>NC_091996.1:30892976-31234905 GCF_044704955.1 Pristiophorus japonicus | reverse complement strand
AAGTTATCCCTCGAATACTGCTTTTCAGTTGGTTTCTTTTAGGTTAACAATTAGATGCAGAATGAAAGTTACCTCCACTTCGTTGACACTGACATTTTGCTCACCTCAAAGCTTCCATCCTTATGAGACGGAGGGTGAATTGGGATAGAAACATGGATAAAACTGTGCTTTGGAGTTATATTCACTATGAAATTTATAGGAGGTTCTCCAAATCATTTCATTTTACAGGCCCATATTCAATTTAATGGAAAGTCATGCATCATTTTATTCAAAACAATCTTCTGCTCCTGTGCAACATCATTTCTTAGGTTTGTGACAAAAATTGGATCTTAGTTTATGTTCAGTACTCTGAATATGCACCAATAATAGAGATCCTAATTATCACTATAGAGGATCTCAAGCTGAATAAGTAGTATAAAATGTCAACTTTGCATGGAACTGGACTCAAAAAAAGTTTATATTTTTGTTTAAAATTAAATGATTCTAAAAATGACCCACAATTCCTACATGAAAAATACATGGCAAACTCTTTGGCAGTGATTGCAACCAAGATATGGCATCTTCAGTATTACTGAAACTACAGTCACAGATAACTTGGGTACAGTTTTCCCCCTGACAATTTGGTACTTTTACACATTCTGGCAACATGACTTTACAAAACTGAAGACAGATTTCTTTTTGGTGGGGGGGGGGGGGCGGTGGTAGAGAAGGGGGAGGAAAGGGGTTTAAAATCAAAAATGATCCGATTTTTAGCTCATATTTGTAGCTCTCGTAGGAGTGATGAGTGTCCCTGGGGCAATAAACAAAAAGGTATTGATCTCTCTTCTGAATACAGGGCAGTGAGTGGTGTTTCCTACTCCAGGATGGCAACTTGAACTTTAACTTCAATAAGGACAGTAACTGGCTTCAGAAGATGTTTTAATCGGTTTTAGCTAATGCCTAGAGTGTTTAGGTTTTTTGTTTAATAACTATATTAATACTAAGAACAGGTTCAAGCATTAAAGGATAAACTAGGTGAAATTATTACAGATGATCACAATACAGCAGATATATTGAATGTATTCTTCACAAAGGGAGACTGCAGACAAACTGCAGTCTCAGTAAAAATGGCTAAGCAATCCAAAGCACATACAGAAATTTGAGAATATATGCAGAAACTGGAAGAATTAAATATACATAAAGCTCCTGAGCCAGATGGGAATCATTATAGAATCCTCAAGGAATGAAAGAAATAAATCAGTAATGCTTTGGTTGATCAGAGCTCCATAAATACTGCAGGAGTAACAGATCTCAAGCATTTCTCCCCACTATGAATGTTAGGCAAGCCAGCTAACATAGCATCCTTAGTGGGGAAAAGTGCTCGAGGGCATTCAACTGATGATTATAAGTGAACATTTAAAGAACATACATATAGGTAGCATAGAGAACAGTATGCTTTTAGAAACAATTGCCTTATAACTATAATGGAAACCTTTGAAGGAGTAACAAAATTAGTGAACAAGTATAATCCAGAGAAAAAAGGCTAGTAAGGAAGCGCAAGGCTCATGAAATACTGCGCAAATTGTGTAGATGGATTGAGATCCGACTTGACAACAGAACACTTTGGGCTAGACTTTCCACTTATACTGCGACTGCCCATATCTCCACAGTATTCGGGCGGTATGAACTTCTCGACTTTTCAATACCGCCCGAATACCGCTAAGATCCAAAGCCGCTAGTTTCAGCTTTTTTTCCCCCCAGCAGTCGTGGTCGGGTGGGAGTGGTATTTTTTCCTCATGTAAGGCCGGCCTTACTGCGCATGCGTGGTTTCTTTTCTTCTTTTTCCTGCAATTCAGAGGGTATGGGGTCAGCCGACGCGTGCACAGATGAGGAAGGGGGGGGGGTGGGAAAGAGAGAGAGGGGGAGAAAAAATTGACTAGCAGCCTGTTTGAAAATCATCTGTTTCCAGTTCTTGTGTACCTATTTTTTTGATTCAATACTGTACCATACCATACATACTATTACATTTAAAATATATCAAAAAATATTATAAAATGGATATTGAAGATCAGCTGATGGTGGAGGCTAAGAAAGGAGGGAGGAAGAGGGCAAAGCGATTCACTATGGTCACCCAAGCTGCCTTGGTCCACACATTGGGACCAATTGACCCAGGGTGGTCGTGCAAAGCCCGCCCGTATATAGCGAATATGGGCAAAGATTGCCAAGGCAGTGTCCTCAGTTGCCCAGGTCCGTCAGGGGCCAGTCCAGTGCTGCAAGCGCTGGAACAACCTTGTTTCTGCCGCAAGAGTAAGTAATAACTTTAATAATGCATTGACTCATTATTTAAAATGTAAAACTGCTAAATTGTGATTTTGTTAATCTTGGTATTACACATTATTTACCATCAATGATGCTATTATATTGTTTTCCTGTAATAAGATGTGTTCATCATGCATCGCTTGCATCCTCTAAAGGTGCTCGTAGGGCGATGTGCGTACAGTCTTTTGCACCCTAGACCTTATTCTTGAGAAACCCAAAGCCCTCTCACTCTCTGCCTCCCTGGTCATTGGGAAGTTTATAAAGTCAAACCTATGTGCGTAAAACGCTTCTGTCATCTGCCAAATGCAGCAATGTGTAGTGTGCCGAGAGATGCAGCAAATGTCGCCAGCTGATGCCTGAAAGGAGCCCGATGAATAGAATGAAAGTGCCACAGTTCCTTAACCTCAATGGGTAATGCTGTCCTGATGGTGCTGGTAGGCTGCAGGTCTCCCTTAATTAACTGGCATATCTCATTGATGACCACCTTTCAGAAGCATAGCTTTCTAACGCACACTTTATCGGATAGGTCCAGGTATGACCACTTATCCCTGTAAATGTGTTGGGGGTAAGGTCTCCTCCTCCTCCTCCTCCTCCTCCTCCTCCTCCTCGGCAGTCTGCCACCTCTTTAGGCACATAATGCTCTTCAATGAACCTTCTTCCAGCTCTATTCCACAGCATGCAATTAGTTAACAATATTGGCAGAGAAACTGCAGGCCCCATTGTAGCGAATGTAACACCACTTTTTTAAAAAAGGAGGTTGGGGGAAAACAGGGAATTATAGACCGGTTAGCCTGACATCAGTAGTGGGGAAAATGTTGGAATCAATTATTAAAGATGAAATAGCAGCGCATTTGGAAAGCAGTGACAGGATCGGTCCAAGTCAGCATTGATTTATGAAAGGGAAATCATGCTTGACAAATCTTCTAGAATTTTTTGAGGATATAACTAGTAGAGTGGACAAGGGCGAACCAGTGGATGTGGTGTATTTGGACTTTCAAAAGGCTTTTGACAAGGTTCCACACAGAGATTAGTGTGCAAAATTAAAGCACATGGTATTGGGGGTAATGTATTGACATGGATAGAGAACTGGTTGGCAGATAGGAAGCAGTGAGTCGGAATAAACGGGTCTTTTTCAGAATGACAGGCAGTGACCAGTGGGGGTGCCGCAGGGTTCAGTGCTGGGACCCCAGCTATTTACAATATACATCAATGATTTAGATGAAGGAACTGAATGTAATGTTTCCAAGTTTGCAGATGACACTAAGCTAGATGGTGGTGTGAGCTAAGAGACTGCAGGGTGACTTGGACAGGTTAGGTGAGTGGGCAAATGCATGGCAGATGCAGTATAATGTGGATAAATGTGAGGTTATCCACTTTGGTGGCAAAAACAGGAAGACAGATTATTATCTGAATGGTGACAGTTAGGAAAAGGGGAGGTGCAACGAGACCTGGGTGTCATGGTACATCAGTCACTGAAGGTTGGCATGCAGGTACAGCAGGCAGTGAAGGCGGCAAATGGCATGTTGACCTTCATAGCTAGAGGATTTGAGTACAGGAGCAGGGTCTTACTGCAGTTGTACAGAGCCTTGGGGAGGCCACACCTGGAATACTGTGTTCAGTTTTGGTCTTCTAATCTGAGGAAGGATGTTCTTGCTATTGAGGGAGTACAGCGAAGGTTCACCAGATTCATTCCCGGGATGGCAAGACTGACATATGAGGAGAGACTGGATCAACTGAGCTTGTATCCACTGGAGTTTAGAAGAATGAGAGGGCATCTCATAGAAACATTTAAAATTCTGATGGGATTGGACACGTTAGAGGCAGGAAGAATGTTCCCGTTGCTGGAGAGTTCCAGAACCAGGGGTCATAATCGAAGAATAAGGGGTAAGCCATTTAGGACTGAGATGAGGAGAAACTTCTTCACTCAGAGAGTGGTTAACCTGTGGAAATCTCTACCGCAGAAAGTTGTTGAGGCCAGTCGTTAGATATATTCAAAAGGGAGTTAGATATGGCCCTTACAGCCAAAGGGATCAAGGGGTATGGAGAGAAGGCAAGAAAGGGGTACTGAGGTTGAATGATCAGCCATGATCTTATTGAATGGCGGTGCAGGCTCGAAGGGCCGAATGGTCTGCTCCTGCACCTAATTTCTATGTTTCTATTCCTTTAAAAGTCCTCTAAATTGTCAAAAAAATTATTCAATTTTCCTTAAAACAGCCAAAAAATAAATCCAGATAGACTATTACCTCAGATTATGAGCATTGATTTCAAACACCATTAAAATCCACTCACGAATGATTTTATTGTTCCCTCCAACTTGAAGCTGCCTTCTCTTCAAGTTCATCCGTTTTAAAACATGGCGTCCATATCGCTGGGTTAAGGTCAGGTAAATGCAGCATTTTCAGGGCGGTACATTATGCCGGCGGCATTTGGGCGAATTGTCGAATTTAACGCCCAGCAGTAATCTGGGCGATATTTGGGCAGTGCACGCGGAAGTGCTTGAAAAATCACCTAAAACAGATGGGTGGGCGATTCAGTTTACCGCCGGTGGTAATAGACTGCCAAAATTATCGTCGCCGATATATGGGCGGTAAATGGGCACTAGTTTCCACTTTAAGCAAGAAATCGGCTTCCTTAACGGAAAATGGGCAGTAATTGGGCGGAATGTTGCCACAAGTCTAGCCCAGAGTGGTAATAAATGGAAATACTGCGTTTGGAAAAAGTAACCAGTGCTGCTCCACAAGGAATTGTTCTGGGCCACTGCTATTTACAGTATCTCTGAATGATATAGAACAATGTGTCTGCAGTAATATTAAATTTGGTGATCACAAAAAGCTTTACCAACAAGTGGAAAGGAAAACGACTTTCAAAAAGATCTGGACCAAATATTTAGATGGACTGAGATATGGATATAAATACAGGATAATGCATACATCAACTTGAAAAAGTAAATAGCTGTGTAAATGAAAGGAACGTTTTAAGTTTTTTTCTTTTTTCTTTCTTAAAATATTTCACATCGCCATGGTATCTGTTCAGCCCACATGAGGACATTTAGGGTCAGAAAGCATTATTTCTTTTGCTCATTGCTGGGGAATGAAATACTTTCCATTTCCAGCATTCAGTGCCAGCATCAAGGACCGCACATTGACAGCACAGCCAGATATAAAAAAGAACAAAGCTCCTTGCAAACTTCAATCCCCACCTCAGATGAGCATTTTATCCCATTTCCAATGCCAATAAGTGACTTTGCCAATTAGAGCCAAATTAGGGGCAAATTTGTATTGTGGGGCTACATCCACTAAAAACTGGGTTGAGACTGCCCAAATTCATTTCACATAGGACAATTACAGTCAGAAACCAAATTAGATTTTCATCCATTGGTACAGGCTAAAACTTTAAAAGATTTGGGACTGATCAGTCAATATCTGGTCATTTTGAGGTTCTGGATAAAAAAGCAAATTGGATACTGCACTGGGATGCAGCTGGAGGACACTGGACTAGGTCGGAACAAGTTGCAGTGACACTATACACATCAATGGTGAGGCCTATTCTGGAGCATGGCATGCATGCATAACAACTTAAAAAAGGATATAGATGGATTAGAAAGGATTGAAAGGAATTTGACCAGGATGATCCCAGGCCAACAAGTCTCAATCAACTACTTATTTTTGCTGGAGAAGACTGAAGGGAGATGTATTATAGGCATTCAAAACACTGAAAGGTATAGAATGATATCGAAGTAAACAAGCTAACTATCTTGAACAATAAGCAGAGAACCAAAATTCACAATTATGTACCATGTTATGCAACAATGTATTCAACATTTCGGAGTGTCTGCAATCATGAATGGACTGGCATTTGCACGCTCTTTAAAGCCTAAGCCACTGCCTTTATAACAGTAGCTTCACTCCAAAAGTAATCCATTGGTTGTAAAGAGCCTTGGGATGTTCGGAGAATGTGCTAATAGGTTATATGAATAAGAACATAAGAAATAGGAGCAGGAGTAGGCCATATGGCCCCTCGAGCCTGCTCCACCACCGAATAAGATCATGGCTGATCCGATCATGGACTCAGGTCCACTTCCCCGCGCGCTCCCCATAACCCCTTATCCCCTTATCATTTAAGAAGTTGTCTATTTCTGTCTTAAATTTATTCAATGTCCCAGCTTCCACAGCTCTCTGAGGCAGTGAGTTCCATAGATCCACAATCCTCAAAGAAGAAATTTCTCCTCATCTCAGTTTTAAATAGGCGGCCCCTTAGTCTAAGATTTTGCCCTCTAGTTCGTCTCCCCCATCAGTGCAAACACCCTCTCTGCATCCACCTTGTCAAACCCCCTCATAATCTTATACGTTTCGATAAGATCACCTCTCATTCTTCTGAATTCCAATGAGTAGAGGTCCAACCTACTCAACCTTTTCTCATAAGTCAACCCCATCATCTCCGGAATCAACCTTGTGAACCCTCTCTGAACTGCCTCCAAAGCAAGTATGTCCTTTCATAAATATGGAAACCAAAACTGCACACAGTATTCCAGGTGTGGCCTCACCAATACACTGTACAACTGTAGCAAGACTTCCCTGCTTTTATACTCCATCCCTTTTGCGATAAAGGCCAAGATTCCATTGGGCTTCCTGATCACTTGCTGTACCTGCATACTAAGTTTTTGTGTTTCTTGCACAAGTAACATAGAAACATAGAAAATAGGTGCAGGAGTAGGCCATTCGGCCCTTCTAGCCTGCACCGCCATTCAATGAGTTCATGGCTGAACATTCAACTTCAGTACCCCATTCCTGCTTTCTCGCCATACCCCTTGATCCCTCTAGTAGTAAGGACCTCATCTAACTCCTTTTTGAATATATTTAGTGAATTGGCCTCAACAACTTTCTGTGGTAGAGAATTCCACAGGTTCACCACTCTCCTAAATGGCTTACCCCTTATCCTTAGACTGTGACCTCTGGTTCTGGACTTCCCCAACATTGGAAACATTCTTCCTGCATCTAACCTGTCTAACCCCGTCAGAATTTTAAATGTTTCTATGAGGTCCCCTCTCATTCTTCTGAACTCCAGTGAATACAAGCCCAGTTGATCCAGTCTTTCTTGATAGGTCAGTCCCGCCATCCCGGGAATCAGTCTGGTGAACCTTCGCTGCACTCCCTCAATAGCAAGAATGTCCTTCCTCAGGTTAGGAGACCAAAACTGTACACAATACTCCAGGTGTGGCCTCACCAATGCCCTGTACAACTGTAGCAACACCTCCCTGCCCCTGTACTCAAATCCCCTTGCTATGAAGGCCAACATGCCATTTGCTTTCTTAACCGCCTGCTGTGCCTGCATGCCAACCTTCAATGACTGATGTACCATGACACCCAGGTCTCTTTGCACCTCCCCTTTTCCTAATCTGTCACCATTCAGATAATAGTCTGTCTCTCTGTTTTTACCACCAAAGTGGATAACCTCACATTTATCCACATTATACTTCATCTGCCATGCATTTGCCCACTCACCTAACCTATCCAAGTCGCTCTGCAGCCTCACAGCATCCTCCTCGCAGCTCACACTGCCACCCAACTTAGTGTCATCCGCAAATTTGGAGATACTACATTTAATCTCCTCATCTAAATCATTAATGTACAGTGTAAACAGCTGGGGCCCCAGCACAGAACCTTGCGGTACCCCACTAGTCACTGCCTGCCATTCTGAAAAGTACCCATTTACTCCTACTCTTTGCTTCCTGTCTGACAACCAGTTCTCAATCCATGTCAGTACACTACCCCCAATCCCATGTGCTCTAACTTTGCACATCAATCTCTTGTGTGGGACCTTGTCGAACGCCTTCTGAAAGTCCAAATATACCACATCAACTGGTTCTCCCTTATCCACTCTACTGGAAACATCCTCAAAAAATTCCAGAAGATTTGTCAAGCATGATTTCCCTTTCACAAATCCATGCTGACTTGGACCTATCATGTCACCTCTTTCCAAATGCACTGCTATGACATCCTTAATAATTGATTCCATCATTTTACCCACTACCGATGTCAGGCTGACCGGTCTATAATTCCCTGTTTTCTCTCTCCCTCCTTTTTTAAAAAGTGGGGTTACATTGGCTACCCTCCACTCCATAGGAACTGATCCAGAGTCAATGGAATGTTGGAAAATGACTGTCAATGCATCCACTATTTCCAAGGCCACCTCCTTAAGTACTCTGGGATGCAGTCCATCAGGCCCTGGGGATTTATCGGCCTTCAATCCCATCAATTTCCCCAACACAATTTCCCGGCTAATAAGGATTTCCCTCAGTTCCTCCTCCTTACTAGACCCCCCGACCCCTTTTATAACCGGAAGGTTGTTCGTGTCCTCCTTCGTGAATACCGAACCAAAGTACTTGTTCAATTGGTCCGCCATTTCTTTGTTCCCCGTTATGACTTCCCCTGATTCTGACTGCAGGGGACCTACGTTTGTCTTTACTAACCTTTTTCTCTTTACATATCTATAGAAACTTTTGCAATCCGTCTTAATGTTCCCTGCAAGCTTCTTCTCATACTCCATTTTCCCTGCCCTAATCAAACCCTTTGTCCTCCTCTGCTGAGTTCTAAATTTCTCCCAGTCCCCAGGTTCGCTGCTATTTCTGGCCAATTTGTATGCCACTTCCTTGGCTTTAATACTATCCCTGATTTCCCTTGATAGCCACGGTTGAGCCACCTTCCCTTTTTTATTTTTATGCCAGACAGGAATGTACAATTGTTGTAGTTTATCCATGCGGTCTCTAAATGTCTGCCATTGCCCATCCACAGTCAACCCCTTAAGTATCATTCGCCAATCCATCCCAGCCAATTCACGCCTCATACCTTCAAAGTTAGCCTTCTTTAAGTTCTGGACCATGGTTTCTGAATTAGCTGTTTCATTCTCCATCCCAATGCAGAATTCCACCATATTATGGTCACTCTTCCCCAAGGGGCCTCGCACAACGAGATTGCTAATTAATCCTCTCTCATTACATAACACCCAGTCTAAGATGGCCTCCCCCCCTAGTTGGTTCCTCGACATATTGGTCTAAAAAACCATCCCTTATGCACTCCAGGAAATCCTCCTCCACCGTATTGCTTCCAGTTTGGTTAACCCAATCTATGTGCATATTAAAGTCACCCATTATAACTGCTGCACCTTTATTGCACGCACCCCTAATTTCATGTTTGATGCCCTCCCCAACATCACTACTACTGTTTGGAGGTCTGTACACAACTCCCACTAACGTTTTTTGCCCTTTGGTGTTCTGCAGCTCTACCCATATAGATTCCACATCATCCAAGCTAATGTCCTTCCTAACTATTGCCTTAATCTCCTCCTTAACCAGCAATGCTACCCCACCTCCTTTTCCTTTTATTCTATCCTTCCTGAATGTTGAATACCCCTGGATGTTGAGTTCCCAGCCCTGATCATCCTGGAGCCACGTCTCCGTAATCCCAATCACATCATATTTGTTAACATCTATTTGCACAGTTAATTCATCCACCTTATTGCGGATACTCCTTGCATTAAGACACAAAGCCTTTAGGCTTGTTTTTTTTAACACCCTCTGTCCTTTTAGAATTTTGCTGTACAATGGCCCTTTTTGTTCTTTGCCTTGGGTTTCTCTGCCCTCCACTTTTCCTCATCTCCTTTCTGTCTTTTGTTTTTGCCTCCTTTTTGTTTCCCTCTATCTCCCTGCATTGGTTCCCATCCCCCTGCCATATTAGTTTAACTCCTCCCCAACAGCACTAGCAAACACTCCCCCGAGGACATTGGTTCCGATTCTGCCCAGGTGCAGACCGTCCGGATTGTACTGGTCCCACCTCCCCCAGAACCGGTTCCAATGCCCCAGGAATTTGAATCCCTCCCTGCTGCACCATTGCTCAAGCCACGTATTCATCTGAGCTATCCTGCGATTCCTACTCTGACTAGCACATGGCACTGGTAGCAATCCCGAGATTACTACTTTTGAGGTCCTACTTTTTAATTTAGCTCCTAGCTCCTTAAATTCATTTCGTAGGAACTCATCCCTTTTTTTTACCTATGTCATTGGTACCAACGTGCACCACGACAACTGGCTGTTCTCCCTCCCTTTTTAGAATGTCCTGCACCCGCTCAGAGACATCCTTGACCCTTGCACCAGGGAGGCAACATACCATCCTGGAGTCTCGGTTGCGGCCGCAGAAACGTCTATCTATTCCCCTTACAATTGAATCTCCTATCACCATCGCTCGCCCACTCTTTTTCCTGCCCTCCTGTGCAACAGAGCCAGCCACGGTGCCATGAACTTGGCTGCTGCTGCCCTCTCCTGATGAGTCATCCCCCTCAACAGCACTCAAAGCAGTGTATCTGTTTTGCAGTGGGATGACCACAGGGGACCCCTGCACTACCTTCCTTGCACTACTCTTCCTGCTGGTCTTCCATTCCCTCGCTGGCTGTGGACCCTTCTCCTGCGGGAAGACCAACTCGCTACACGTGATACTCACGTCATTCTCAGCATCGTGGATGCTCCAGAGTGAATCCACCCTCAGCTCCAACTCCGCAACGCGGACCGTCAGGAGCCGGAGGTGGACACACTTCCCGCACATGTAGTCGTCAGGGACACTGGTGTTGTCCCCGTGTTCCCACATGGTACAGGAGGAGCATATCACGTGACCGAGCTGTCCTGCCATGACTTAACCCTTAGATACACTTAAATTGCCGACAACAATGTTAAAAGTTACTGACTAATAAAGAAAAAGAAAAACTACTCACCAATCAGCAGCCAATCACTTACCACGTTGGCTGTGACGTCACCTTTTGATTTCTTTCTACTTCTTTTTTGACTTCTCTCAGCTGGAGCTGCACAAGTACACCTCTCTCAACTCCCGCCTCTCTCGACGCTCCCCGGACTGCTGAGCCTTTTATAGGCCGCTGCCTCTCTCGACGCTCCCCGGACTGCTGAGCCTTTTATAGGCCGCTGCCTCTCTCGACTCCTGCCTCTCTCGACGCTCCCCGGACTGCTGAGCCTTTTATAGGCCGCTGCCTCTCTCGACTCCCGCCTCTCTCGACGCTCCCCGGACTGCTGAGCCTTTTATAGGCCGCTGCCTCTCTCGACTCCCGCCTCTCTCGACACTCCCCGGACTGCTGAGCCTTTTACAGGCCGCTGCCTCTCTCGACTCCCAGGTCCCACTGTACTGCAGCACTTTGCAATCTTTCTCCATTTAAATAATAACTTGCTCTTTGATTTTTTTTTTCTGCCAAATGCATGACCTCACACTTTCCAACATTATACTCCATCTGCCAAATTTTTGCTCACTCACTTAGCCTGTCTATGTCCTTTTGCAGATTTTTTGTGTCCTCTTCACATATTGCTTTTCTTCCCATCTTTGTATCGTCGGCAAACTTGGCTACGTTACACTCGGTTTCTTCTTCCAAGTCGTTAATATAGATTGTAAATAATTGGGGTCCCAGCACTGATCCCTGCAGCACCCCACTAGTTACTGGTTGCCAACCAGAGAATGAACCATTTGTCCTGACACTCGGTTTTCTGTTTGTTAGCCAATCCTCTTAATGAGAGTTATTTTTCAAACAGATGTTAATGCAGACATGCTATAGAAGTTTATTTTTGTTGCAAGTCATGTTGCATGCTTTAATACCAATGGGTGTACCACAACCATAGCCAAGCTGGGGCATGCACTCTGCATACATTGTAAAATTCCAAATTCCGCCCTAGTTTGTTATTGCCTGCTTCATTTACTCTTTATTTGATCATCCAGAAATAATGGATTCACTATGATTGCAATTGTTAGCCATGTGGCTGTGTGGTGCACTGTCCCTCCTCATCCTTCTCGACCTGTCTGCAGCCTTTGACACAGTTGACCACACCATCCTCCAACACCTCTCCTCCGTTGTTCAGCTGAGTGAGACTGTCCTCGCCTGGTTCCACTCATAGCCAGAGAATCTTCTGCAATTGTGTCTGTTGCTGCCCCTGCACCGTTACGTCGGGAGTCCTCCGATGATCTATCCTTGGCCCTCTCCTACTTCTCATCTGCATGCTTCCCCTCGGTGATATCATCCAAATACATATCAGATTCCTTCTTCTGAGGTGGTCCCTCGAATCGAGGATGACTTGCTTTCACGCCAAAAAGGGATGGGTTCGATGAGTTCACAGATGTTTCAATAAAGGACCTAATATTCCAGGTCCCAAACTGCATATTGAAGGGTGGAAGATGCCTGTGCGTGGATTTTTTTAACGTGTGGTGGCCGTTGCACACCAGCCATCACGCAGGCTTGACAGAGTTTGGTCTTAGGCCAGTGGCAAAGATTAACCAAGACGAGCAGCATGGCAGCCCCGACCCGCAAGGGAACATCTGCGGCAGGTCCGGGCCTTAAAAGGAGCGGTGAGCAGCGGCCTCGGAGCAGCGTGGCGGCATACCACATGTAAGCTGACACCCAGCTCTACCCCACCACCACCTCTCTCAACCACTCCACCACCTATTTGTGGTCAGGCTGCCTATCTAACATTCAGTCATGGGCAAGACGAAATTGCCTCCAACATTAACACTGAAGTCATTGTCTTCAGACCCTGCCACAAAATCTGTTCCCTAACCACGGATTCCATCCCCCTCCATGACCACTGTCACAGGCTGAACCAGACTGTTTGCAACCTTGGTGTCTTATTTGACCCACAGCTGAGCTTCAGACCCCATATGCTCTCCTACATAATATTCCCGTCTCCTCCCCTGCCTCACCCATCTTCTGTTGAAACCCTTAACCATGCTCTTGTTACCTCCAGACTCAACTATTCCAATGCTCTTCTGGCCGGCTTCCCATCTTCCACCCTCCATAAAGTTAAGCTCTGCTGCCTATATTCTAAGTCCCATTCACCCATCACCCTGTGCTCATCGATCTACACTGTTTCCTGGTCCACCAATGCCTCAATTTTAAAATTCTCATCCTCATATTCAATTCCTTCCATGGCCTCACACCTTCTGATCTCTGTAACCTCCTCCAGCCCCACAACCAATTTTGCATTCCTCTAATTGGCATCTTGTGCATCTCCCACTTCCTTCAATCATGTAGGCCCCAAGGTTCGGAAATCCCTCTCCAAACTTATCCGCCTCTAAAACGCTCTCTCATCCTTTAAAACACTCCTTAAAATCTAACTTTTTGAACAAGCTTTTGGTCACCTGTCCTAGTGTCTCCTTCTTTGGCTTGGTGTCAACTTTTCTGATTACAATCCCTTTAAAAAAAGCAGTATAAATGTAAGCTGCTGTTGTTACCACATGATTTAAAGAACATAGCTTCTTTTTTCTTTACTTGTCATGAAAAGAACAGTCTAGTATTTTTTTTGGAGGTTCATCATCTAGTGTCAATACTTTAATCGACTGAGAAACTTCAACAAAAAGAGAAATCGGACAAGTAGGATTAATGATTGATACTCCGTCTGACTAATCTAACCTATCGCTCTGGATAGGCTGGAGACTTTATCCAAAGCTTGCCCGTGAGATGTCTGTTAGCTGGAAAAATAAATAAACTGGTGTAATGGTGCAGGTTCTGGGCTTCATGCAATGCAGAAGTAGAAGACTGCATGGCTACATTTTTCTACAATGCCAGGATGACTTTTTGCATGCATGCTTCCTCAGAAGCTATCAAGCTACAGCGTACTCCTAACCGTGTGTGAAGAAAATGTATAATTTCTTAATTCATTTATCTGAATAAATAATTGTGAACCATTCGCTTGCTTTTTAAATTTTTCATACAGAAATACTATGCTCGGCTGAAAAGGAAAAAGTTCACATTCCGGGAAGATACCAGATTTGTCTCATCTGTACTGAATTCATAGAATGATATAGCACAGAAGGAGGCCATTCTGCCCGTCGTGCTCTTTGGTACACCTACCCAACTAGTCCCGCCTCTCCCCGCTCTTTCCCCATAGCCCTGCAAATGTTCTCCCTTCAAGTATTTATCCAATCCGCTTTTGAAAGGTCCTATTGAATCTGCTTCCTCCATCCTTTCAGGCAGTGCATTCCAGATCACAACACTGTGTTTAAAAAAAAGGTTACCTCATGTCACCTCTGGTTGTTTTGCCAATCACCTTAAATCTGTGTCCTCTGGTAAGCGACTTTCTGCCACCGGAAACAGTATCCCCTTAATTACTCAACATCTCGATCAAATCGCCTCATCCTTCTCGGCTCGAAGGAGAACAACTCCAGCTTCTCCACATAACTGAAGTATCTTATCCCTGGCATCATCCCAGTAATTCTCTTCTGCACCTTCTCTAAAGCCTTGACATTCTTCCTAAAGTGTGGTGCCCAGAATTGAACACAATACTCCAGGTGAAGCATAAGCAGTGTTCTCTGAAGGTTTAGCATAACTTCCTTGCTTTTGTACTGTATGCCTCTATGATTAAAGCCATAGATCCCATATGTTTTCAAAAATAAAACAGCCTTCTCAACTTGTTCTACCATCTTCAAAAAATTGTGTCTGTATACCCCAGGTCTCTCTGCTCATGCACCCCCTTTAAAATTATATTATTTAGTTTATATTGCTTCTCCTCATTCTTCCTACATAAATGTATTACTTCACACTTCTCTACGTTAAATTTCATCGGACTTATGCCTTCCCATTTCACTAGTCTGTCTATGTCCTCCTGAAGTCTGTATGACCTTCTGAAGTCTGTTTATTGCATTTCTGATATTCGTGTCATCTGATAATTTGGAAATACCCAAATAAGCATTTTAAACTTTTTTTTAAATTCTGAATTATTATTCTAGACATCCAAATTGTGAATATAATGATCACTTTCACTAGCACATCAATTAATATATATCAAAAATATCAATGGTCCTAGTACTGAAGCCTGGGCAACACCACTGCATACTTAAACAACCATTCACCAATACTCTCTGCTTTCTGTCCCTTAGCCAATTTCATATCCACACTGCCACTGTCCCTTTAATCCCATGGGCTTCAATTTTGTTAAAAAGTCTATTATTTGGTACTTTGTCAAAACACCTTTTGAAAGTCCATATACACATCATCAGCTGCACTACCCTCATCAACCTTCTCTGTTACTTCAACAAAGAACTAATCAATGTCAGCCAGAAGGACTCCCTGCCTCCCCCCGCCCACCCCCAAAACGAATTCCCGGTTCCACACTTGATCACTATCTCTGCTGGGATGGAAGATGCCAGTGTGTGGATGATTGAAGGGCAGGATCGGGCTCTGCTGTGATACCCCATTGTGGATGCTCAGTATCCAGGGTCACAAGCAAGGAATGGACAATACAATGAGGTAGTATACTACATCATCATCATTATCATAGGCAGTCCCTCGAAGCGAGGATGACTTGCTTCCACGCCAAAAAGGGATGAGTTCACAGGTGTTTCAATGTTCCAAATCCCGAATTAATATTCCAGATCCCGAACTACATTTTGAAGGGTGGAAGATGCCTGTGTGTGGATTTTTTTTTAACGTGTGGTGGCCATTGCACATCAGCCACCACACGAGCTTGACAGAGCTAGGTCTTGGTCCAGTGGCAAGGGTTAACCAAGACAACTGGAGACCTGCTCTGCTGCACGGATCTAGTGTGCACATATATCGCAGTGTGGGCTGGCCAGTGCTGCCCCTGGGCCCCGAACTCACACCTGTCCTGAGCCCCGGTCACCTCCATTTACAAACTCTTGGCAAAGTCTATACTGCAACACTATAGATCACTACTTTCAGGAGAGGAACAGAAAGAAGTAAAATAACTGAGATTATTGAAAAAACTAAAGAACTGTTTCTGCAGCACGCAAAGGGTTAACACTGCAATGTTTCCTAAGGGTAATTGTTTTTCATAATTAAACACGAGTTTGAGAAGATGAGTTTTTCAAAATTTATTTTCACAAATCAATTTGTTATAGGCGTTTTAATTTTTTTTGATTCTGAATTAGTATTCTAGACATCCAAATTGTGAATATAATGATCACTTTCACTAGCACTTCAGTTGAAGGCTTAAAATCTCTAAACATTGCATGGCCTCCGCGATACAAAGCTGTCTTCTGTGCAGTATCTGAATAAACGAAGACGAAAGTGGCTGGCACTGAGAGGGAAGACCTTGGCTGCCTATCAACAATGAGATTAAACCACAAACTGAATTACTGAGCTCCTTAGAGCAGCTTATCACATTCATACTCTACAGTGTAAAACCAGGCCACATCAAGAGGAGGCTAAACAACAGTGTTTACATTGGTATTACTAGCTTATCTTTCACAATTCTTCTTTTCAAACTGTGACCATTATAAGTAACACTATCGAAATGCTACTGCTAAATATTCAAAAGCTCAGCTCGACAAGTATGCCAAGCCACATTTGTTTAGAAAACGTGGCAGCTCCCTCAGTTTTCCACACAGTAAAAGTTTATACAAAGAGATTTTGAACTTCAACAGAAGAGAATTTGAACTTCAGCAGTTTTGCTAATTTTAGACAGGACAGGGTGGAGTTTTGGCTTAAACTTCAAAATGTTACTGTGTAGAATGGGGAAGGCTTCGTTTATGCATCAGAATTCAGGCACAATAGTAGGGGTTAGAGGTATCAATGTGGATCATCTGCTGATTATACATACATATACATAGAATAAATCAAATCATGTTATTGAATCCCTTCCCTCCCCAAAGGTTTCAGAAAAGGAATTCCCCGGCACGGAGCTGAGGAAGTTGGTTATTTTGCAATTGCCAGCTTCAGTCCACAGCTACAGTACAAGAACTGTGAATGCTTTAAATAACAGAAGTTTCGTCATCTTAATGCTAGTAAAGCTCTTTAGGGCAGAGGTTCCCAAACTGGGGGGCACATCCACCAGGAGAGGCATGACTATGTTATTGAGGTGGGGGGGGGGGGGGTGGACAACTTAGTCTAGACCAAGCTGTGTCTCGAGCACCCCATTGGGGGCAATCGCTTGTGTTTTATCATCGCAGAGATCAACCAGAACCACCAGGGAAGCATGGAGATTGGCAAGCAGATGGAGAAGGTACAGCGAGGGACCGGGCAGCTGATAGAGGGGCCAGTATGGGTACTGCAGAGGGAATGGGCGAGTCGTTACAGTCCGGCTCAACGGTCTCCCATTCAGTCTGTCAGGGCAGCGCTGCTCAGTACTGATCCCAAACGGAGATGAAATTCGAGCACTCATTTGGGATTTGATGTTTGATCAAAATGAATTCTCAAGGGTTGTTTAAATGTGGTTGCAATCAGGTTGATGCATTTAATTTGTACACTTCATTTCTGATCATCATTTTCCAAAAGTTTACTTTAAAAAAAAAAATTATAAACCCCTTTCTCCCCTTTGCTGGGCTGTGGTTCTGTGGATAATGAAAGACCTATGGTATTTTGTCCAGTGGCCATTCATGTGCATGAGCCGCGCAGTGAGTCAGGGTATGCACACCCAATTCTGTTGCAGTAAAATCCCGAAGCTCCAGAGCAACATTATATCTCAGCCCCTCGTTTCCTGGTCACTTGCTCACATGATGCATCACCTTTGGCAATAAAGCAAAAGCATTAGCTCAAAAAACTTATCAAATCCACAAAAACGAACAGTGGGGATGAAATTGGTCTTTGCCAGTATTGCAGAAACTAGTGATGATGAATCGGCTGCCCGTTTTATACCACGCCTGATTTTCTGTTCCATTGAAGTCAACAGAGAAAAAAAAAATAGATCGCTTTGCTATGAGCTCGTTTTGTGCAACCAGTGTAGACCAATTTCAACCCACCCCTCCCTTCACAACTGTACCTGGAGGCAGAGATCCTAACCCCATCGGAGGGCAGGGATCCTAACTGTAATTGACGGCTGAAATTGTAACTCGCTAACAAACAGCTCATCCTACTCATTGAGACGAAAGTAAGTCGTTAAGTGTTCTTTTATGTTCACGTTTATTCAGTAGTACAGTGGTAGTACTGTGCGATTTATGTAGCTTACTATCTTAAGCATTATGCTATATCAGCCGAGAAAATCAAATCCTTTTGTTTTATGCAAAAATGCTGCTTCTGAGAATGGGGGACGAGACGTGCATAGGGCGTGAAGCTCTAAAGGGGGGGAGGGGGGGGGCTCAATAAAAAAACATTTGGGAACCTTTGCTTTAGGGAATCCTGGTCAACAGGTTAAAAAAAAAATCACGTTCCTTGCCATGACAGGCAATGGGATTTAAATTGGTTAAGCACTTTCAAGATGACAGAAAATGCTTGAATAATTCAAAGCCTGTTCCAGTTCTGACCGAGAATGTTGCTTTTGCACTGCAGGATTGGGTGGGGGCCAGGAGACGGCAACATGGAGTGGGGAGGAGGGTGTGAAGGGAAGTCTGACAGCAGGAGAGATAGAGAGAGGCCATAGGGAGTACCTTCGGGCGCCAGTCTATTATACACAAGGCTACTTCATAGATAATACTATAAAGTTAAATATAGTACAATTTATCATTGCATGTCTAAATCTCTAGGTTTAAGATCAGTCGTGATACAATTTATTTCAAACACACCCATACAAGAGTGCTCCGATGGGGCTACAACAGGATTGGTTTCAAAACTTTGAGATGAGAGCAAGAATTCCAGTCTCCATGGCAATCACAATTTGGTCAACCCCAGGTGTGAATTTCCCCAGCCACGGCCAAGTTTCGACAGCAAAACCCTCTGCTCCACTCAATGGGCTCAAAATTGGCCTTTGCAGATTTTTGGCACACTCACCGGAGTTACGCCGCTTTTGTACAATGAAAAGGGCGTCGAAAAAATGTCCTCCGATTCTGGCCGCTGTGTTGCCTCTCCCGGGGCTTGGCACAGCGTGGCCAGTGATTGGGGGGTGGAGCTACTGTCCCGGTGCTGAAAACAGTGCCAGGACATCAGCACATGCGCATTAAGAGTAGCTCCTCACCCCCAGCGCGTCCTGCAGCTTGTGTGGGAGAGACCCGATGTTCGTCGCCCTATCCCTGGCCGAGTCGTCTCCGCAACGGCCGGGCCCGCTATGGAACACATTGTAAATGTGAAGAATTGTAAGTAAATGCTGTTCAGAGGGCATTGTCATTTATTTACAATTTTGTACATCAATAATACAATACCAGGAATCGGTGAGTGTAGATGAACAGTCTTGTGTTTTGAGATGAAGGTAGGACTTACTTCTATTTTTTATTTGTTATTGAATGTTTATTATTTTTTGTGCTTTGTTTAGTGCTTTGTAAGTCTTGGTGCTTTAGGTGCAGGTCATCTCCGCTTCCTTCTATTTTTTATTTGTTATTGAATGCTTATTTTTGTGCTTTGTTTAGAGTCTTGATATGAAGGTAGGACTTAAGTTTTATTTTTTATTTCTTCTTGAATGCTTACTTGTTGTGCTTTGTTTAGAACATAAGAACATAAGAGATAGGAACAGGAGTAGGCCATACGGCCCCTCAAGCCTGCTCCGCCATTCAATAAGATCATGGCTGATCTGATCATGGACTCAGCTCCACTTCCCTGCCCGCTCCCCATAACCCCTTACCTTTAAGAAACTGTCTCTTTCTGTCTTAAATTTATTCAACAGCTCTCTGAGGCAGCGAATTCCACAGATTTACAACCCTCTGCGAGAAGAAATTTCTCCTCATCTCTGTTTTAAATGGCGGCCCCTTATTCCAAGATCATGCCCTCTCGTTCCAGTCTCCCCCCTCAATGGAAACATCTTCTCTGCATCCACCTCATCAAGCAAGCCCCCTCATAATCTTATACGTTTCGATAAGATCATCTCTCATTCTTCTGAGTTCCAATGAGTAGAGGCCCAACCTACTCAACCTTTCCTCATAAGTCAACCCTCTCATCCCCAGAATCAACCTAGTGAACCTTCTCTGAACTGCCTCCAAAGCAAGTATATCCTTTTGGAAATATGGAAACCAAAACTGCACACAGTATTCCAGGTATGGCCTCATCAATACCTTATATAGCTGTAGCAAGACTTCCCTGCTTTTATACTCCATCCCCTTTGCAATAAATACTAAGGTCCTCGCCGCTTCCCTTCCCACCCCTATCTCTGGCCAAATGGGCTCTGATGTATCTACGTGCGCTGATTTCTTAACGCTCAAGGTTTTCACAAGCAGCCACATACGTTAGCCTAAGTTAGTTTGGAGTAACTATTAGCTGTCCAAAGTGGCCTAAATGGCCAAAATGGGTGTAGGCGGCTGGAAAAAAAAACTTTAAAAATCCTAACTCACTTACATTGGCGCAAAGTGAATGTGCAAAAGGGGGCTTTTTGAGATACTCCAGAAAAAATCAAGTTGCTCCAAAAAAAACGGAGCAACTCCTGGCCAATTTTGAGCCCTATATAGGAACAGGAGATCATGGCTGATCTACAACCTAACTCCATATATCTGCCTTTGGCCCATATCCCTTAATACCTTTAGTTTTAATCTATCAATCTCAGATTTAAAATTAACAATTGATCTAACATCAACTGCCATTTGCAGAAGAGTTCCAAACTTCTACCACCCTTTGCATGTTGAAGTGTTTCCTAACTTCACTCATGAAAAGCCTGGCTCTAATTTTTAGACTATGCCTCCAGTCCTAGATTCCCCAACCAAAAAAAACAGTTTCTCACTATCTACCCTGTTCCTTCCCCTTAATATCTTGAAATATTCAATCAAATCACCCCTTAACTTTCTAAATTCCAGGGAATACAACCCTAGTTTGTGTAATCGCTCCTCACAATTGAGCCCTTGGGAGTCCAGGTATCATTCTGGTAAAGCTACACTGCACTCCCTCCAAGGCCAATCTATCCTTCCCAAAGTGTGGTGCCCAGAACTGAACACAGTGCTCCAGGTGTGGTCTAACTAGGGCTTTGTTTAACTGTAGCATAACCTCTATCCCCTTGTATTCTAGTCATAGAAACATAGAAAATAGGTGCAGAAGTAGGCCATTCGGCCCTTCGAGCCTGCACCACCAGTCAATATGATCATGGTTGATCATTCACCTCAGTACCCTTTTCCTGCTTTCTCTCCATACCCCTTGATCCCTTTAGCTGTAAGGGCCACATCTAACTCCCTCTTGAATATATCCACTAGCTATAAAGCCCAGCATTCCATTAGCCTTTTTGATTATTTTCAGTAGCTGCCCATGACATTTTAATGATCTATGTACATGGACCCACAAGTCTTTTTGGACCTCCATTGTTTCGAGCTTTTCACCATTTAGAAGGTACTCTGATCTATCCTTTTTAGGTCCATGCCTTTTGGTACATTAACAAAGAAGCTACATAAATAGATTCTTAGAAGATGTCCACTGGCTAGATTTTTATCATTTCTCTTAGCACAGGAGAGTATTAAACTAGAAAGAGATACAGAGAATGAAAGGGAAGTTGAAATAAAAACTCACAGAATATACACTCAAGCAAAGGAGATTAGATGTGAGAGAAAAGTCAATGGAAAGTCCATTGTACAATTATTTAATGCAAGCAATTTCAGCACACAAAAATAATTTGTCAGACAGATTAATTTGTCAGGTCATTATAAATTATCAAAAAACTATCAGTTACTGCTCAAGTTTGTACCACTCTTCCAATGTCAGATCCGACTACTGGCTGATAGGAACGCCCTGCCTTAAACCTTCCGAATCAATGTGCAGCTTGAATGTCTCCTCCCACTCCCTATTTCCTGTGCAAGAAACACTCCCATTTGCCACCTTCTTGCTTACCTTTATCTACTGAAAGTACAATATCAGAAGCTTGCACTCCTGCATTCAGAGCAAACTTCAGGGCCAGAACGCAATACAGAGCGGAGCCTAGCATACAGAACCTAAGATTGCAAAAACAATGTTCAGCTCTATATTTTGCTGCAATATTTTCCTAAAAATCTGTGCACCTACTGTGGTAGCAAAGCTCAGAACAAATTAATGTGAACGTATTGTTGACCTGAGTTTTTAAAAAGCTGTGGTAACAAAGGAACTTGGCAAATGAATCCAGATTGTACAAAGCTCTCTCACACTGAGCCTAAGTCTGCAACAAATGTACAATATAACAACAGGGTTGAAATACATTTTCCTTCATGTGTTTTAAAAAAGACAAATCAGCAATTTCTTCTTTTGCTGCAATAAAAGTCTGAATGCAATTATAATCTATCAACATTTCAAGAGGTGATTACAGGATACTGTGAAAATATTGGTAGCATTGTTCACGTAATGACAGGAACATTTGCAGATCCCTTGGCAACCCCACTCAAAGGGTAAAGAAATACATTAGGAGGTAAAACAAACTGTGCCACCAACCCTGAACTATTCCTGACACATCTGCAAGTCCTCACTTAATAACACTAACTTCTCCCAATGGCCCCCATTCTACATAAAAACAAATCGGCAACCTCCAAAGAGAGGGTCATATGCATCACACAGAACAAGTCTACAAAGAATTAACGGGATTAATTAGTAAGGGATTTGAGGAACAGTTGCGCACTGGAAACCCAAAACAATAAATTGTTTAAATACTTTGGCGACAGATCAAGGTTTCTAGGGAGCAGTGGGCACTGTGCCTATCCTTTCTGCTGTGGTTTTGTTTAGATGCATTATGTTTAAATCTGACCAGAGATCCCGAGATGATATTGCAAATGCACAGAAGCATGGTCCATATTAAGAACAGTCAGGTTAGAAATTAATGGCTCCAGCATCAGCTGCTCTCAATGCATGCAAGGAGATACTTCAGAATACCTGAGCCATTCATTCAGACAATGCTAATGTGGCTGCTATTAACCAAGATGAATAAAAACCCGGTTAGTAAATATTAGAAAAGCACAAATCAATGGCCAAAGTAGATACAGTTAGAGACAAATGTAGACCAGGAAAGTGAATACATGGAATGTCATGCACCACATTAATGCTTTCTAAATAACTAACAGCTCCTAGTAACAGTTACAGGAATGCAATTCAACTTCGTTTGTAACAGAGATGCAGCCCCTGGATTAATCTCAATTGATTTAGGCAGCTAGTACCAAATGCGTTGAGATAACAAAGAAGGATTTGCCATTTTACTTGTGCACATATCTCTTCGATGCAAAAATGAAAAAGATGCACCATAAAAGTCTCTGATAATTACCGTTCTGTAAGTTCAGCAGTGCACCTTTGCCAGAAATGGTTATTCTTAAGCACAAATGAGTCCAATTAACCTTGGTTATCAATTTCTCCTTGAATATATTTTTTAAGTATATTTTGAAGAATTTCCAACTAAACGGTCACAAATTCTTTCAAACATAAAATTCAAAGAATTTTGTTGCCATCAGCCAAAAAAAATTAGTATTCTAAGTGACACAGTAATCAAGCCATAATGTACTTGAACCTAATGTACTGTACCACAAAATAGTAAAACGTGGGTTCATCATCTTCATCATAGGCAGTCCATCGAAGCAAGGATGACTTGTGTCCACGCCAAAAATGGAGGAGTTCACAGGTGTTTCAATGAAGGACATAATATTCCAGGTCCTGAACTACATGTTGAAAGGTGCCTGT
The DNA here is from genome assembly GCF_044704955.1 of Pristiophorus japonicus. Classification (NCBI taxonomy): domain Eukaryota; kingdom Metazoa; phylum Chordata; class Chondrichthyes; family Pristiophoridae; genus Pristiophorus; species Pristiophorus japonicus. The sequence continues at coordinate 31,211,148 of NC_091996.1, read as the reverse complement.
GCATGGATTTTTTTTTTTAAACGTGTGGTGGCCGTTGCACACCAGTCACCACACGGGCTTGACAGAGCTAGGTCTTGGCCCAGTGGCAAGGATTACCAAAGACTAACTGGATTACCCAAGAATAACCATATGGTGAATTCCTCAACTTATGCATGGTACAATTGGATGGCAGCAAGACTAGGCATGTTCCCACAGTTAAAGTGAGGGAAAAAAATAAGTTTGCATGTCCCCACTTTCAGATAACTGTAAATATGGTGATAAACTGATCAGCAAAATGGTAACAAGATTAAGATAAGCAGACCGAGTAAAAGGGGAGGTTAGAAAAATGTTTTTATACATAAGGTGATCAGCATGTGGAATTCTCTGCCAAAAACTATGGCTCAAGAAAAGTCCATAAATTATTTAAAAATTCTTGAAAAAGAGGAATATTAAAGGGTGCAAGGAGTAAGCAGGCAGTGGGTTTAGACAAGTTTGTTCATGTGGCAAGGAACAACAGGGCAAGTTTGATGGACCAAATGGTGGGTTTTCTGCTGTAGCATTCAATGATGTTATACCTTCCCGAGAAGCATTGACAGAGCCCAGAGAGCAAATCTTCGGCCTGTCCACTCTGAAGACGAAGCAAGAATTATCGTGTGGCGAGACCCAAGAAAGAAAAAAAAGAGAGAATAAAATGTCTCCTGCTTCATACTGTAAACTATAGGTGATAGTGTTATTTTGAAGGTGCTGTTTTTTTCCCTCAACAAACCAATTATTACTCATTTAGATGGTTAGCGCTTACGATCAACAAGTCTCCTGGAGACTATAGAAATTGTGTAACCAATAGGCAGAATATACATCATTGATATTTCATAACTTCTTAGATGTCATTAACTGATAATACTGGAGGTTGGGACAACAACTTGCACGAATGTAGTACCTCTAATGAAATATAACCACCCAAATTATTTTGCAGAGGCAGAAATAACCAGGCACAGAGTAATGGTGGGAAGAGTGTTTTGGGGAGGTGACCAAACGCCCCTTCAAAGAAGTCGATTTTGAAAGTAGAGGGGTTTAGGAAGAGTGTTACAAATTGTGGAACTGAGACATCAGAAGGGTCTGTAGCTGAAGGTAGAGAAGGAGGGAGGAAACAAACGAGTCAGAAGAGTCAAGACACATGCAGGGACATGGGGGAAAGGCAGGCATGCCATGTATACAAGAGTAGAATTTTGAAATGTTTGGTGTTGGCCATTGGAGGACAAAGGTGATAGGGGAATGGGCTACATGGTGTATGCATGGAATCCAGTGCTCCACAAGTTGTTAGTATTTCTTAAATAAGTAATGCTAAACTGAAATTTATAGTAATTGCATACGGTTGAATTTTGAGAAAGGAGAAGGGGTGAATTCTCCTATATCATTTGAAGAAATACCCAGGGAACATATCAAGTCAATGACAAGATTGAATGAATGCAAACCTTTTCATTATTGAATTGTTCTAACGTGTTAAGTGGGGGGGGGGGGGGGGGGGGGGGGGGAGGGGAGAAAGAATGATTTTGCTGTTCGTATCCAGAACATCCATTTCAAGTGAAGTTAAATATTTTCCACAATAATTCACTGCTTTTTCAAGCAGTCTCAAGGATACATTGTAGCAATGTTATTGTTAATAAAAGTCCAATGATAACACTAAAATGTTTGAAATATTGAGGTATATTTTCCTGACCCTGCACCTGGCACTACTGTATAGCCCTGGGTGCAGCAAATACAAGAAATCGGGCAGGAAAAGCACACGCCCCATAAGGGAGCCTGTTCAATTTTGCACTCAACTAATCTAATAACCCAAAGTTGCAGGTCAGGAAAATATACCTCATGTCTCTATTCAAAGCTCCAAAATAATTATCAAACCAATACATAAAATGGAATATCGCTTGATTTATGCTACGGTCCAAGAGAAGTTTCACTCCCTCTGTGACTGGATGGACAATCAGCATTATGAACCTGAGTCAGCTCTTTGCTGATTCAAATTTGTACCTCTTTGTAGCTCCCCACACATTCAGAGGCCTACACCTACATTCAGCTTTAAACCAAAACAGCCACAAAGCAAAAGAGCAGCATTGTGACTGCAAGCACAAATCTGCACTGAGCTACCAGCCTCTGCTGTAGTAAAGAAGCCAAATGTTAGTTTACAGTTGGACTCTGCTCTATATACGTCTGGGGATCCCATAATGGAACAGGATATTAAAGCTGTGGAAAATGGTGCAATTTAGATTTAGATTTAGTAGGAACAATTTATAAGTAAAAGCACGCTGTATACAGTTATGATGGAGGATTTGTAAAACTGGGACCAGCACTGCAGCAGGGTGGAGAGCATTAAATAAAACAGCTATTGAAGCCGAGTCAATCATTGTGTTTAAAAGGGAATTAGATAAACATTTGGCCAGAAAAAACATTAAAAAGGATACAGGGAAAGAGCAGGTAAATGGGATTTAGGGAGTTAACTCTGATGTGGAGCTAGCAATAGCACAAGCACGATGAGCCAAAAGGCCTCCTTCTGTGCTGAAACTTCTACAATTCTATGTTGACCTGGAACAGAAGGATGAAGAGATCACTCAAGGATATGATGCAAAGAACCACTGCTGGCAGTCACGCAAGAGAAAAAGAATGAGAGACAGAGGGATGCAAGAGAGATGGGGGAAAGGAATAAGGAATGCAGTTGAATGGAAGAGAGGAAAAAGGGAGAGAGGGAAGGATGTGTGTGAGAGATAGAAAGAGACAAAGATAAAAATGTAAAAACTCAAAAAAAAGATAGAAAGAAATATGAGCGAATTCAATCTGAACTTCAAGAAAATAGGTGCAAGCAAAGCATGTCAAAGGCAATTTTAAAGATTCTTGTATGGTATTCTTGTACTTAGTGAGAACAACAACGAGTAAAGTAGTATACTATATCTAAAACTTGTGATTCTGTCAGTATACAATTTACCTTCCGGCTCTGGAGCTCTGAAAGGTTGTCCACCCACTCACAGAGGGAGTGAAACTTCTCTTGGACAGTAGCATAAGTCAAGCGATAATCCATGTTACACCCCGGCCGATTTTCTTTGCATGCGAATGGTCCATAATTCACAAATAGAAACATAGAAACATAGAAAATAGGTGCAGGAGCAGGCCATTCAGCCCTTCTAGCCTGCACCGCCATTCAATGAGTTCATGGCTGAACATGAAACTTCAGTACCCCCTTCCTGCTTTCTCGCCATAACCCTTGATCCCCCGAGTAGTAAGGACTTCATCTAACTCCCTTTTGAATATATTTAGTGAATTGGCCTCAACTACTTTCTGTGGTAGAGAATTCCACAGGTTCACCACTCTCTGGGTGAAGAAGTTTCTCCTCATCTCGGTCCTAAATGGCTTACCCCTTATCCTCAGACTGTGACCCCTGGTTCTGGACTTCCCCAACATTGGGAACATTCTTCCTGCATCTAACCTGTCTAAACCCGTCAGAATTTTAAACGTTTCTATGAGGTCCCCTCTCATTCTTCTGAACTCCAGTGAATACAAGCCCAGTTGATCCAGTCTTTCTTGATAGGTCAGTCCCGCCATCCCGGGAATCAGTCTGGTGTATCTTCGCTGCACTCCCTCAATAGCAAGAATGTCCTTCCTCAAGTTAGGAGACCAAAACTGTACACAATACTCCAGGTGTGGCCTCACCAAGGCCCTGTTCAACTGTAGCAACACCTCCCTGCCCCTGTATTCAAATCCCCTCGCTATGAAGGCCAACATGCCATTTGCTTTCTTAACCGCCTGCTGTACCTGCATGCTAACCTTCAATGACTGATGTACCATGACACCCAGGTCTCGTTGTACCTTCCCTTTTCCTAATCTGTCACCATTCAGATAATAGTCTGTCTCTCTGTTTTTACCACCAAAGTGGATAACCTCACATTTATCCACATTATACTTCATCTGCCATGCATTTGCCCATTCACCTAACCTATCCAAGTCACTCTGCAGCCTAATAGCATCCTCCTCGCAGCTCAGACTGCCACCCAACTTAGTGTCATCCGCAAATTTGGAGATACTGCATTTAATCCCCTCATCTAAATCATTAATGTACAATGTAAACAGCTGGGGCCCCAGCACAGAACCTTGCGGCACCCCACTAGTCACTGCCTGCCATTCTGAAAAGTACCCGTTTACTCCTACTCTTTGCTTCCTGTCTGACAACCAGTTCTCAATCCACGTCAGCACACTACCCCCAATCCCATGTGCTTTAACTTTGCACATTAATCTCTTGTGTGGGACCTTGTCGAAAGCCTTCTGAAAGTCCAAATATACCACATCAACTGGTTCTCCTTTGTCCACTTTACTGGAAACATCCTCAAAAAATTCCAGAAGATTTGTCAAGCATGATTTCCCTTTCACAAATCCATGCTGACTTGGACCTATCATGTCACCATTTTCCAGATGCACTGCTATGACATCCTTAATAATTGATTCCATCATTTTACCCACTACTGAGGTCAGGCTGACCGGTCTATAATTCCCTGTTTTCTCTCTCCCTCCTTTTTTAAAAAGTGGGGTTACATTGGCTACCCTCCACTCCATAGGAACTGATCCAGAGTCAATGGAATGTTGGAAAATTACTGTCAATGCATCCGCTATTTCCAAGGCCACCTCCTTAAGTACTCTGGGATGCAGTCCATCAGGCCCTGGGGATTTATCGGCCTTCAATCCCATCAATTTCCCCAACACAATTTCCCGACTAATAAAGATTTCCTTCAGTTCCCCCTCCTTACTAGACCCTCTGACCCCTTTTATATCCGGAAGGTTGCTTGTATCCTCCTTAGTGAATACCGAACCAAAGTACTTGTTCAATTGGTCTGCCATTTCTTTGTTCCCCGTTATGACTTCCCCTGATTCTGACTGCAGGGGACCTACGTTTGTCTTTACTAACCTTTTTCTCTTTACATACCTATAGAAACTTTTGCAATCCACCTTAATGTTCCCTGCAAGTTTCTTCTCGTACTCCATTTTCCCTGCCCTAATCAAATCCTTTGTCCTCCTCTGCTGAGTTCTAAATTTCTCCCAGTCCCCAGGTTCGCTGCTATTTCTGGCCAATTTGTATGCCACTTCCTTGGCTTTAATACTATCCCTGATTTCCCTAGATAGCCACGGTTGAGCCACCTTCCCTTTTTTATTTTTACGCCAGACAGGAATGTACAATTGTTGTAATTCATCCATGCGGTCTCTAAATGTCTGCCATTGCCCATCCACAGTCAACCCCCTAAGTATCATTCGCCAATCTATCCTAGCCAATTCACGCCTCATACCTTCAAAGTTACCCTTCTTTAAGTTCTGGACCATGGTCTCTGAATTTACTGTTTCATTCTCCATCCTAATGCAGAATTCCACCATATTATGGTCACTCTTCCCCAAGGGGCCTCGCACAATGAGATTGCTAATTAATCCTCTCTCATTACACAACACCCAGTCTAAGATGGCCTCCCCCCTAGTTGGTTCCTCAACATATTGGTCTAGAAAACCATCCCTTATGCACTCCAGGAAATCCTCCTCCACCGTATTGCTTCCAGTTTGGCTAGCCCAATCTATGTGCATATTAAAGTCACCCATTATAACTGCTACACCTTTATTGCATGCACCCCTGATTTCCTGTTTGATGCCCTCCCCAACATCCCTATTACTGTTTGGAGGTCTGTACACAACTCCTACTAACGTTTTTTGCCCTTTGGTGTTCTGCAGCTCTACCCATATAGATTCCACATCATCCAAGCTAATGTCTTTCCTAACTATTGCATTAATCTCCTCTTTAACCAACAATGCTACCCCACCTCCTTTTCCTTTTATTCTATCCTTCCTGAATGTTGAATACCCCTGAATGTTGAGTTCCCAGCCCTGATCATCCTGGAGCCACGATCATGAATGTATTAGCAGCTCAGTCTCAAGTGCAAGAACCTAATATTGTGCCACGGTTAATACTATTTTCTATTTATTACATATCTTAACATTTCAATAAATAAAACACAGTTTAATATTTGAACTCAAGGCAAAGCAAGTTTCACAGAAGTCAAGGAACATGGAATATTTTATTTGTCACACCATGCATTTAACAGCAGCACTGGAGAGTACAGCCTGTCGTGGGGACAGCGTGCTAGCTTCACCCATGTCTTATTATATTTTTAGTTTTGTGTTGTGGAATATCAATAATAGGAACAGAAAGCAACAGTAATGGGCATATCATAAACGTATGCTTTTGGATGAATAACTTTGGCTGCTCCTCAGACTGTCTTCTACTCCATATTTAATACTGTGCAGGCAGTCACTCTGTAAATGCCCACTATCGCCCCTAGACAGTCATAGAAACATAGAAAATAGGTGCAGGAGTAGGCCATTCGGTCCTTCCAGCCTGCACCACTATTCAATATGATCATGGTTTCTCTTGAACATTCTATTGGCCTTGCTATTCAAACAAATTATGCACACAATATGGTTGCACTGGAAAATTTCCAAATTCAAACTTCCATTCTGCTCAGTTGCCCATCTGAGCAACACAGTGCTCAGTATCTCTGCAGAGAAGAGAAGGGGGCTTTAGAGGAGATCTAGAAACAGACTGCTCGCTCATCCTCTGGACTACAGGTTCAGGCAGGCCAATGGTTAAAGGATATGTGGGATAAGTTACCAAGTTCTTTGTAAGTGCAGGACAATAGTATGTTGAAGCAGAAACAACTGGCATCATATTAACAAAAGCTCAATCGCCACATTGTTGTATACATCAAATCTCTATTTCTGAACTCTTAACAGCAAGCATCCATAATGTAGTAATTTCAGCTGCACTGCTGTAAAGAGGCACAACATGAAGGTCTGTTCGTCCGCACCTCTTAGTAACCAATTCTTCTACTTCTTCTTCGGCAGTCCTTCGAATCAAGGATGACTTGCTTCCACGTCAAAAGGTTCACAGGTGTTTCAATGAAGAATCCAATATTCAAGGTCCCGAACTAAAACTTGGAGGATGGAAGATGCCTGTGCATGGATTTTTTTTTTATAAACATGGGGTGGCCGTTGCACACCAGCCACCACATGGACTTGACAGAGCTAGGTCTTGATCCAGTGGCAAGAATTAACCAAGACAACTGGAGACCAGCTCTGCTGCACAGACCTAGTGCGCACACATATCACAGTGTGGGCTGGCCTGTGCTGCCCCAGGGCCCACGCCTCTTCTGGGCCCCGAACTCGGGGCCTCTCTTGGACCCCGATCATGTCCCTCCACAATCTCTCACCGCTCCTTCGCCCCGGCCTCGCCACTCCTGCTGTACCTGCTCATGCTCCAATCACCGACCTGGATCTTGGTGACGTCCCTCTTCACTGGCGTTGCTCTCCTGCTCCAGCACGTGCTGCTCCCTGGAGTGGTATGCTGCCACGCTGTTTGTTCCGATTTCTGGCCTGCTCCCATGGTGCTCACAGGCTGGGGGCCGCGGCCTGCGAGCACCATCGGAGCAGGCCGGGAAGCGGAAGGAGCAGCGTGGCGGCCTGGTCCAGCAGGCTGAGTAACCAATTCATAGCAATGTTGGCAGAGGTCTGCAGGAGGTCAACCATCCACCGGCTCCTGCATGGTCCATGGGAAAAAAAAATACATATTCATAAAACTAGGTGCTCAGTTAACACTGAGCTACCAACTGGAAGATCCAAGTTCATAACCTGCTTCATCAAACATTCACACTCTGGTTTACCTGGAGGTCATGTTTGCTAGAAAAAGATGGGAAAACAAAAGTGGATGATGCATCCAACAATTGCATACTTGGCTCATCAATAAAGAGATAGTATTATCGGCATCTATGGGGAAGTGCACTTAATCCTCCTGCTTCAGAATAACATGGATATGTCTGGGGAGATTATTTGAATGCAAGAAATGGGAGAAAATAAAAGTTAGGGTTGAAAATAAATCAATGTGCTGAACATTCAATGCATTAACAATACACCCATGTCGCATATACTCATTGATAATGCAGCTACCTTTTGCCAAAGCAGAGTGGCCTAATTTTGCTAGGCGGCCAGCAACCAGACATAGCAGATGTTTTGAAAAAGGGGGGTGGGGGGAGGAGGGTGACAGTAGGGAAAAGAAACGCAGTATCATTCTCTGTCTTTCACTCTTCTAAGTACAGGACACGGCGACTCAAATAAGGGTGTCAGATTCTGTTCTTTTCCCGATTTGTGTTTTGGGGCCACTCCAAAACAAAACAAAAAAGTCACCTCAAAACTTTAGCCAGAGTTCTATGACAAGAATAGGATCAGAAATTATTGAATACCCTTGGCGTCCATTTGCCTTGAATTACCCAAATTGGTTTCACATTGTAATTGGTTTGCATTCATGTTGGAAAACTTCTTAAATTAAAACAGTCTGTTACTGTAGTTAATGAGGACTCGGCAAAACATTTGAAATATTTGCTCCAAACTTTTGACACTGGATTCATGCATTCATTCCTTTGATGTCAGCATCACATCCACTCATCAAATTCTCTTTAGTATAGAAAAAGGGATGTGTGAATCCTGCTAATTGTTAAAACTTTAAAAAGATGACCTGGACTAGTTAATAATCTATAATTATGAGCAAAAAGCATCAGATTTTGGACACACAGGAGACTTTAGGCATATGAAGCTATGTTATTAAGCCAGAGTAATTTACAGCACAGTACTGTGCGCACTGTTTGAAACACTCACTAAAATTTGTATGAGTGATGTGTCCTCCACTTCTCAGTCTTCAAAACCTTGTTAACATAACTAGATTTTATGATGGAGGTTCAGGCCAATTAGTTCCAACCTAGATATATATATATTTTTTTAAATCAGAACAGTGAAGCAATCCAATAAGCAGCGAAAAGCAAAAAATGTATTAAATTACAACAAACACTTTAAAACTTACTTGCATGCTATATTTTACATGTATAATTTCAGTGTTTCCTTCGCTAATAACACTATGTTTGGTTGCAAACCTCCTTAACATGCTGCAGCAGTACAAATGAGCTGCAATTAAGGAAACAACAATAGAAAATCACTTTATAGAAGTGTGTATTATATATAGTATCATGTACCATCAAAACAGAAATGATGTAGGAGGAGATTACGGAAAGTCTTTAATTGATTTTATTTAATAGAAATTGTTGATTTTACATTATTAAACTACCTCTAAGCTCTAAAACTGGAAAACCTATAAAGAGATCATTTTACACAACATACTACGAATTTAGCTATAATATGTACTGATAATTATGCTTTTAATAACTAGTTAATGGGAGTTTTCATATACCTCAAAAGTAACACACAAAACACAAAGGATATTGTTTGAATTGGTCATCAGAGGACTTGACAACACAGGAAAGATGGCTGAACAAAGACATTTCACACATACGCAAATTTCAGTTGGCGGATAAATGAACGGACAGGTAGCATTGCAATGCTTAGTGTCAGCAGACAGTGCACAGGTGTTTCTAATTTACTGCGCCACAATTGTCCATACAGTAAATTCCTCTGCCATTCAGGGAGGCCAAATGAATGCCAGAGGAAGACGCAAACCCTGAGAGCGAGTTACCTCTCTAGCTGTTCCTTGTGCACCTTTCTGCCACTAAGTAATACCATTTCTGGCTGGTAATTAGGCTGCATGCTCAATAATGGAACAATGGAGGTAGAAGTTTTTTCTTTAAATTACACAGTTTTACAACTATATTAACATAGAAAATAGGTGCGGGGTAGGCCATTCGGCCTTTCGAGCCTGCACCACCATTCAATAAGATCATGGCTGATCATGCAACTTCAGTAGCCCATTCCTGCTTTCGCTCCATACCCCTTGATCCCTTTAGCCGTAAGGGCCACATCTAACTCCCTTTTGAATATATCTAACGAACTGGCCTCAACAACTTTCTGCGGTAGGGAATTCCACAGGTTCACAATTCTCTGAGTGAAGAAGTTTCTCCTCATCTCAGTCCTAAATGGCTTACCCCTTATCCTTAGACTGTGACCCCTGGTTCTGGACTTCCCCAACATCGGGAACATTCTTCCTGCATCTAACCTGTCCAATCCCATCAGAATTTTATATGTTTGACAAAAGTGCCAATGAAGGAGGTTGAGCAGTCTTCATCCTTTGGCAGGACAGATACTACAACTTGGGTCTTGTCCTAAAATCTCAGGCTCATAGCTCAACTTTATATTTATTCTGTTCCCATCTCAGAGAAAGTTACGAGGTTCAAATGTTTGCTTGTGCTTAGTTAGCTCTCAGCTGGATCAGTGACAGGGTCAGTGCAATTAACCTCTGGGTTAGGAGAAGCAGCCAGGATTACCACTTCTGATCGCTAGCCATTTCTTCATTGGAAGTACACATGGACATTGGCGGAGGACAGGATCCGGTTCGGCTGCGATACTCTCCTGCAGCCAAACACACTGGCCCTGAAATTGCGGTTGGAGGCTTCCCGCGGGCGGATGCCTCCGACCACAAAAATATTTACAAATGTACCTGGTGATCCCGAAGGAACGAACGCCTGCGCTCCGAAGCCTCCATGCGCAACCCAGTGCAGAGGTCCACATATTCTAGGAGCGTATGTGCAGCCTGGGATCACGTGGGCCGGACCAATGAAAATGGCGTATCCCCATTCACATTAACGGTGAGTTCAGTTTGTACGGAGATCACCATTTCTATGAATGGGGATACCCCCAAAAACACAAATATTTTAAATAAATAAGAAAAACTTTTGACCGGGTTAAAATTTATTGAAATTGAATTTAAAGGTTAGACAAAAAAAAATTCTTGATTTTTTAAAATATGTTTTAATAGGGTCAAAATAAACTTACCTCAATGGACAGGGTATTTAATATAAAAATGATTGATAAAATTTTATTTTTCTATTTTTTTTTAATTCATAAGCTGGTAAAAGCAGGTGTAAGTGTTGCAAGGACATTCACTGGGCAAGAGTTGGGCAAATAGTCCAAATTTTCACCCACGAAGCCCCTTCTCCCAGGGATGTGTTGGAACTTCCAAGTGCCAAATTTCGGCACATGCTCACCGTGATTTTTTGTCCACTGTCTAGGCTCACAAAAGATGACCACTGACTTGTCTCCATAGAATCAAAACCAAACCTCGGCAAGAATGTTATCAAAACAGGAGACTGAAAAGGGGAGAAAAATTAAGAAAAGTTGGAAGTTTTCACATTATGGTACTATAGTATACATTTCAAACAAATATGGCATGCAATTAGCACAATCCATAAAATGGAAAGGCCTTGCACTTTGTACCACTGCATCTCCGAAAAAACAAAGTATTAGGATTTCAAGATTTTTTTTTAATTCAATGTTAAAACATTCAAATTAAGCTTTTGCTGTTTTGTGACAATGTTTTGGATTATCCTGACCATTTTTCAATCCTCCGTTTCTACAGGAGTTGTGCCAGAGGATTGGAGAACTACTAACGTTGGACCATTGTTTAAAAAGGGAGGAAGAGATAAAATGAGCAATTGCAGACCAGCTAATTTAACCTCGGTAGTGGGCAAATTACTGGAATCAATTCTGAGCGCCAGTATAAACCTTCATTTAGAAAGACACAGATTAATCCAGGTCAGTCAGCATGGATTTGTTAAGGGAAGGTCATGTCTGACTAATGATTGAGTTCTTTGAGGATGTAACAAGGAGGGTCGATGTGGACAATGCATTTGATGTAGTTTACATGGATTTTAGCAAGGCTTTTGACAATGTCCCACATGGCAGATTGATCAGAAAAGAAAAACCCATGGGATCCAAGGGAAAGTGGCAAATTGGATCCAAAATTGGCTCAGTGGCAGGAAGCAAAAGGTGATGGTTGAAAGGAGCTTTGTGACTGGAAGGTTATTTCCAGTGGGGTTTCACAGGGTCTGGTCCCTTACTTTTTGTAATATATATTAATGATTTAGACTTAAATGTCGGGGGCATGATAAGGACATTTGCATATGATACAAAAATTGGCCGTGTGGTTGACAGTGAGGAGGAAAGCTCTAGACTGCAGGAAGATATTGATGAACTTGTCAGGTGGGCAGAAAAGTGGCAAATGGAATTCAATCTGAAAAAGTGAGAGGTAAGGCATTTCGGGAGGGGCAACAAGGTAAGGGAATACACATTAAATGGGAGGTGTGGAGGAACAGAGGGACCTTGGAGCATGTGTCCACAAATCCAGGACAGGTCAATAAGATAGTTAAAAGGCATGTGGAATGCTTTCCTTTCTTAGCTGAGGCAAAGAATATAAGAGCAGGGAAGTTATGCTAGAACTGCATACAACACTAGTTAGGCCACAGCTCGAGTACTGCGTGCAGTTCTGATCATCACATTCGAGGAAGGATGTGACTGCACTAGAAAGGGTGCAGAGGAGATTTACGAGGATGTTACCAGGACTGGAAAATTTTGAGGAAAGACTGGATAAGCTAGGGTTGTTTTCCTTGGAACAGAGAAGGCTGGGGAGAGATTTATTGAGGTATATAAAATTATGGGGGGGCCTAGATAGAGTGCATAGGAAGGACCTATTTCCCTTAGCAGAGTGATCAATAACCAGGGGACAGTGTTAAGGTAGTTGGTGGAAGGATTTGAGGGGAGTTGAGAAAACATTTCTTCACCCAGAGGGTGGTGGGGGCCTGGAACTCACTGCCTGAAAGGATGGTAGAGGCAGAAACCCTCATCACATTGAAAAGGTACAGGTAGAACCTCCGAAATCTGGAGTTCTAAAAACCGCAATTGTCCAACGACCCATTGTGCAGATTTGCAAGAGTTATTGTCCGGAATCCGGAAATATTTCCCGAAACCCGGACTTTTAAGCTGTACATACCTTTCTCCAAGCAGGAATCCAAAAAACTACGCAGTCTTGCCTGGCCCGGCCTCGAGATTGCCGTCGGATGTAATGCTCCAAAATCCAGAAATTCACAAAAGTCGGCCCAAGGGTTTCCGGATTCAGGACGTTGGATTCTCTCCGCAATCCGGAAATAACATAAACTAGGCCCACGGGTTTTCAGATTCGCGACGTCGGATCGTCTCCGAAATCCGGAAATCGTCCACGAGGTTTCTGGATTCGGGACGTCGGATTTTCAGCTCTGAAATCCGGAAATACACGAAAGACAGCCCAAGGGTTTCTGGATTCGGGACATCGGATTTCTTCTCAGAAATCCGTAAATACCAGAGACTCGGTCCAGGGGTTTCCGGATTCAGGAGGTCCGATTTCTTCTCCGAAATCCGGGAAAAAACGAAAACGAGAATGGCCTCGGTCCCGAGGTTTCCAGTTTCGGGACAGTCTACTTGTACTTGGATATGCACTTAAAGAGCCGTAATCTACAAGGCTACGGACCTAGTGCTGGAAGGTGGGATTAGGCTAGGTACGTCTTTTTCTACTGGCACAGACACGATGGGCCAAATGGCCTCCTTCTGTGTTGTAATTTTTTATGATTCTATGATTAGCTAAGTTTTTGAAAGATGGAGGCAGGGAAGGCCAAGGCCAGCACTGGACAAGTCAATGGACAAGTCAATTGTTAAATTGATAGAAGGTTGCATTAGGGTCAAACAGAGGTGGCACAGGTGTACAGAGGTACATACAAAAGCAGGCAATGTTCTGGCAGGTGCAAGAATGCGGTCTTTGTGTTGGGCTGTATGTGGGATAGGAGTTTAAACAGGAGAAAACAAATATTTTTTAGGAAAATAAATCACATTTTTAATCGAAGCATTTGGTCATAACTGGAAAAGTGCTTAACTCCAGAAAATGGAATATCACAGGTTTAAACATGATGCCTCAGTCTGAAACAAAAAAAAGGTTTTCTGAATCATAGAAAGAGCTTCATGCCAATCACAAGAGGTGGAAACACCTTAGTAAGCCTACGTTTGGAGAAGGCCAGAGAAAAAGAATCACATGATCACAAGAAAATCAAAGTTACTATTCTTGCAACATAGAATAAAGGCTCTGGAAAGATATTTACTCTCAACAGCTGTAAAACTCTTGGCTTTCCAGTGGCACATAAATGGTAAGCTGGCTATCAGTATGCATTATTAAATTTAGGTAATAAATTGTACACTCATTCTAGTTCTGGAGTTCATTCACCATTACTGAAGCACTGCATTGAAATTATTACATTTCAGAATTTTGCACAAAATTCTTGCCACTTGCAAGCCCGGAAAAGATCTCAACATTAGAGTTTAACCTCAAACATAAAAATATAAATGGTAAAATGTGACGATGTCAGAAATAAGTAGAGAGAAAACAAACTGTGTTGAGAAGAGGTTTCTTGTTCTCCTGGGTAATAACATATGCAAATTTCAGGAATTCCATTGACTACAGAATTCAAACTGTACACGAGGGTCTAGTTGTGTTCCAAATTTATTTTGAAGCCGTCTCTGCTGGATACACAGTGGAAATACCGTTGACATTCTTGACTGTGAAAATTGGCCCAACCTGGCAGAAAAATATACACAAAATCAAAGTGCCTAATAACTTATGTCCTGTAAATCCTTACATGTGATTTCTGAGAGTATATAATTTAACACCTATCTGACAGGAATAATGAGTGAGAATTGAAAAGAATACACCTTGACAGAGATAGTAATTTACTTCATTTCGCACCATCACGAGTGCTGGCATGAAAGGCCACAAAGACCGACTCCACCACAGCAGCTTGGCCAAATCATTTCAGTCCTGTGGGGATTTTTTACTTTTATACATTTTTTTTTTTAAGTTGCTGCATTCCCCAACAGATCAAAGTCAAGAAATTCAACCTTTTTGTAAAAAAAATTTTTTTTTTTAATAAAAAGATGAAGTACATCCAAATGCAGAGAAAGCTGTAACAATTACTTCGGTTCCTAATGATCTCCAAACAAGCAGCCATCAACACAGGAATTTGCATTTCTACATATTGCTGCGATAAACCAGACTCCACATCTTTTTGATCTTTGTTTTTTTTTTAAATTGTGCCATCTGAGAAAGTCTTTTATGAAAGCATCTCCAAAGGTAAACGTGGTGTTCTATGATTTCAGCACTAATCAAGCACTCTCAAAAATGTGCTAACATATTCTTTCACAATAATCAGCCTTTTCAAAGCACAACGATGCTATGTTAATTATTCTGTAGTTTGCACTTACAAAATATTCAGGCTATGTTTAAAAAGGGACAGACACAACCCTTGTCCAATATTAAAAATTCAAGTTAAAAAATGTTAACATTTACATGTTTCTCTTCTCAACTTCAAAAGAATACACAGTATGTGTTTCTCCTCATCGAGCCATTAAAGAATAACCCGAGCTTACTTTGGTAATTATTAAATACCTACTGTATAACAACTACTCCTGTCACTTACTTTACTGAGTGGAGAATAAATCAATGCACTAATACTAAAACACCAGTAGTCATACGGACTGTTTTTTAAATCTTATAATGAAAGCATATAAGGATTCCGAAGATCATAAATTACTTAAATGAAAATATCCCTCAGATATCTGAATATTCTTTTCATTTCACAAGCTACAAATACTGTGTGATTTAAGATTTGCCAGATTCAGGAAACCTCCCAATGGCTCAATGAGCTTATTGAGCAAGCAGCTAAACCGTACAAATCTATCAAGGTCCTGGACCAAGCTGAGTTAGCTGATCCAGGCAGCATTCGAGGGCTAAATTGGGCGTAACACCTCTCTGACTGGGCAGTCAGTCCTGCCATCCCGGAAATCAGTCTGGTGAACCTTCGCTGCACTCGCTCAATAGCAAGAATGTCCTTCCTCAGATTAGACCACCAAAACTGTATATAATATTCCAGGTGTGGCCTCACCAAGGCCCTGTACAACTGCAGTAAGACCTCCCTGCTCCTGTACTCAAATCCTCTCGCTATGAAAGCCAACATGCCATTTGCCTTCTTCACTGCCTGCTGTCCCTGCATGCCAACTTTCAATGACTGATCTACCATGACACCCAGGTCTCGTTGCACCTCCCATTTTCCTAACCTATCACCATTCAGATAATATTCTGCCTTCCTGTTTTTGCCACCAAAGTGGATAACCTCACATTTATCCATATTATACTGCATCTGCCATGCATTTGCCCACTCACCTAACCTGTCCAAGTCACCCTGCAGCCTCTTAGCATCCTCATCACAGCTCACACTGCACCCAGCTTAGTGTCATCTGCAAACTTGGAGATATTACATTCAATTCCTTCGTCTAAATCATTAATGTATTGGGATCCCAGCACTGAACCTTGCGATACCCCATCAGTCACTGCCTGCCTTTCTGAAAAGGACCCGTTTATTCCTACTCTTTGCTTCCTGTCTGCCAACCAGTTCTCTATCCACATCAATACATTACCCCCAAAACCATGTGCTTTGATTTTGCACACTAATCTCTGGTGTGGGACCTTGTCAAAAGTCTTTTGAAAGTCCAAATACACCACATCCACTAGTTCTCCCTTGTCCACTCTACTAGTTACATCCTCAAAAAATTCCAGATTTGTCAAGCATGATTTCCCTTTCATAAATCCATGTTGACTTGGACCGATCATGTCACTGCTTTCCAAATGCGCTGCTATTACATCTTTAATAATTGATTCCAACATTTTCCCCACTACCAATGTCAGGCTAACCAGTCTATAATTCCCTGTTTTCTCTCCCTCCTTTTTTTAAAAAGTGGGGTTATATTAGCTACCCTCCAATCCATAGGAACCGATCCAGAGTCTATAGAATGTTGGAAAATGACTACCAATGCATCCACTATTTCTAGGGTCACTTCCTTAAGTACTCTGGGATGCAGACTATCAGGCCCTGGGGATTTATCGGCCTTCAATCCCATCAATTTCCCTATCACAATTTCCTGATTAATAAGGATTTCCTTCAGTTCCTCCTTCTTGCTAAACCCTCGGCCCTTTAGTATTTCCAGAAGGTTATTTGTGTCTTCCTTCGTGAAGACAGAACCAAAGTATTTGTTCAATTGGTCTGCCATTTCCTTGTTCCCCATTATAAATTCACCTGATTCTGACTGCAAGGGACTATATTTGTCTTCACCAATCTTTTTCTCTTCACATATCTATAGAAACTTTTGCAGTCAGTTTTTATGTTCCCTGCAAGCTTACTCTCATACTCTATTTTCCCCCTCCTAATTAAACCCTTTGTCCTCCTCTACTGAATTCTAAATTTCTCCCAGTCCTCAGGTTTGCTGCTTTTTCTGGCCAATTTATATGCCTCTTCCTTGCATTTAACACTATCCCTAATTTCCCTCGTTAGCCACGGTTGAGCCACCTTCCCCGTTTTATTTTTACGCCAGTCAGGGATGTACAATTGTTGTAGTTTATCCATGTGATCCTTAAATGTCTGCTATTGCCTATCCACCGTCAACCCTTTAAGTATCTTTCGCCAGTCTATCCTAGCCAATTCACATCTCATACCATCAAAGTTACCTTTCTTTAAAGTTCAGGATCCTAGTCCCTGAATTCTACCATATTATGGTCACTCTTCCCCAAGGGACATCGCACAACAAGATTGCTAATTAATCCTCTCTCATTACACAACACCCGGTCTTGGATGGCCAGCTCTCTAGTTGGTTCCTTGACATATTGGGACTAGAAAACCATCCCTTATATACTCCAGGAAATCCTCCTCCACTGTATTGCTACCAGTTTGGTTAGCCCAATCTATATGTAGATTAAAGTCACCCATGATGACTGCTGTACCTTTATTGCACGCATCCCTGATTTCCTGTTTGATGCCATCCCCAACCTCACTACCACTGTTTGGTGGTCTGTACACAACTCCCACGAGCGTTTCTGTCCTTTGCTGTTCCGCAGCTCTACCCATACAAATTCCACATCTATCTATCCTTCCTGGCTTATATTCACTGGAATTTAGAAGAATGAATCTCATGGAAACATATAAAACTCTGATGGGATTGGACAGGTTAGATGCAGGAAGAATGTTGATGTTGGGGAAGTCCAGAACCAAGGGTCACAGTCTAAAGATAAGGGGTAAGCCATTTAGGACTGAGATGAGGAGAAACTTCTTCACTCAGAGAATTGTGAACTTGTGGAATTCTCCACCACAGAAAGTTGTTGAGGCCAGTTCGTTAGATATATTCAAAAAGGAGTTAGATGTGGCCCTTACGTCTAAAGGGATCAAGGGGTATGGAGAGAAAGCAGGAATGGGGTACTAAATTTGCATGATCAGCCATGATCATATTGAATGGTGGTGCAGGCTCGAAAGGCCGAATGACCTACTCCTGCACCTATTTTCTATGTTTCTATATTTCTATGAGTCTAGAACCAAACCTGTTTTATGGCGTATTGCCAGAGTTACGCCCGTTTTTCTAGGCCAGAAATATTTTGCGAAATTTTCCCCGATCTATAATTCAAATTTAACACCACGGAGCGTGTCCAGTCGCCTGGGGGAGTGGAGCCTGCTGTCTGCGCCGAAAAAACAAAGCCGCATCTTCTGCGCATGCGCGACAAAAACAGTTACATTTTTGACATCGTTGCAATAAACGCGCATTCGCAGTACAGCTTCAAGTTGGCAATCGGCCATTTTTAAAGAGCCAGTTGTGTGTGTGAGAAGGAAAGCTGTGTGAGAACATTGGAAAAATCGGAGCTGCATTTGTACCCAGATGCAACACGGTGTAAGTACCAAAAATTTCTTGCAGGATGAAATGGTGGCACTGTGATTGAGATGGCAGGAGCTGGCCACCAGCAGAGGTCCCATAAAAGTTCCACCAAAGAAATGAAGAAACGCTGGAACCAAGTTGCAGAAGATTACTGCGCAATGGTGACCACCATGAGATCTGGAGGCCAGTGTAAAAAGAAGTGGCTGGACCTTGGTCAAGTAGTTAGTCCAAGTAATATTTTCATTTATTCAATGCAATTGCAATTGTAAATGTGGCCAGCTATATGTGTCCCATCCAGCAGAAAGACACCTTCTCTAAAAAGATATGTTTTCATCTTTGCCAAGGAAAGTGGCACAACAAACAAGAAAGAACCTGAACAGGAAGAGGCCTGGAAAATCTGCAGCCACGGACACCCTTGGAAGAAAGGGTCGCTGCTTTGATGGGTCCTGCCTGGAGAAAAGCAACCACCACTGCACAAGCAGGGCCCACACTCGAGGGAGAAAGCAAATCCTCCAAATTCCAGAGTCTGGCTTTGCTAAATGTTAAGTACTGCGTGGGCTAGCTATGCTTCAGTTCCTGGGGATGTCTCCGTCAGCTACGCTTCGGTTGATGCAATGTGCTATCATTCATCGTGGGCCATCAAATCAGCCTGCTGCCTGGCCTGCGCAGTGTGAGCCTATTCATTCATGCCACCCACCTTGCCCTCTCCTCTGCTGCTAACTATTTGTCTGTGTTCTGGTATATTTTGCAGAACTTGAGGCTGACCCAGACAATGTAGAAGAAAATTCAGACGAGGACCAGCCTGAACAGGATAACATCTTCAAACCCAACCCTCCAGACCAAGAACATGGAGCGGGGGGGGGGGGCGATGCTGGATGAAGCCCCCACTGTGTTACTGACTTTGGAGGAAGTGCCGCTCATTGCGGTGACAGCCTCTTCTGTGACTAGTGGCTTGAGTGCTGGTGGGACATTCCATGGTTTACGAATGTCCCTGGCTGCGGGGGTTCCAGTGGTGGGGTGCAAGCCACACCCGTGGGGAGGAGGGGAAGGAGAGCTGGACCGCACTCTCCTGAGGTGCAGGATCTAACAGATATGCTTCAGATGGTGGCAATGAGTGTGGAGAGCATTGACCTTACGTGACCACTCCTGGACACCATGAGCCCAAGTTTCGGCCTCAGTTGCTCCTGATTTTTTGGAGCAACTGGTGTAGAACGGAGTATCTTAGAAATTCAAATTCTCGGCATTTAGTTTGCTCCAGTTCCAGTCAGTTAGAACAGTTTCACTTTGGAACAGAATTTTTTTTTCAAAAGGGGGCGTGTCCGACCACTTGCGCCTGTTTTCAAAGTTTTGGCAGTGAAAACTTATTCCAAACTAACTTAGAATGGAGTAAGTGAAGATTTTGTACGCTGGAAAAAAACCTTGTCTACACTTTAGAAAATCAGGCATAGGGAATGGGGGGGGGGGGGGGGGGGGTTTAAAGGGAAGTTTACAAACATTAAACACTTTAGTTTTACAAATAAAGAGCCATCATCAATAATAAATGATAAAAACATCAATAAATCAACCAATAAATCAATCAAAAAAAATTAATAAGAAATAAAAAAAAATTTAAATCAATAAATAAAACATTTTCTACTTACCGACTGCAGCACCGGGAGCCCTCCAACAGCGTGCTGGGATCCTCACCCCCCCACCGCCCAGTGTGTCACTGTCAGTGTCTCTATCTCTCTGTCTGTCAGTGTCTGTGTTTCTGACAGTGAGGGGAGGGGGAGGAGGGGGGTAGAGGGAGAGGAGGGGGGTAGAGGGAGAGGGGGGGGAGGGAGGAAGGGATGGGGGAGGGGGGGGAGGAGGAGAAGAAGGGGGAGAAGGGGAAGGGGAAGGGGGGAGAAGGGGAAGAGGAGGGGAAAGGGGAAGAGGGGAAGGAGGATGAGGAGGAGGAGGATGAGGAGGAGAAGAGGATGAGGAGGAGGAGGAGGAGGAGGGGAAGGGGGGGAAAGGAGAAGAGGGAGGGGCAGGGGTGGTGGAGGCTGAACAGGAGGGGGGAGGCTGAACGGGGGGGGGGGGGGGGCTGAACAGTCCGGGCCCAAGACTTCGGGCAGGGCCTGTCCCCAGCACCAGATTTACAGGTAGGTGGCGTTGGGTTGGGTCGGGGGGAGCGCGGGTCGGGGTCGGGGGTGGGAGGAGGTCGGTCGGTTCATGTCGGGGGCGGGGGGAGGGAGGAGGGAGGTCAGGTCGGCTCCGGGGGGGGGGGGGGGGGGGGGGGGGGGGTCGGGAGCGCGGGGGGGGGGGGGGGGGGAGGGAGGTCGGTTCGGTTCGGGGGGGGGGGGGGGGGGGGGGGGGGAGGGAGGGAGGTTCGGTTCGGGGGGGGGGGGTGTCGAATCGGGTCGGGAGGAAGCAGGAGCTGGGCGTGGGAGGAGCCTTATGCACTGGGAGGCCATTCAGCCAGGTGTTTTTGACTCACTCCAAAACATGCCCCTCCCACACAGTTTTGGCGCCTGCCGCTACTGCACATGCGCGCCCCACTGTAGCACGCATGTGCAGAGGTCCCGGCACTGTTTTCAGCGCAGGGACCTGGCTCCGCCCCCAATTGCTCGTGCTGCGCCGCGCCGAGGGCCAGCAGGTAGCCGGAGAATCTGGAAGTTTTGTGGCGCGAAAAACGGACATCCGGGTCGGGGCTGCGCCGTTCTAGGCGCGGCGCGAAACTTGTTCCCCATCAGTGGCGGGACTGTCGGGAGAACAGCAATCTCACAAAAAATGGGAACGATGTCAGTGACCATTAGGGAGGGAATGTCACAGGTCGCTGATAGCGCATCAGGGAGGGAATGTCAGAGATGGTGCAAACACCATCACTGAACATGAGGGAGGGAATGTCACAGGTAGTTGAGACACTGACAGGGTGCATGAGGGAGGGGCATGTTTGAGTTAGCTGCTGCAATAAGGGAACACGCCTAGACCCTGCGCCCATTGACAGAATCAACTGCCACTCCCACTCCAATCCCAGACCACCCTCTGAAGAACCCCAAGCCAGACCTTCCACATTGCCACCTACCTCTCCCCACCTCCCCCCGCCAAACAGATGCGCACTATCCGAGATGCTGAAAGAATAAGCTTGGTACCAACCCCAGAAACACTGCGCCACCACCTGCGGACAGGGATGCTGGAGTCACCAAGACCAAGAGCAGCGGGCGGCCTTAGTAAAAGGCGGAGGAGAGATGGGTGCAGCCTTTCTTTGCTGTTGTTGTTATTATTAATTTTATTATTAATTTTATTATTACTGTTGTAAGTGTTGTTCTCAAATTAAAAGTTTTTGTAAGTTATGTAAATTTACACATTTATTAGTAGGTGATCTTAAAGTTTGTAAGTGATTGTAACTGAAAACTTTAAAAGTTTGATACAAGAATAAATTTATTAAAGTTAACTTAAGTGAAAGCTATTAAACTTTTGAATAAAATATATTTTACATTAAAACTGAATCATTTACATTATTTATTCGATTATTAAAACTTCTCTCTCTCTCCCCCCCACCAAAAATTTCCCCCCCCGCCCCCCGTGCTTGTCTTCCGACAGAGCCCGTGTCCGGGCGTGGGGCCGATTCTGCCGGCCAAAGCTACGGCTCTCCAGCCCTGCTTGAACACGTTTGGCGTGTGAGTAAGAAAAAAAATGAAAACTTATGAAATCCAAAAGATTTCCATTTACTACGTTGACAGGTAAAAAAAGTTGAACTTTATTATTGATTTTTTTTTTTTTTTTTTTTTGAGTGTTTTTGACTCACTCCAAAATCTTCGATTAAAAACAATGGTATCTTTCAGTGCCGATTTGTCAATGTGCGCTGCTTTCTGCTAACTCACCAATAGGTTTTTCGGGAGTGGACAGGTACGCCGACCTAGAAGGAAAATTTTTTGGCCAAACTGCGAAAAATTATGAAAACCGGCACAGACATGATGGAACTCATTACGTCAAAAAAAAACTCACCTAGAAAAATCGTAACTAACTGTTAGCCCGGCACAGATCGCAGGGGGAAAATTTGAAAAAGAAATACGCCAGAAAAAACGGCACGCGCCAAAAAAACAGCGCAAATGACCCAAGAAAATTAAGCCCATGGTCTCAGAATAAGGGGTCGGCCATTGAGGACTGAGATGAAGAGAAACTTCTTCACTCAGAGGGTGGTGAATCTTTAGAATTCTCTATCCCAGAGGGCTGTGGTGGCTCAGTTGTTGAGTACATTCAAGATAAAGATCGATAGATTTTTGAATATTAAGGAAACAATGGATATGGGGGACAGTGAAGGAAAGTGTTGAGGTAGAAGATCAGCCATGATTGTATTGAATGGTGGAGAAGGCTCAAGGGCCTACTCCAGCTCCTAATTCTTATGTTCTTATGGGCATAGACTCCTTGGGTAAGAGAGGAAAAAAATAACCACCAATGGATCCCACTCTTAAACTCTATCCAGTGAATATGGTAGTGGTGGGGGAAGGGAACATTAGTCTAATTAAAGTCAGTTAGATGAATGATCCAAGATGGTCTCCCTGCTTTGTATCTGCTGGAATCTGTGTGGACACAGGGTGAGGAGAGGATTTTGGCCTTGGTTAGAAACATAGAAAATAGGTGCAGGAGTAGGCCTTTCGGCCCTTCTAGCCTGCACCGCCATTCAATGAGTTCATGGCTGAACATGCAACTTCAGTACCCCATTTCTGCTTTCTCGCCATACCCCTTGATCCCCCTAGTAGTAAGGACTACATCTAACTCCTTTTTGAATATATTTAGTGAATTGGCCTCAACAACTTTCTGTGGTAGAGAATTCCACAGGTTCACCACTCTCTGGATGAAGAAGTTTCTCCTCATCTCGGTCCTAAATGGCTTACCCCTTATCCTTAGACTGTGATTCCTGGTTCTGGACTTCTCCAACATTGGGAACATTCTTCCTGCATCTAACCTGTCTAACCCCGTCAGAATTTTAAACGTTTCTATGAGATCCCCTCTCATTCTTCTGAACTCCAGTGAATACAAGCCCAGTTGATCCAGTCTTTCTTGATAGGTCAGTCCCGCCATCCCGGGAATCAGTCTGGTGAACCTTCGCTGCACTCCCTCAATAGCAAGAATGTCCTTCCTCAAGTTAGGAGACCAAAACTGTACACAATACTCCAGGTGTGGCCTCACCAAGGCCCTGTACTCAAATCCCCTCGCTATGAAGGCCAACATGCCATTTGCTTTCTTAACCGCCTGCTGTACCTGCATGCCAACCTTCAATGACTGATGTACCATGACACCCAGGTCTCATTGCACCTCCCCTTTTCCTAATCTGTCACCATTCAGATAATAGTCTGTCTCTCTGTTTTTACCACCAAAGTGGATAACCTCACATTTATCCACATTATACTTCATCTGCCATGCATTTGCCCACTCACCTAACCTATCCAAGTCGCTCTGCAGCCTCATAGCATCCTCCTCGCAGCTCACACTGCCACCCAACTTCGTGTCATCCGCAAATTTGGAGATACTACATTTAATCCCCTCGTCTAAATCATTAATGTACAATGTAAACAGCTGGGGCCCCAGCACAGAACCTTGCGGTACCCCACTAGTCACTGCCTGCCATTCTGAAAAGTACCCATTTACTCCTACTCTTTGCTTCCTGTCTGACAACCAGTTCTCAATCCACGTCAGCACACTACCTCCAATCCCATGTGCTTTAACTTTGCACATTAATCTCGTGTGTGGGACCTTGTCGAAAGCCTTCTGAAAGTCCAAATATACCACATCAACTGGTTCTCCCTTGTCCACTCTACTGGAAACATCCTCAAAAAATTCCAGAAGATTTGTCAAGCATGATTTCCCTTTCACAAATCCATGCTGACTTGGACCTATCATGTCACCTCTTTCCAAATGCGCTGCTGTGACATCCTTAATAATTGATTCCATCATTTTACCCACTACCGATGTCAGGCTGACCGATCTATAATTAATGTTTTCTCTCTCCCTCCTTTTTTAAAAAGTGGGGTTACATTGGCTACCCTCCACTCGATAGGAACTGATCCAGAGTCAATGGAATGTTGGAAAATGACTGTCAATGCATCCACTATTTCCAAGGCCACCTCCTTAAGTACTCTGGGATGCAGTCCATCAGGCCCTGGGGATTTATCGGCCTTCAATCCCATCAATTTCCCCAACACAATTTCCCAACTAATAAGGATTTCCCTCAGTTCCTCCTCCTTACTAGACCCTCTGACCCCTTTTATATCCGGAAGGTTGTTTGTGTCCTCCTTAGTGAATACCAAACCAAAGTACTTGTTCAATTGGTCTGCCATTTCTTTGTTCCCCGTTATGACTTCCCCTGATTCTGACTGCAGGGGACCTACGTTTGTCTTTACTAACCTTTTTCTCTTTACATATCTATAGAAACTTTTGCAATCCGTCTTAATGTTCCCTTGGTTGTGATGCCCTGCGCCAACACTCATGATCAAGACTCACAAATGAATAATGATCACTCGGATGATGTATCGGAGGAACCATACCCAACAAGAAGTCCATGATTTCTGCAGTTTTTAAAATGTGGATAGACTTCTATTTATATACACACACACACTTGTATTTTTTGTAATATGTTTAGAGCACAGAATGAGGAAAGTTCCCCTTCACTTTTACCATTTGTTAAAATGTTTAAAAGAAACTGCTGAATCTTCTGGATTACAAACGCCAATGTCCAACTAAGACTTTACAGCAAACATTTTAACAAGGCGACTAGCAGTAGTCCATATTGAGGGCTCTTCTTTCTGGGTTCCATGTAGATAAGCATTGTAAAAAGCAAGGGGCTCTCTCCTCATTCTGTACTCTAACTACCATGTTCAGGTACATGCCAAAAATGTAAATCTCAAAAAAGAAATCCACCCTTGACCCCTCGGTCCTTGCAAACTACCATCCTATATCCAACCTCCCTTTCTTCTTCAACGTTCTTGAACATGTTGTTGCATCCCAAATTTGTGCCCACCTTTCCTGTAACTCCATGTTTGAACCTCTCCAATCTGGTTCCCGCCCCTGCCACAGCACTGAAACGGTCCTAATCAAAGTCATAAATGACATCCTCTGTGAATGTTACCATGGTGCACTCTCCCTCCTCATCCTTCTCGACCTGTCTGCAGCCTTTGACACGCTTGATCACACCATCCTCCTCCAATGTCTCTCCTCCATTGTCCAGCTGAGTGGGACTGTCTCGACCGGTTCCACTCTTCCTATCCATTCGTAGCCACAGAATCTCCTGCAATGGCTTCCCTTCCCACCCCGCACTGTTGCCTCTGGTGTCCCCCAATATTCTATCCTTGACCCCCCCCTCCTATTTCTCATCTATATTCTACCGCTCAGCATCATCCAAAAAAATAACGTCGGGTTCCACATGTCTGCTGACAGCCAGTTTTGGATGAGACTAAAATTCCTTCAATTATACATTGGGAAGACCGAAGCCATTGTTTTGCCATCCCGCCACAAACAGCAAGAGAGTCAGCACACAGAGAGACACACAGATACAGGCAGGCAAACTTTTAAAAGAAGCTGGTGCGCAGTCAGGGATTTTAAAACAGAAAGCCCCAAAGGAGAAGCCCAGAAAAAGGCTGAGAGGATACACTGGAAGGGGAAGATAGAAATTAGTTTAAGTCAAGCAAGACGACCCACTGATGTGTGAAAGCACAGCATGTTCATTATTTTTGTATTATTATGCAAAGACAAGTTGTTGTCATTGAACTAAGTGAACTGTTGCTCTGTATGTTCACTTGCTGTTCACATCTCATCAGTGTTTGCTTGATCTGCCTTCACATAGATTGAAGAAGCACAAGCGAGACAAGTAACTAGTCCAGAAAACAAGAGGATGCTATTATTACCCTGGTGTACACTATTGTACAAGTAGATCAAGGACAGCGTGAGTCCATTCCCATATAAGACAGACATCAGACCACTTACAGGACCAATTGATGCCACTGAACCCAAGAATGTATGCAGGACAGATCCAAATGTGTAACATGTGTTGCAAGATGAAGTGACATTACAATAGGACTTCTGTACACTAAAACTGTCAAGAGTACAGGAAACATGTTCATGTCGACAATTCCCCACAGACTCGGACGCTTTCTCTATAGAGAAAGACAGAATGCCGGAAGGCAGTATCCCCATACTATATTCACATACTTTCGTGTAGTCAGCTTAGCAGCTGTCCTTCAGAGCATATAGTCTGCCATGCTCTTAGTCACTAGATGCTACGTGACCCAGGAAGACAAAAAATAAATGGATGGAGGCAAAAACTGTAATACAAAATGTCATAAGTGTTGAAAAATTAGCTGTATTTTATAGGATACGACATTTAACTGAAGCAAGTTTCCAAATCAATCACCAAGATGACAATTATATAATACTGCTGCAAATACAGTGATGCACTGATCGGCACAGCAACTCAATAGAGTTCTCTCAGGTCTCAATATTAAAAAAGTGATGATTATAACAACGACAACAACTTGAACAGCGCCTTTAACATAGTAAAACTTCTCAAGGGGCCTTCACAGTAGTATTATAAGACAAAAAAACTGGCTCCAAGCCACATAAGTAGGGCAGGTAAGCAAAAGCTTGGTCAAAGAGGCAGGTCAAAGGAGGCCAGCCCGGTCGGAGTGCATTGGAATAGTCAAGTCTAGAGGTAATAAAGGCATGGATGGTTTCAGCAGCTGATGAGCTGAGGCAAAGGCAGAGACGGGCGATGTTACAGGAGATGGAACTAGGCGGTCTTAGTTATGCTGTGGATGTGTGGTCAGAAGCACATTTCAGGGTCAAATACGACACCAAGATTGCGAACAGTGTGGTTTAGCCTCAGAGAGATGTTAGGGAGAGGGATGGAGACAGTGGCTAGGAAAGAGAGTTGGTGACTGGGTCCAAAAACATTTTTAAAACAATATTTAAAGTTTCTGTAGAACTGAGGAATAGCACTTCTCCTTCCACTTTTTCCTGGAAATATAATCTTTTGTCTACATAAAATAGGTTTCTTTCCAATTTTCTTGATGTAGATTGTATATTGTAATTAGGGTCATCTCATGATCTGGAATCCCCATGATAATGGTACGTGTTCTTCCAAATTGTGGGCAATATTTAAACTATAACAATTGGGATAAACCAACAGGACAGGTTAAAGACACCACATAGTATCAAAGTCTTTTTAACTTTATCAACGGAACTATAAAAACAGAAATGATACCTCGGTAATACGGATAACGCTTTGAGAATGAAGAAATGCTATTATGACATCCTTAAACACACATCATCATCATAGGCAGTCCCTCGGAATCGAGGAAGACTTGCTTCCACTCCTGAAGTGAGTTCTTTGGTGGCTGAACAGTCCAATACGAGAGTCACAGATTCTATCACAGGTGGGACAGATAGTCGTTGAGGGAAGGGGTGGGTGGGACTGGTTTGCCGCACGCTCTTTCCGCTGCCTGCGCTTGATTTCTGCATGCTCTCAGCGTTGAGACTCGAGGTGCTCAGCGCCCTCCCGGATGTACTTTCTCCACTTAGGGCGGTCTTTGGCCAGGGACTCCCAGGTGTCAGTGGGGATATCGCACTTTATCAGGGAGGCTTTGAGGGTGTCCTTGTAACGTTTCCGCTACCCACCTTTGGCTCGTTTGCCATGAAAGAGCTCTGCATAGAGCACTTGCTTTGGGAGTCTCATGTCTGGCATGCGAACTATGTGGAGCGGTCCAGCAGAGCTGATCGAGTTTGGTCAGTACTTCAATGCTAGGGATGTTGGCCTGGACGAGGACGCTGATGTTGGTGCACCTGTCCTCCCAGGGGATTTTTAGGATCTTGCGGAGACATCATTGGTAGTATTTCTCCAGTGACTTGAGGTGTCTGCTGTACATGGTCCATGTCTCTGAGCCATACAGGAGGGCGGGTATTACTACAGCCCAGTAGATCATGAGCTTGGTGGCAGTTTTGAGGGCCTGGTCTTCAAACACTCTTTTCCTCAGGCGGCCGAAGGCTGCACTGGTGCACTGGAGGCGGTGTTGGAACTCATCGTCGATGCCTGCTCTTGTTGATAGGAGGCTCCCGAGCTATGGGAAGTGGTCCACGGTGTCCAGGGCCGCGCCGTGGATCTTGATGACTGGGGAGCAGTGCTGTGCTGCGAGGACAGGCTGGTGGAGGACCTTTGTCTCAGATGTTTAGCGTAAGGCCCATGCTTTCGTACGCCTCAGTAAATACGTCGACTATGTCATGGAGTTCAGCCTCTGTATGTGCACAGACGCAGGCATCGTCCGCGTACTGTAGCTCGATGACAGAGGTAGGGGGTCTTGGACCTGGCCTGGAGACGGCACAGATTGAACAGGTCCCACTGGTTCTGCAGTTTAGTTCCACTCCCGCGGGGAGCTTGTTTACTGTGAGATGGAGCATGGCGGCAAAAAAGATTGACAAGAGGGTTGGGGGTGATGGCGCAGCCGTGTTTGACCCCAGTTCGGATGTGGATTGGGTCTGTGATGGATCCGTTGGTAAGGATCACGGCCTGCATGTCGTCGTGGACTTACAACAGTTAAACTAAATGGAGACTATTTTGCATAGCGGGCGAGGAGTCACCTCTTTCGCTTCTTGGACCCGCATTTCTATCCTGTACACATGAAAATAAAAATCTCTTTTCTTTGCTGGTTGCTTAAATGCAAGAGTTTGGGAAATTTAAATCCAGATTCGAGTGGACTGAAGTCAATATAAACTTGCCCGACAGTTTCACAGAATTGCCATTAATTCAGCACCTGACAGGGGCTAGAAGACAGTGTTAAGAAGTGGAATTGCTTCAGAAGTATGGCATGGGTGTTCTTAGGTTGGAGTTTAAGCTCAATCAGGATAAAGGGATACCACCGTGCCTGCAATCAGTGCTGTAACCAAGGAAGTGCGATATGCTGTTACTGGGTGTAAATTGGAAAAAATGTTGCACTGCCAGAACATTCACTCTTCGACTTGAGCACTCAACACCCAAGTACATAAAGTAACAGTAGCAAATAGTATTTCTGGTAGTATTATTTATCACTTATTATTTATTAGTAAAGCTGTGCATGACCTGCAGCCGAGATAGAAGTGTGTTTCTGCTTCAGTGGAACTCTTCATACAAGAACTGTATAGCATTTGAGGTACATGAGCTTAATCGCCATGCAATTGGGATTCCTCCCCAGTTTCCTGGGCATCATATTCTAGAAATACACCACAAAACAATATCTTGTATTTATAGAGCACATTAAAGTAATTCACAAACGACAATCGGATGCCCAGCAGCTGAAGTATTCGAAGGGATGATCAAGAGCATAGTCAAAAAGACTGGTTTTGAGGATACTTTTTAAAGGTGCAGGAGGTAGTAGCAAGGCAGAGGGGTTTAAGTTCCCAACAGTTGGGATAAGAAGACTGCAAACTCTGCCACTAATGGTGGCATGGATGGAAGATAAGAGGCCACAGACCTGGAAATGAAGAGCACAGATCAGTAGGTTAAAGAAGCATGGTAGAATAAGGTCATGGAGGGATTTGCAAATGAGGATAAGGATTCTAAATTTAATGCATTAGGAAACATGGTGGAAAAGGATGAAGATGGGGTGGATGAGCAAATGGGACTTTGTGTGGGATATGTTGTAGTCAGTGAAGTTTTGGATGAGTTGCAGTCGGTGTTGGATGGAGCTTGGGAAGATGGTGAGGACAACAATGCCGAAGCCAAGTTTCAGTGACAGTGGCTGGAACATGAGGCTGCAAGCAGGCGATGCGACCTTGGTGGATAGGATGTGTGGCTTGAAGCATAGCTCAGGAATGAACAGAACTGGTTTAATCTGTTCTGGTTAAATAGGTCCAACTCTTTCGCTCTCCAACTGTGAGCAACAAAACCCTAGGGATAGCTGACAAGTTCAACTACCTTAGGAGTTCGATTCACAGCTCAGGTGCCTTGAGAAGAGATATGTCAGCAATCGGCAGGGGTGTGAAGCAATTCCTTGACAAGAACGTGTGAAAGTCAAGAATCCAACTAACAACCAAGCCTAGATTGTACAACTGTCTTGACATAGGGAACAGACATATGGGCCACACAGTGTGACCAATCAAAACTGGAAACCTTTGGCCAGTGATGCCTCTGCCAGATACTTGGACGGCAAATGAGCCAAAGGTGGGCAGCGGAAACGTTACAAGGACACCCTCAAAGCCTCCCTTATAAAGTGCAACATCCCCACTGATACTTGGGAGTCACTGACCAAAGACCGCCCTAAGTGGAGGAAGTGCATCCTGGAGGGCGCTGAGCACCTCGAGCCTCAATGCCGAGAGCATGCAGAAATCAAGCGCAGGCAGCGGAAAGAGCGTGTGGCAAACCAGTCCCACCCTCCCCTTCCCTCAACGACTATCTGTCCCACCTGTGACAGAGTCTGCAGCTCTCGTATTGGACTGTTCAGCCACCAAAGAACTCACTTCAAGAGTGATTTCGATTCTGAAGGACTGCCTATGATGATGATGACTTGGAGCTCACTGGTACAACCATACCAAGAATGCAGAGATCAGAAGACTCAGCATAACCCATTGTCTACAAAACCTTCAATCTCCAACAACTGCATTTGCCCGGTCAGAAGAGAGCACTACAAGCATCCCAATTAAGGATCCCTCCAGATTGGAATAGACCTCGAGGCCAACTATGATTGGATGGGTACACTTGGACCGAGTTAGTCACGCAGGCTCGTAAAAAGCTCAACTTAGGCTTCTGTATAGCATGGCATTATGCACAAGACACAGAAGGCTGAAAACACTGGTAGAGTAGGCGATCAGTTGTAGTAACAGCAGCTATAAGTTGATCAATTAAAATGCAAATCAGATAGATTTCTTTCAGAAAATAATATTTTAGGAATGGGATACGTGTAATTTGTGACACAAGATATGGTAAATGTAGCATGCTTGGGAGGAACAGGGGGTTTTAGACCCTTCCAAAGCTTCCCATCACCAGAGATTTTCTTCACCTCATGTATAGGTCTGTTGTAGACAAACTGATAGAAATCTATTGCCATAATTAGTTCAACTCGATGGACCTTAGTCTTTTTTTCATCTAGCAATTCCTATGTTCCCTTGGCTTTGCTCTTTCTAATGTTTAATTTGAGTAATTCCCAGCTCCTTAACAATTTGATGTCAGACCAACATTCTATCAACAAAGAGTTGGTCATTAACGTTAATGATCTCTCCAGTTCAACACCCTTTATGCTGCCTTTCTCTATCTTTTGTCTTGTGTGCATGCACCAAATATGGTGAAATATCGCCGAAAGCCTGGTCACAAAATCAGCGAATTTCTAGCCCTTTACGTCTTCCATCTGAGAGAGTAGACTTAACGTCTCATCCGAAGAACGGTACCTCTGACATTGCAGCACTTCCTCAATACTACACTGCAGTATCAGCCTAGATTATGTGCTCAAGTCTCTGGAGTGGGACTTGAACCCACAACCTACAATAGAACATGAACATGTTCAGGTGCAATAAAAAATTAAATATTTAAACCAAACTTACAATTTTACCTTTAAAAGCTTACAACACTCATAATTTAAATGTCAAGAAGAGTTTCTTTATAAAAGCTAAATAATTCCTTTGCTCCTAGTAATATTGTCTCCAGCCACTAATGCACAATACTCCCAAATGAAGCTGCAAAATGCATCTCATTGAACGTCCTATTACAATGCATTGTTCACATTACCTATTTAAATTAGTGCATCACTCTTGGAATTCCATATCCAAAGTGGGAGATTTTCTCTATCAGATCTGAAGTTACAGAGGAACTGAAAATCTGCAACAGCACAGAGTGCAGTGGCCCACTGTAATGTTCTTAAACACAATGAATAGCAAAGTAGCCTCAATTCTATTTCCCCAGAGTAAGCTGCCAACATCAAGTATACAAAGAGGCGAAGGGGTTAAATGCAACTTGAGAAAGCAATCCAATGGCACAGAATGCTGGAGCAGCAATTTGGAATACAGCTTAATGAAGAATACAAGTTCAAGGGTTAATAGGCAGTTGTTTGCTACTCAAGCAACGTTTATACTGCTTTCTTGCCACATTACTGCACCGACTCCTGATGAAGCAAAGCAAAACCCCAGATAAACAAAGGCCTGTCCAGCAAACAGCCTTAGCAAATCTCAGCAAGTTTACTTTGAGGTTGCCAGCAGTAACACAAGACCTATGCATCTGAAGCCAACAACACAAACACTGCATTACAGTAATAGAAAAGCAGCTTTATTCCGGTTGTTCTTTGGGCAAGATCAGAGATCAGCATTTGCAAAATTGCAAACCCAAGACCTTCGAATTTGGTTGGGAAGGCACCCACTATGCTCCAAACAACAAACAGGGGACCCAATTGTTTGCTTAACACTTGGGTAAGAAAACCACAATTTGTGGAATATTCTGAAGAAATTAACAGCCCTTACTCAACCCTCAAAAATAGGAGGGCAGAACTGCTCACAAGATGTAGTATGAAAGAGTGTTTGAGATACGTATTTAATATATATGCTCCACAAATATTGGCCCAGAAATTTCGGCCTCCCGGGTCCTTATGGATCTGGGAAGGCATCGCAAAAGCCAGTTTTCAGCACACAATGCACATGCCTTTCCGATCCTCCATATCTCGGGAGCGAGGACATTTGCAAGGGCAAGATTGCGGGATTTACCCATCTCTTGCCCAGCGGATGTCCTGAAAACTCTTGCACCTGATAAAAGCAGGCACATAGCCTATGTTTACAGGTGCAAGAGTTTCAAAATACACAAAAACATTATAAAATAAAATTTTCAAAACATTGTTAAAAACCCTCCCCACTACGGTAAGTTTATTTTAAACCATAATTTTTTTTAACTTTTCTTTTTTAAATCGGAAAAATATATTTTTTAATAATACATAAATAACTAATTTAAATTAATAAAAATGTAGTGTATTTTTTCTATTTTTTTTATTAGAGATGTGTGTGTTTGGGAGAGGTTTCTCATTCATAATAATGGGAACTCCAAGTTACGGAGTTCCCATTATGATGAATGAGAACATACTTTACCTGGATTGGCTGCCCAGAGACATGAGACTACAGCTCCAGCCCTGTGCACGGCCTGACGTACACGCGCTGCGACGCGCAGTCAGTGGAGGCCTCAGGACCGGGAACTCGCGTGGGAGCAGCAGGAACAGGTAGGTGTACACCTTTTTTTTTACCCGATTGTGCGCGGGAAGCAGCTGACCGGGATTTCTGGGCCAGTATATATTGAATTATGGGAAACCACTACATTTTTCATGGTCCAACAGAATTAGAACTGTACTGCAAATTAGAAGAAATCAGTATCAGAAGAATAAACTCAACTGTATCACGGAATAGAACGCTATACATCAGTATCGGCACAGCTGAATAATCAAATCTTGTTGAATACTACCAAAAGTACGATGCTAAAGTGTAAGATTCAATTAGATTCGCTTGATATAAAACATTTTTTGAAACAATAAAAGTGCCTCAATATAGAACCTGAAAAAGGATAAAGTTGCAGAAGCATTATCTGCACCAGAGGCATTGGTTCTTGCACTCCTGTGTGAAGTAGAGGCGCTTAATTTCTTATGTCTCCCACACACAGCTGTGAACAACAAAATACATCTTTATAACCAAGGGTCAAACAAGTATTATCTGAATTATTCCAAACATAAAAACTTAGTCCAGTAAAATAAATTTTTGACAAAAAGTCTATTCTGGCTGTAAAATATTTGAATTGAAATCCAAGCACAGGCAATAAATGATAACTGGCCCTGCAGTTCCCCATACTCTCATTTTTTTTGCATCCAAAGTCACAAGCCGCAGTGTCAGTCAATCTGCCTCACTTTTTCTTTGGTGAAAAGAAAATCTGACAGATCACAGGAGCTTGCCTTTGTAAACTAATTCTAGAACTTTCATGCTTCTTATTTGTTAGGTTAAAGGTTAAATTGCTGACCTCCAACCTCCTACTTGGCAGACTTTTTCCTTTCTGTAAAGCTTTATTTTGTAGGCCGTATTTACATGGATTAGACCCTTTTCATGCAGGAAAAAAGGAATCGGTCCGCAGTCAAAGCCTGAGAGCTGGTTATACAGAAAGCAGCCACAATTATTCACTGCCAGACAATGGCCATATTGTGGTTTCACAAAAACCCGCCCCTGCCATGACAAGTCTTGTTCTTGTGGCAGGAAACAATGGGCAAAAATCTTATCAAGCATTCAAGCGAAAACAAACAAAGCCAGCCCACTGTGAACTTGATGAAGATGTCAAGCTTTTCTGAAAGATAAACCAACAAAACATTAAAAAAGTAAAATAGGTTCATTCTGTAAAAGATTATGAGAGACTACCTTTTCAAAACAGGTCCACTTTCACGCCACCCTTTGGGGACAGAAAGCCTTTATTTTATCAAAGTAGAAATTGCAGCATTAAAAACCACTTGTTAACTTATGAACAAAGAGGACCAAAAAGGTACAGAAGATGCCAGCATGAATTTATTAGATACAAGAGGATCCAAATCATATATGTCCATCAAACTACAGTATATACAGTCTACTCTTCATTCAAATGATCCGAAATTCAATTTTTAAGCACCAAATTCCCACATTATTGTATTAATGACATTGCTTGATTCACATTTTTAGATAGTTCAATTTTTCTAGTCCAAAAATGACTCATCAGGAGCAGACTATGTATGGTCTGGAAAAATGGTTAGAGCTCTCTCCAACTTGAACAAAAAGCAGCTCACTTCGCTACAGAATAAAAGCTTTATAGCCTGTTACCCAAATATATTTAAATCTAAGTTACATATAAAGATGAAGATCATAATGGGCTCTCTTTTTAAATATAAAATACACATATGTAATAGGTCATCGGAAATTTACAATGCATTACGCTGATGAGCCTGGTTTTCAGCGATCCCTAATTTGCTCCAGGTACAGATGACAGAGGAATCAGAGGCTGACCTGGTCATGCTGAAGTTACAGCCCAGCAGCTCCAATAACGAAGATCATGTCGTGCAGCCTGTATGCAAGAATGTTAAAGGCCACGGAATAAGATTTACATCATGTCGTACATGCACAGCATGCCACAACACAAATATGCAGTTTTGAGGCACATGGGGGCAGACAGTTGAGAAAAGTTTACATAGCATTTAATGCAGTACAACACATGAACTGAACCATGGCTATAGCAATGAGTTTCTAGCCCAGAAATTCACCAAAATAAAACAGATTTGGCAGAAAATTGGCACCAGTTTGAATCCAAAAACGGCATCCTGTAAATGAGTCTCAGTCTACCAGAACTGTAAAAAAAATTCTAAAAAAGTCATTGTTTTTTGAACAAAATGACCAAATAAATGTCCTTTTATGTAAAAATAGTCGCATTTGTATTACACCTCATCGCACAAACAATGTTTTGATTATAGCAGTTATGCAGCAGATACCAAACTGTTGCTTCAATATCTGAATCAACAAGTCTAAGAAAGTGAACATCCGCACACATACACGGGTCACAGTGGAAGGCACTATGAAAAGGCCAACATTCCAGCCCCCTTACCACGACACTGCCTCCTGCAGCCCCACCCTGTGTTCTATCACCATTCACTCCATCCTCACGTGTTGCACCCACTCCCTTACCCATAACCTCCCACATCCCAAATACCTGACTATCATCTGCTCACAGATCCTCATCCTATCTCCTCACCTTGTTCTTCCCCCTTAATCCCACTTCCCTCATCCTTCTCCTAACTCCCTCACCCCAAAGATTTCCACCACTGCTGTCTCACCTTTTTAAGTCAGTAAATATATTCAAAGCCAGGGTGCTGAGGCAAGAATAAAACACAGGAAGGCATCAGTAAGGCATCAGTAAGGACAGCCTCTGAGCAGAGGCGATGTGGGGAAGAGGGGAGGACAAGACAGGTGTGGGGAGGAGAGGGGCAAGAACAAACAACTGTCAGCATTCGAAGCAGGAGGGAACTGGGCCAAGTTTATGGAGCAAGTAGTTGGATTGCCTGAGCATCCCAGTTCCATCTAGCATTGGGTGGACTGAAAGAAGTATAATAGTAAGTATACATACTCTGCAGTTTAAAACCAACTCCCCAGGGATGAGAGAAATAGCACGATGTGGCATCGCTTTAAACACATGAACTACACATTATATATAAAACTTTTAATCTAATATGCTCGTGGATTTCCCATCAGAGTATACATTTATTCTTTTACCTGCATGTCATTTTTTTTTTGCTGTGTCTGTCTCATGTTCTACTTCACTCTCTTTTCTCTTTTGCACATCCGTGTTTACTCTTGCCATTTGTCATTTTCCGCTTCTTTTTTGGGGGGTATGATGTGATGGATGCCACTGGAGGGGCACAGCATTTTTGATGACCCGGTACGGGATGCTGGCTCTGCAGGGAAGGTAACCAGGATGCATTTTTAGACGGCAAGTGTGTGGCACTGGTGAGGGTAGGAATGCTGCAAGAATAAAAGCCAACGGGCCACAGGTGAGGAGGGATCTGGGGAAGGTTACAGGCTTGCTTTACGCTGGCAGGTGTGACTTTCAGGCTGCAGGAGTGGTGGGAGATAGATTCACGGAATGATTTGGCAAAGGTTTCAGGCTAGCTTTTGGTTTGAGAATACAGGAAGGGCCATGACCAGGGTTACAGCAGGTTTTAGGCTATGATTAAGGAGAGGGATTTGGCTGGAGGGCGAAGTACAGCTGTAATACTGGAAAGCAATGTGAAGATGCTAGAGCGCTAACACCCTGTTGCATGCCTAAGTGCTGCATTGCTTTACTTCCCTCACCCAGTCTATGCCCCTCATCACATTCATCAGCCCTTCCCCCACCCCCCCATTCCCCCAATGCTCTCTTTTCCATTACTCTCCTTGCTGCCAACTTGCAAATTGGACTCTCTGCCTCAGCCAGATTCCTGCCTTGTCCTTTCCCCATTGCTCCTCCTTCTGACCCTTATTCTGCCCCTACCCACAACATTTCCATCACCGCCCAACACATGTATGTTCTGTCCTTTTACATCGCCACTTTTCGCACTGCTGCTCATGAAGAAGTGAACCTCAAGCAGAATCAAAGTGCTGAGCTCCAGATTCCAAAGGTACAGAGCAGCCTAGAACGAGCAAGGGAATGCCCAATTACTGCCAAGAGGGGACTGAGGCACTACTGTACAGTAACAGGTTGCATGCCAGTAAGCAGCTAATGTAGACAGAGAACAGGCAGAGGATGTAAAATTGGCGAGAGGGAGCAAGGAGGCCTGCATCTACATCATCACAGGTCAGGAGTTGCAGAGAGCCCGCACAGGCTCGACGGGTCGAATGGCCGCCTTCTGTGCTGTAACCATTCTACGATTCTTTGAGAAATATTTACATTTTAAAAGGTCTTTTCTATTATGGAAATGTGGACATAAAGAGCATTGCTCAAAATAGTGACACAAGAAGTGTAAATCATATGCAAGATGTTTAATATAATATAGGTATACATATCTATACTAGCAGATCTCCCAAGTTGTTGTTGATACTAAGTCGTAGTTTGGCCGTTTTATTAAAATAGAACTGGAGGGACATCCTGGGTATTTGGAGCACTGGGGGGGGTAGGGGTCAGGGTGGGAAGTGGTTCTTTGGTGTGGCACCGCTCTGTATGCGACCCGAAGAGTTAGCAGGGATTCTAGCTCACTCGTGGTTTGCTGAGGTCGATTAGCAGTGAGGGTTGAGGAAGGAATAAGCTCGATAGCACTGAAGGTGGGGAAGGGGGATCCCACTCAAAATTCCACTTGTTTGCTCTTTATTTTGGCCAAAGAATATGGAATCATATTAAATTGAACAAAAACACTCTCTCTTTTGTATCTTCCTATCAAGAAAATAAATGCAAAACTTTTCTTCAATTGTCTAGTCGAAAATTGACTCAAATTCATTTTACATTTTGTGTAAAAATATTTTCAAAAATATAGAAACTAAAATGCTGTTAGACACAATTTAACTTTTCAACTGAAAAGTTCGGTTTATATACTTCAAACATAAAAGGCTACAATTGGTATGTAATCAGTTCAGCCTGTCATATTTGAAGTCTACCTGATTTTCACACACACACAAATAAACTTGACGTGAATAAAGCTTTGGAAATTTGCCCTCTACCTTTTCTTTCAATAATTTTTTTTAAACAACAAAGTAGATACTACTGGAAGCTGAAGGCAAATGATGGAGCAGCTGGATTGACTAAATGCCACTGAGGAAGCTTGGGAAATTGTGCCACTACACATAGATTTACTCAAGAGTGTAGAATGCTTTGCCACAGGGAGTACTTGAGGTAAAGACGATTGCGCCTTTAAAAGGAAAAGTGGAGCAGAGGACGATACAGGGCTATGGAGAAAAAGCAAGGTAGAGGGATTCGTTTTGGAATACTCTAGTAAATGTTATGGTTTAAAAACATAATGCACTGATTTTTTTTAAACTCTGATCATTATGAAGTACTGCAATTTTAATTTGATTGATATATTGTAGCAAATACCATGTCAAAACAGAAGCTCCTAAATCTCTCCTAGTTACAGACTAATGGCTGCTGTGAAGAGTAAGAAAAGTAGGAAGTATTCAAACTTTAAATCTCAAACGCAGACAACTCTATGCTCTTGTATGAACAAGATTAGGGGTGCACTAAACTCCACTTCAATTCAAATGTAAATATCAGTCTTTGCAATGACTGTGATTAACTTGCTTAGAGTCAATAGTTCCCTTGTTAGAAAGAAATCTATTCTTTCCACACAGCAGTACAAAGAGAGAGAGAAGGAAGTAAAACTTGGAGAAGCTTACAGTAAGATCTCATCAATTCTTTCTAAAGCAACAAGAAATACAAAGTACATTTCCTTCACTAATCCGATGAACAAGTGTTCCAATTTATTGGGGGAGAGAAGGGGTTGTGATTTCAGTATGATACATAAATTTAAAGAGGTAAATGAAAAATTGTGGCAAAAGAGGCAGTATTTCTTGTTAGCACAGTTGAATGAGTCTCTGTTATTTTATGGAAGGGAATTAATTCTTTTAACTTCGGTTTTGAAAATTTACCTTTGTTCAAGACTTCTGGCAGTAACATAAATGAATAACAGCATCACTGCCACACGCAATTACTGCTGCTGTGATACTTTCCTTCATGCTTATCATAAGCAGCTCCAAACGAAGTAAAAGGCAGACTATTCCCACATATTCCTGTTCAAACTGGTCTTTTTCAAGTGATTAGCCTAGATCTTCAAGATTCAAAATATAAACGGATCACGGAGTTCAGTCCAACTTAATGAGAACAGAGCAGTGCTTCCAAAAAATGTGTGTTATTTTCTGAGGAAAAAGGCTTCCATGAGTTTAACAGATTGCAAATGCAACTTTAAAATTCTCTCATTTATAATGGAAACTTATAATTTATCAATAAGTTTACAGCAGTCACATCATAGTTTATTAGTGTATACATCTACTGGAAGAGAGTGGCTCTGGATTCCCCACAGAACAAATGCTAATTTCATTTTTGAATTGAAAGTTAGGCACAATCCCAGATGAGGAAAAGAAAATCATGGGCTCAATTTTGCCCAAAGCCATTTTTTTGGCATAGTGCCAGAGTTAAGCCCGTTTTTCTAGGCCAGAAACACTCCAAAAATATTTGTGCCAAGTTTCCCCCGCTGTGGGGGGTGGAGCCTGCTGTATGCATCGAAAAAATGATGCTGCACCTTCTGCGTAAAAAAAAAGGACGTTTTTGATGTTATTCCTATAGGCGCGTGTGCACGGTACAGCTCTCGGTCTGCAATCAGCCATTTTTAAAGAGCCAGATGTGTGTGAGAGAACACTGAGTGCTGTGTGAGAACATTGGAAAAATCGGAGCTGCAATACAAGATGCAACGCAGTGCAAGGACCAAGAATCTCTTACAGGATTAAGTGAAGGCACTGGTTACTGTGATTGAGGCCAGATGGCAGGAGCTGGACACCAGCAGAGGTCACATAAAAGTTCCACCCAAAGAAATGAAGAAATACTGGAACCAACTTGCAGAAGATTACTGTGCAATGGTGACCACCCCAAGATCTGGAGGCCAGTGCAAAAAGAAGTGGCAGAACCTTGGTCAAGTAGTTAGGTGTAAGTAAAATTTTCATTTTTCAATGCAATTGCAATTTAAATGTGACCAGCTGTATATGTCCCAGCCAGCAGAAAGACACCCTCTCTAAAAAGTTGTATTTTCATCTTTGCAGAGGAAGGTGGCACACAGCAAAAGGGAAAGAACCTGAACAGGAGGAGGCCTGGCAAATCTGCAATCACCGACACCCTTGGAAGAGAGGGTCGCTGCTTTGATGGGTCCTGCCTGGAGAAAAGCAACCACCACTGCACGAGCTGGGCCCACACTCAAGAGAGAGAGAGAGAGGGAGAGAGGGAGAGAGAGAGAGAGAGAGAGAGAGAGAGAGAGGGTATGTCCTGCAAATTCCAGTCTGGCTTTGCTAAATGTTAAGTACTGCACGGGCTAGCCATGCTTCAGTTTATGCGGATATCTCCATCAGCTACGCTTCGGTTGATGCGATGTGCTATCATTCATTGTGGTCCGTCAAATCAGCCTGCTGCCTGCGCTGTGTGAGCCTACTCATGCCGCCCACCCTGCCCCCTCCTCTACTGCTAACCATTTGTCTGTTCTGTTATATTTTGCAGAATTTGAGGCCAACCCTTACGATGCAGAAGATTCAGAAGGGGACGAGCCTGAAGAGAACATCTTCCAATCCCACT
The DNA here is from genome assembly GCF_044704955.1 of Pristiophorus japonicus. NCBI lineage: Eukaryota > Metazoa > Chordata > Chondrichthyes > Pristiophoridae > Pristiophorus > Pristiophorus japonicus. The sequence goes on along the minus strand of NC_091996.1, from coordinate 31,169,804 downwards.
TTCCAGACCAAGAGCAAGGGGGTGAGGGGGAGGGGATGGATGAAGCCCCCACTGTTGTACTCAGTTTTGAGGAGGTGCAGGCGCCGCTCATTCCCTGAGTAGTGGTTTGTGTTGGTGGGACATTCCATGGTTTCCCACCGTCCAAGGCTGCAGGTCCCAGTGGGATGCAACGAGCCACACCCAGTGGCCCACCGTCAGAGGCTGCGGGTCCCAGTGGGATGCTGCGAGCGACACCCATGATGAGGAGGGGAAGGAGAGTTTGACAGCGCTCTCCTAAGGTGCAGGATCCAACAGATGTGGTTCAGATGATGGCAATGAGTGCAGAGAGCATTGACCTTACACGATCACTCCTGGACACCTTCAGCGGGGTGGGTGATGAGGTATCAGGACGGCGGGAGAAGTAACAACACTTACGAGAAATGGGAACGATGTCCAAGACCATGAGTGAGAGAATATCTCAAGACAGCTGAAACCATGTCAGTGACCATCAGGGAGGGAATGTCACAGAACTTGAAACACTTTTGTTAAACACAAGGGAGGGAATATTTGAGGTCATTGAGACACTGTCAGGGCACATGAGGGAGGGCATTTTGGAGTTAGCTGCTGCAATAAGGGAACACGCCTAGACACAGTGTCCATTGACAGAATCAACTGCCACTCCCACTCCAATCCCCAGACCAGCCGCTGAAGAGGCCCAAGCCAGGCCTTCCACATTGCCGCCTGCACCCCCACCTCCCCCGCGCACCCCTCACCAGGTGCACATTACCCAAGATGTTAGAAAGAATAAGCTTGGTACGAACCCCAGAAACACTGTGCCACCGCCTGCGGGCAGGGGTGCTGGAGTCACCAAGACCGAGCGCGGCGGGCGGTCTTAGAATAAGGTGGAGGAGAGATGGGTGCAGCCTTTCTTTGCTGCTATTGTTGTTGTTATTATTGTTACTGTTGTAACTGTTCTCAAATTAGGTTTTTTGTAAGTTATGTAAATTTACAAGTTTAAATTTAGTAAGTGATCTTAAGAGCTTGTATGTGGTCTTAACTGAAAACTTTAGTTTGATACAAGAATATTTTTCTTTAAGTTAAGTACAAATGTTTGTTAAACTTTTGAATAAAATATATTTTAAATTATAACCGAATCATTTCCGTCATTTGTTCCATCAACACAAAACATTATGGAACAGATCCAAACAGTAAACATGGTCCATTTGGAATAGTTGCCGCTGAGCCTTCAGGCAGCAAAGCGTTCACGGATGAGCTGCTGGCGCAAGGCTCGAGCAATCGTTAAAGGGGCACGACAGACCACCCTCCTCCGCCGTCGTGCTCCGGGTTCAGGTAGTTGCATGGCTTCCTCGTCATCTTCATCTTCCTCATCATCATCATCATCAGCCACTCTCACCGCAGGTGGGGCTTCTACTACCAACTAATGCTCCCTCATGATGGCCAAGTTGTGCAGCATGCAGCACACAACAATGAACTGACCGACAATCTCGGGTGTATAGCAAGTAACCTACGGAATTGTCCTGGCAGCGGAAATGCTGTTTCAAGATGCTAATGGTCCTCTCTATGATGCTACGCATTGCAATGTGTATTCCTGGTCAGCTTCCATCCGGGTTACGCGTAGAGGCGTCATGGGCCAGGTGGCAAAGCCGCACGCACCCCTTGTCTCCCAGTAGCCAGCTCTGTCCTTCTGGCTGCTGCTGAAACATGGCAGATATAGCGCTTTCATGTAGGATGAACGCATCATGGGTGCTCCCAGGGTATTTTGCATCGACTGACATGATGCGATGCATGTCGTCACACACGAGCTGTACATTAATGGAGCGAAAGGCTTTTCTGTTCCTGTACATCTCGGAATCCTCCAAAAAGGTGCTCGCAAGGCAATGCGGGTACAATCAATGCAGCCTTGTACCTTTGGCAAGCCAGCAATCCTGGAGAAGCCCAGAGCCCTGTCACGTATTGCCTGGGCAGTCATGGGGAACTTTATGTAGTCATTCCTCCGGGTATACAGTGTAGCAGTCACCTGCCGAATACAGACGTGTTGCACGTTGAGAAATGGTGCACACATCCCCAGTTGTAGCTTGGAACTTTCCGGATGCACAGAAAGTGCAGCTGTAACCTTCACTTCAACTGACAAAGCATTCCTCCCGACGCTTCTAGGTTGCAGGTCTGCTTTTACTAACTCACAGATCTCAGTTACAACTTCTTTGTGGAAACGCAGCCTTCTTTCACAGTCTGCATTACTCAGGTTCAGGTACGGACGCCTGTCTCGATATACCAGAGGTGGGTAAGGCCTCCTGCCCAGCACCCTATGGGCTCTGAGGTTCCTCACACAATGGCATTGAATCAATTGTCTCCTCCGCAGCACCATGATGCAGAAGGCTCGCACAAGGTATGGCATTGTCAGTATTGCCCCGATGCTTAAATTTTACCTTTGCAAGAAGCTCAAAATGGCAGGAAGGCAGGACAAGGTTCTTTGTTCTCTCTCCCCACAAGGCCTGTATGGACCACACCCAGATCTGAGCCAGCGCAGTGATCGGGGAACCCCCCCCACCCCAGGCTCATTGCTGTCTTGTGACTTCTTCCAATCGCATTCAACAGCACCTTCCACCCCCCCAAAAAAAATCTGGGCTCATTTGATGACGATTGCGCTCTTCTGATCGCCACCTTCCAGCCCCGCCCCGCCCCCCCCCCCCCCCGCCACCTCCGGCCTGTTTTGCAGCTGAGCCCCTGTATCCTGGCCCGGGGCCAATTCTGCCCACCGACGCACCGACCCTCCAGCCCTGTTTGAAGACGTTCAGTGCTGGCGTGTGAATTTTTAAAAAAATGTAAAGTTCAGAATTCCATCAACACCATTGTAAGGTATTAAAAAAATCATCTTTATTATGCATACATATTTCCCTCCAAAACTTTGATGAAAAACTATGGCATCTTTCTGGGCCGATTTCTCAATGTGCGATGCTTTCTCTTAACTCACCAGAAGGTTTTTCGGGGGTGGCCAGATATGCTGACCTAGGATAAAAAATTTTTGGGCAAACTTTGAAAAATTATGTAAAAAAAAACTGCCGCAGACATGAGATAACTCCCCCATGTCAAAAAAAAAACGAACCCAAAAAAATCGTTACTAACTCAGTTACACCGGCGCAGATTCCTCAGGAAAACTTTAATTTTAAAACTTGCCAATAAAAGTGGCGTGCGCCAAAAAAATAGCGCAAATGACTGGGGAAAATTGAGCCCCATATTATGGCAACTCTCATACAGCCACAAGAAAGTGACACTGGCAAAAATCTGCCTCCAAATCTTCTGCACAATCTCCTGGGCAGGTGATAAATCTGGGTTCTTGTTGATCTCTATAGCTACTCACTCGGAAAACATCAGGGAATATTTTCTAATACAGGCAACTCTCGATTATCCGCACACGGATGCAACGGGAAACCGTTGTAACGGCATTTAAAATTCCGTATGTGTGCACGCTGCTGCATCGCTGTCTCTCGCGGCCGCCGCTGACATCGGAATCCTTTCAGCCCGGGAAAGCATCAGGCCGGTGCGTTCGGAGTCCTTTCGGTCTGGGAAGGCATCGGGCCGGTGCATTCGGAGTCCTTTCGGCCAGGGAAGGCAGCGCGCTCCGGAACCCCGGAGCTAGACAATCTCCTCCTTAATGCCACCTGCATGCATGCTGGTAATGTCCATACCTAACTGCCTTGTTACTGTTTGTAGCTGATTGCACAGTATTTATTTATTGAAGTTTTAACTTTATAATGTCAACTCGTTCTAACGGAGAAATCGTTTACACGGCATAACCCAATCCCCAAGGGATCCGGATAATCGAGAGTTGCCTGTAGTTAAATCTATACATTTTAAAAAGGTCTCTGTGTAAAAATCAGGCATAAGAAAAGAATACATTACAAAATGCTCAAGCTTTTAAAGCTCTGCATTATGTCTTCACAATTTACGTTAAGAATTTTTTTAAATAACAAACATTTTTGACCTCACTCTATTCATTAACAATTCATTCTTTGGCAAAGATACAAAAAGAACATTCTGCAAGGTTAAACATTATCCTTTACCAGATCATGAAGGAATTTGCTTTGATTGTTATTTTAGCAGCGTTTCGATAAAAGTTTTTTTTTTTAAGTACAGCAGCAGAATTTTAAGCAGGCAGTGCTGGTTAAGAGAAGACTATCTGACCTGCAGTGTAGTACAAGCAGATAAAACAATCTTGTTAATGGAGACATTTATTAAAGGAAATGATTACTCACGTAATCATGAATCTTTGCTTAACTAAAAGGAGAACTTTGATCACTACCCGAGTGTCCTGTGTTGTAAGTCTACATTTACTAAACTGAACATGCACAAAAAGCAGCTAAATAGTACAGTAACGTGCTACAGAACAACAACTTGTATTTATATAGTACCTTTAAAATAGTAACATGTCCCAAGGAGCTTCTTCACAGGATCGTTATCAAACAAAATTTGACCGAGCCAAAGGCGGCGATATTAGGGCAGATGACCAAAAGCTTGGACAAAGAGGTAGATTTTAACGAGCGTCTTAAAGGAGTAAAGAGAGGTAGCGATGCAGAGAGGTTCAGGAAGGGAACTCCAGAGTTTAATGTCTTGGCAGCTGAAGGCATGGCCGCCAATGGTGGAGCGATTAAAATCGGGGATGCTCAAAAGGCCAGAATTGAAGGAGTGCCGATATCTGAGAGTTGTTGGGCTGGAGGAGATTACAGAGATAGGGAGCATCACTGGTAAGCAATACAACACACACATTTCCTGGCTTTTGGCAAATAAACTTAAAACAAACATTGCAAAATAAAGATTCAAAGCGCTACAGATTCGTTTTCACAGGAGTATTCATTAATGAGCTCTGAAAGTAATGGATTTTTAAAAAATTAAAAGTTTGAAGATCTATTATACCAGTGATAAAAATGCACTTGGGCTTAATTTATGGAGCAATAAATTGCTCAAATCAAAATTCAAAAAAGGCTAACATTACATTGGGAGCTGTAGATCAAGAACTGATTGAAGAGTCTAAGCGTTTATGTGGTGAACTGTATGTGTTGAAGGGTCACCCTTCAACACATGAACACTTCCTCTGCTCAATCAGCTCTCCTAACCATGAGCATGATGTAAACTGAGCTTCTCTCAAGTTTGGCCAGAACTGGCATAATCAAGATCCGTAAATTTAAAATGATTGACTTTTAAACCTAGATCTTCAAAACTAAATAGTTCCTTTTGCGATCTTTTTCACATGCTCGGTACTTTAATGACAGCTCCTGAAATGTAAAAGTTAAACATTCGTGGAGACACAATTGAGAATTAAACGGGCAGTTCTATTTCAGCAGAAGTCCAGCCTTGGTTGCATTGCCAAGTAAATCTGATTTTTGACCAACTGTACTTTTAAACTCTGTTAATTCCCAAAGGATATATTTTCTAGACTCTAGTGCTGATTTTCTAAATATGTCTTCATCACAAAAGTCAATGTTTTGGAAATTAACAGCAAGATCTGCAGCAATCACATTGGAAAGTGTTAAGAGAAAAGAGGAAAATATTACAGGACGGTTGTAAAAGCCAGTAATGTCTAAATTGATGAAGCAGAACTATATACAGTAAAATAAATGCCTGCGTTACAAAAACTGATTTGTATGGCAACATTACTCAGCCACTTTTGAACAAAAGCGGAAACTCAGCTTTACAAATGCAGTAATTAAAAAAAGCCATGTAAATATTTACTTTGTAAAGCAAAGAATATAATCTGCACCACATTCAGAGTTTAATGAAGGTGTTCAACACAAGGTAAATATAGGTGAGAAAGTCATTTGGTTTATCTTAGGATAACACAAAAGTACTCGATTACCCTCACCAGCGTGAAAAACTTCAGTGACAGCAAGCAAAGCACTTTGATTCAAAGGAAAACATAACCACAATAATAAACTTACTGTTTTAGATCCATAATTGTCATCAATGAGAATTTTAGTTCAGTTTGTTTCCTTTTTCCAGAGGAAGCTTTTTTTTTTACATTTTACAGCTCGGTGATCACGTGAATAAAGAACATTATTGTTTTATTGCAGTAAAGTGAACAAATATTTTCTGTCATTCAACACAATAATTAAAAAATGTATTCTCAAACAGTTAATGAACACATTCACATGCTTTCGTTTCAGTTTTGGAATTCAATCTGTGTTTTGGATCCTGGAACATGCACTTCAGGCTGGTGTAAAACTCCAAGTAATGTTATAATATTTACAAGGAGAAAGTTCTCTTACGTCAGATTTTGGGCATTAAGCAAAGCCAATTGAAGAAATGTCCTCACTCGTCACTTTAATTTCAATCACCCACAATAGTACCCAAGTGAAAATAGTACAGCTTTCTTTACTGAATCTGCATAATAGTGCAGTAATAGTGAATTACTGCAGGAACTGTCAATGTCACCTGAATATTTCATTATTAGAATATCCTCTGCAACAAATTGTACACGTTTACTAAAATCCAGTCAGCAGGTTAGTTTTATTTAATTATCCAACAGTAAATTAAAGCATTTTGAAGTATTTTCTTCGAATGTTAATTACAGATGAAACAATAGCTTCTTTGTTTTACTGAAAAACACCTACCCTCCTCAGGCTAAAGACAGACCTCAGCTTTTACACCAATTAATCCCACTGCAACTTTGCAAACTGAGGCAACATGTGAATAAAATGTTAAAACATTTAATTCGGCTGAACAAAGAAAACAAAATATAAGGAGACTCAGCAAAGGAATTTTGTTCAATTTAGCTCACCCATACCTCAATTTGAAGCACGATTCACTGCAGAGGTAAAGCTAAGAGACACTTCACATAACTCAGGAAGTCCCAAAGCAAAACATAAAAGTATTGTGAAAAGCAGAGTAATTATAGATGTAATCTTTTCCTTCATCAGTAGAATGGGGCTTATATGACTCGTCTGAATCATGTATATTGTTAATAATTGTGCACTGTGGTTTCAAACTGCTCCAAATATATGATTAACAGTCAACAGTATATTTATCTGAATAGCAGTCAATTGTTATTAAATTTTTCTAAAAAGATTTCCAAACAAAAAGCACCAGAATCTCATGGAACATTAATTAAACTTGACAACATTACTGATTTTTTCATACCCCAAGGTCTAATGCTTTTGTCTGTTAAATAAAAAACTGTTTGTAAGAGCAAATCTTTTTACGCAGCAGTGAATCACTTGAGATACCATTGATCAAGTCACATCTCTGCTGACTGACTAGTTAGTTCAGCATATATTCAAGGTCTACATATGTATTTTGTACTCCACGGTGAAGTTTGCATCATTGATTAATTGGCAGCAAAGCATGGATATGCTGACCCAGCTGCAACAAAGTTAGGAAATGAACTCAACAAATACACTAAGCATTACTGAGAATGATTACTACCAAAGCTCCCATGGCATTGCTCACAATGAGTTAGGTTATATTATTTGGGAGAAGGAGGGGTTGCTGCTGAGGTACGGAAGTGGGGAAGAGGTTTACATTACCACATCAAAAATTTGGAAAAAGAGTAGGTATTTTTTGATTATTTCCTGGAAAGTAGAGGTTTCCCCTACCTGTTACAGGCAGGTAATTAAATTGACTACCCTCACATGCCAAAATTACGTAAAGATTACATCTCTGCAGGTAATATGGAAAAGCAGCTCTTTATTTGTATACATCTGTTTAGTGTATGAGTTTTGAATAACAAGGGCTGAGAAATTTAAGAAAATAATAATTTGTGATTTTCTTTCTTTACAAAACATTTCTGCAACAATAGACTCTCCTCTTCATTTTTGGCAGTTTTCTCGGCGGTACAGCTCTTTTTCGGCGGAAATCCACCCGGCAAAAGTTTCCTCTTAATTTTTTTTTTACAAAAAGAGTTCCACCGACATTTTCAAAATACCGCTGGGGAGCGGACCGCCCAATGTGCACCGCCGAGAAACCGCCACGGTCCAAGTTTTGCCTCAGCGGGGACCCATTGGTAAGATTGAAAAAAACAGCCCACGAAAAGCTGCCGGAAACAGGGCGGTAGGTAAATACCCTGCAAAGAAAGGCAAGTTAAAGGTTTTTTTTAATAATTACTTTAAAATTCCTTCACGACGATTAAGTTAAAAAGGGTCTTGAGAATGTTTTCTAAATTTTTATTTAATTGAAAAAAATATTGAGTTTTCCTCCCTCCCAAGGCCCAATCGCAGCCTCGGTCTAGAGTACTTACCGTCCATTCTGGTAAGAATCGCCCATTTTGCCAAGTTTCACATTTAACCGCCAAGAAACCACCGAGAATCTACATGCAGCATCCATTTTCTTGCAGGGCAGTATTTTTTCCCTTTTTCATGGAATTTTTCGCCAGTGTTATTTGAAGAATCTTAGCAGTCTGTTTGGGCGGCAATCCAGCTGTGGCGGGCTTTAGGGAAAGTCTAGCCCTTAGTGTCACTAAAAGGCTCTGCTTGTTTAAAATCAAGACTTTTTTCAGGAGTTCCTTCCAAAATTGAATAATGGCATAATCCTTCCAGAATTTCTGTTGTTTATATACATTTTTTTTTAAAAGTCTGATTGAGTTTTGGAATAAACAAATAAAAGAAATGCAGCTGGTGTAGCCATGTAGAATAAATTACAAATAACCCGGATCTTGCAATCAGTGGCGAAAGAACGGCACTCGCCTTTCACTATGCTGACAACTGCCCACTGACATTTCGTGGGCTTTTGAGTGGTAACTTGCTGTCATCAGACTTCTGATCCAGCATGGTACCCTCTACAGGTCATCTGTAGAGAGAGAGAGAGAGAGAGCGCTGGACAAGAAACGACGAGGCTCTTCAACCAATCAGATTGAAGAATCATCAATGAGACCCGCAGAGTCAAAATGAGGAAGTATAAATTAGATTTAAATCATGTACAGAATGAAATATGAGGGGGAAAGAAAGATGGAATTGATAGAGAGAGAGAGCGAGCGCTAAGAGACGGACAGAAAATGGTTAAAAAAAAAGTTTAAATCTCCAACACTAATTAAATTCTGAAGGAATGAGACTACACACTTGTAAAATTAAATTTTCAGTTCCAGAGCGGTTGTTTAGCAGTAATTATAACTTATCATGCAGCTAAAACTTCACTTACACCTGAATGCACCAGCCCTAACTATTTCTGGTGTGTTTAGTGGGTAACTAGTGGTTAAGTACCGCAACTTCAGGTCCTAACATTGATTTTAATGTTGAGTGTCTTCACGAGTTACTGTTGTAAGAATAAAAGTGTTCAGTAATAAAATTGATTCTGTGAATGTATAAATGTTGAAAGTATAGACTATACGAAGACAGTTTTGAAAGATTCAAAATGGAATCTCGCAAACCTCCAGCATGGCCTGTTTGTGTATTGTGTTAATTGGAAAGCAATTAACCTAATCAAGGGATGGCTGGGCCAGTCCAACAGCCACATGTGTGAGGAGAGCCAATAAAGGAACTGCCCTGGAACCAAGATCCAATCCTGGGGCTTTCTGAGGAACAATGGACTTAAGGAATATAAAAACGCAAGCCAGAGATTGCTCTCTCTCTCCTGGACACATGGCAAGATCTCCCGCTCAAAGACCAGCCAAAACAGCAGGCCATGTGTTCAACCAGCCAGCCAGAGGAAAGTGACGTATACCTTTTTATAAATCATTATTGTAAAATTGTATCTGTTGTAACGAATAGACGACTGCTGATAAATGTGCATTTGTGTGTTTTAATAAACTGTTCCAAATTGTTTTAAAAGAATCAGTCAATTTAATGACAGAGATTTAGAAATCTTACACTGTTATAGTGCAGCCTGTGGAGGATCGGGGTAACTGGGACTACAACTTCCGGATTATCGAATTTACCTGCGCATGTGCACATTCCGGAGGTTGCTGTCCGATTACTCCATAATGGTGAGCGCCGTTAGCCTCACCGTTATTCTAAATGCGAAATCCGGGCCATAAGAATTAAACAAGCCGTTGAATATGGTCAGCAACACTTCCCTCAGTAAAGATATCTCAGTAAAAGTTAAAAAAAAATCCATGCTGTACTTGGTTTTCACAAGATTAACATAGAAGAGAAGAACACAAAATAAAGAAATTCTATCTGCCCATCATGTCATGTTACCCCTTGAATGAGACCAAGATTTTCACCTCCACTACCCTACCTGGATAGTCATTCCAAGTGTTGATCAGAGATTTGCAAATACAGAGGTGTTGTGTGATACTTAAAATGTGACAGACAGCATGCATGCTTGATGTACCATTTTTATATTTTTATACCAGCAGTCATCCCTTGACATTGGTAAGTTGAATGAAGTGCTGTTTTATAAAGAAATTTTAATACCATCTAATACGCAATTCGAACATGGAGCTGTGTGCTTTCAATGCCACAAATTCTAGTTGTTGTTAAGTAAAGAGAGACGGAGGTCAGAGTTTAATTGGAGGGGGAGCTAGGCAGGGCGAGGTCAGTTTAATTGCCCTCAGGGTGCAAGTTAGAACCTAGGATCAAATACATGGCTTTTCTTTTAATATAAAAGTGTGACCGGTAGGGTTTTTTTTTTCCAAGCCATTGGCTACAAATATCCTGAGCCAAATCAGCTGCAATATTAAGTGCAGAGAATTGTGACACAGAGTGTGAGATGTAATGGACAGCAAATGAATGTACACATATAATACAGATGATCTGTATGATAGATATCATACAATGCTTAAGCCTCAAAAGGTAACAGAACTAGTAGTCACTGCAATAAAATCCACTAACATTGTGAAAACTCAACATGTAGAGATATCCCAAATATACTGTACCTGAAGCTTCCAATGGTAACTTTAAGCAGGCTAAACTTGCTTGAATGGCCAAAACAGGCATAAGTGCCTGGTAATGCCCCCTTTTGAGAAAAAAAAACTTTAAAAAAACCTAACTCACTTACACTGGAGTAAATTAAATGGGGAGAATTGCGATTTTTAAGTTACTCCAAAAAAATCTAGTTGCTCCAAAAAGAATGGAGCAATTCCCGGGGCAACTTGGGCCCTAAGAGAGGCTTAGAGAGGGAATTTCAGAGCTTAGGGTCTCGCCAGCTGAAGGCATGGTTATCAATGGTGGACCAATTAAAACTGAATATGTGCAAGAGGCCAGAATTGGAGGAGCGTAGCTATCTTGGACGGTTGTAGGGCCGGAGGAAGTCACAGAGTTCAGGAGGAACAAAGCCATGGAAGGATGTGAAAATAAGGATGAGAATTTTAAGAGATGTTGCCAATATAGGTCAGCAAGCACTGGGCTGATGGATGAATGGGACTTGGTACAAGTTAGGATACAAAAATTATTCCTCAACCTTTGTGTATATGTAAGTGACAAATAAACAGCTGTTGACAAGGACAGATATCTCAAATATTTGACTCTTGTGGACTCGGAACATGGCTTGAGGCATCCTCAAATTCACTGGTCTATATGGATTATATCAAGTCCAGAAGAAAAACACATTTATTTTGCAATTAAATATGTTTCAACATGCTAAGGCTGACCAGCACAGAATATGTGGAACACTTAATCTACCAACTGTGACAAGTAAAAGAAAGACTTGCATTTATATAGCGCCTTTCATAACCACCAGACATCCCAAAGCGCTTTACAGCCAATGAAGTACTTTTTGAAGTTGTACTGTTGTAAAGCAGGTCACAAGTTTGCCAAGAATAGTTACTCTTATATAAGTTTTTCTCAAGTTTTTCACAATTGCTTCCACTGGCAGGAGAGTCAGTAACCAGAGGACACAGATATAAAACAATTGGTAAAAAGCCAGGAAGGGGGGGGGGGGGGTGAAAAGTGAAGGAGAATTTATTTTAACTCAGCAAGTTATGATCTGGAATACACAGCCTGAAAGTGTGATGGGAGCAGATTCAATAGTAACTTTCAAAAGAGACCTGTATAAATACTTAAAGGGTTATGTAGAAAAAGAGGAATGGAACTAGTTGGTAGCTCTGTTACAGAACCGGTACAGGCTTGATGGGATGAATGGCCTCCTTCTGTGCTATATGATCCTATAATTGGGAGAGATAAACACTGAAGATGCTGGCTCTGATGAGTAGAGTAAGCTTTTTATTTGAAGATTCTTAACCTTCTATCGTCTTGGTCTTTTCAAGTTGCAACAGCCTCTACATTCACTTTAATTTCCACAACATGGTTGGCATTAGGGACACTGGTCCTCACATCGGTGTCTAATATGGAGTCCTTTGAGAATCTAAGCATCCATGCCAATGTCTTTGAAAGAGATCCTTAACTTTCTTGTCGGGGATATTGGGCCCAATTTTGGCCATGACTTGCATCAATTTTTTGGGGAGTAAGTTGTTTTTTCTGGCGTAAGTTAAAAATGCCATTTTCCCCAAAAAATTTGCTCCAGAGTAAGTCAGTTAGGTACGATTTTTTTTTAGTTCAGTTTTTTTTCCCAGAAGGGGGTGTTCCCAGTTTTGGTCATTATGCCACTTTGGCCAGCAAAATCTTACTCCAAAATCGACTTAGGTCAGCGTATGTGGCCAGCTCTGAAAAACCTTGCGGGCAGTTAAGAAATCGGCGCAGGTTAGTACATTTAAAGCACCAAGACTTACAAAGCACTAAACAAAGCACAAAAAGTAATAAGCAATCAATCAATAACAAATAGAAGTCCTACCTTTATGCCAGAATTAAGTTATTTTTAAAGTCCCCCCCCCACCCCCCAATTAAAAGACTCTTTCCCCTCCTCCCCTCCGCCGCCCCCCCGCCAATCAAAACTCTCAAGCACAACCATCAATGAATAAAAAATTAAACTGAAGTCCTACCTCGGCCCGGCCGGCCGGTGCGGGAGGCCACTCAGCCGGGGATAGGGTGCGGGGAAGATCGGGGCGTCCCTTCAGCCGGGGATAGGGGCTACGAGCATCAGGTCCTGCTCACAGCCCGCAAAACACGCTGGGAGGGCAGGAGCATGCGCGTAGACTTCACTGCGCATGTGCGCAGGTGCCGGCACTGTTTTCAACGCTGGTCTGTTGCTCTGCCCCCCACTTCACAATGCACGCCACGCTGGGACTCCGGGGACTCGGAAGAGCGGCCAGGATGGGGCGACTTTTTTCCGGCGCCGTTTCCAGCGCGCAAAGTCGGCGCACTTAAGGTAAGCTAATTGGGTTGCTGCACTTCAGTGTAATTTTTGATGACTGACCTTGGATGTCAAATAATCATTCAGCAAACAGAAGTGTACGAGTTCATCCTTCTCAGAGTAATAAGTGGCTTAGTGTGTACATTATTTGTTTACTGATACTGACATTTGAATCTGTACAGAATGTAATCTTTAGCTTTATAAATATAGTGAAAAACCTTCCTATATAATTGGTTATTTCTTACTCTTACCTATCCAGTCGTAAGCAGAGAATCTCCTGCAATGACTTCTCTTCCAGTCCCTGCACAATTACCTCTCAAATCCCCAAAGGATCTATCTTTAGCCCAATCCTATTTCTCATCTACATGCTGACCCTTGGTGAAATCATCCATAAACACGTCAAATTGCACATACGCAGTGACGCTACCCAGCTCTACCTCACCACCACATCTCAAATCCTCCATTGCCTCAGAGTTGTCAGACTGATCGTACGGTCCTGGATGAGCCAAAATTTCCTCTAAATAAACATTGGGAAGATCAAAGCCATCATCTTTGCCCTGCCCCCCGAACCACAAACTCCATTCCAGAGCCACCGATTCCATCCGTTCCCCGGCCACTGTCATAGGCTGAACCAAATTGTTCACAACCTATTTGACGATGATCTAAGCTTCTGACGCCATAGCCTCTCCATCACCAGGATCATCTACTTTCACTTCCGGAATATTGCCCATCTCCACCCCTGCCAATCTGCCGCTGAAACCCTCATCCATTCTTTGGCTCCATCCAGACTCAACTATTCTAATGCATCACCCATTTCGTTGCTCCATCCTAAATCTCTGCCTCTCTCTCCTCCTATAAGACGCTCCTTAAAATTTACCAAATTTAGGGGCCATAAATGTAAGATAGTCACCAATAATTCCAGTAGGGAATTCAGGAGGAACTTCTTTACCCAGAGAGTGGTTAGAATGTGGAACTTGCTATCACAAGGAGTAGTTGAGGCGAATAACAGATACATTTAAGGGAAAGCTAGATATGCACACGAGGAAGAAAGGTTAGGCTGATAGTTAGATGAAGAGGGGTGGGAAGAGGCTCGTGTGAAGCATAAACACCAGCATAGACCAGTTGGGCCGAATGGCCTTTTTCTGTGCTGTAAATTCTATGTATTTCTTATGTAATACCTCTTTGGCATAGCTTTTAGTCACTTGTCCTAATATCTACTTCTTTGGCTCAGTCAATTTTTCTCTCATTACGCTCCTGTGAAGCATCTTGGGACATTTTACTACGCTGAAAGCCGCTATATAAACGCATGCTGTTGTTGTCATTGTTGTTTTATTTCCATATCATCATACATCTCTAACAATTGATACAAATTCTACTATTATTTGAAGGCACAGTAGTCTCCATAACTTTAAGTACTCACAAATGACTAAATCAAATATATATTTGGTAAATTTTAGCACAGTCTCAAAGTTTTGACTCTACAAGCCACCAAAATCTCATCGTGATTTGTGTTTTACATCATTCTAAAATATGGTGATTCTGATTATGAATTAATCGAACACCTACAAAAAGAAATATCACTTAGTAACTTATTACATACAGAAGTTTTTATTTAGGTTTGTGTAAACAATACTAGATGAAGTATGTTATGTATTCCAGGTTTTTAATTCTATCGTTCAGGAAATGTACCATATGTTAAAATTGATGACAAAAGCATATAGTGAAATGAAAGCCGTTCAGTACTTATTATAAGGGAAAACATGTATTATTGGCTAATAATGTATGGCAGGGTTAGTTTTTACCTTGTCCCTGGAGGCGATGTAAACAACGAACCAAAAATTGCACAGACCAATGCACAGTAACAACTGACACAGAGTACACTAATATGACCATAAGGAACATTATTACATTGCAACACATATTAATGTTCATTATTACAATTATGAAATTTGGTCAACAATCCTTTTAAATATTTCAGCGAAAAAGAGTTCAAAATAATCCTGAACAGTCATGAGAAAACAATGAGAAGGCCAAGTTTAACAAATTCACTTGAAACCTGCACACATCTTTCATTTAATGTTACACTGAATAGCATGGTTCAAATAAAATTGACATATATCCTCCAGTGAGGATCAACCTTTTGAACTCTCAGTTTAGACAGATCTTTTTTAATGAATGTGTTATTTATCAACAAAAGAATGAAGCAGTATGTGAATGGTTATATATTTCCTTTATTGCAAGTTGCACAAATAAATCGCACATTTCAGTTCTTCAACAATACTGATCATCCTATGTATTTGACATCTTTGGAGGGGGAAAGGAAGCAGAAATATTACTACTCCCCCAAAAATCTGCAACAATCTTTGTAAAATAACATCTGTTACCTACCATTAAAATGTCACAAAATTTGTCAGTATTTGATTTTCAATCTTATAAGACAAGCAATAATGTTTTAGAAGTAATGATTTGGTCTACTATTCATAGGTTGATGTGGCCAATGGAAAAACAGACAGCATGCATTTATGTAGTCTTCTCAGAAAAGTCTCTAAAGTACTTTGAATACAATGAATCATTTTGGAGTGTGGCAACTTATTGCAGAAAAGACAACAGCTGTTCTGTGCACAATCAATTCCCACAAACATCGATGAATAACCAGTTAATCTATTTTTATTGGCATTGGCTGAGGAAGGAATGCTAGCCAGAATACCAAGAGAATTCCCCGCTCATCTCTGAGTAGGCCCACAGATCTGTTAATGCCCACTGAACAGGCATACAAGGGCTCAGTTAAATACCTCACCCTAAGGAAGGCACCTTTGATGAGGCAGCATTCCTTCATTATTGCAATGGAATGTCAACTTACATTATGAGCTCCAACTCCTGCCATGGGGCCCGAACCCACAATCTTCTGACTCAGAAGCTAGAATGCTGCAAACAGAGCTAAGCTGACACAGTGAATTAGTGCTGAAGGTTTATAAATATGGAGCTGCATTAACTAAAAATGCATCAACATAATTAGGCATGTCAATGATGAAAAAAAGTATTTTTAATTCCATAATAAAGCAGAGTTTGGATCATTTCTACATGAACATATTTTGCAGAAATATGATAACCTCATTTCTGTTAGTAGAAGCTAATCCGTTCAGGCCACAAGCTGCATATCTCACTTATCCTTCAGATTCACTGAGCAGTGCTCCATGTACTCCATTTGTATACTCCATCACAGCACAGTTCAGAAGCTCATCACCCCCTGCAAACACTCATATTGAAGCTCAGCAATTTTGAGAAGGCTCAACATGAAATACAAAATTGCGCTGGGCTTTGTAGACTTGGCAAGCATGCCTCTGCTGCTGTTGCAAGCACGCAAAGTACACAGCAGATCTGGGAAAGCCAGATGGAAACATTCTGAAAAACGCCAACTAGCTGAAATGTTTTGATTACGACATACCCAATTTCATAATCCGTACCTGCTCACAATGCAATACAACTCCTCAGAAATACTTTTCCCCATTGGAAAGAGTTAATTAAAGCCAAGAAACCTACTGACAGGAAAAGAGCGATTACTACTTTTAGGGGTTTCCTGGGAGAGACGACCAACACAAATCAGAAAAGGGACAGAATAACAGAATTCAAATTTATCTGCCGTCTTCAGGGAATGGGCCCACAATTGACTATTTACATTAATAAAGCAATTCACAATCTTACTAGATGCACATGCCTCATTCTCTGTGTTGAAGGCAGAACTGGTCAACAATACTTCAGGGATGATTAGGGAACCTTAGAGAGGTTGATTTTTCCTGTAATTCACAAAGCTGGAAGAGGAAACATGGTAGCAGATGCATGATACAGTAAATCAATGGACAAAAAAGGAGGATTAGAAGTTCTACCCAAGAGTGCAATTTTGGCAGCAAATCATCCCAGTCAAGTCCCAACAGTTCCGATCAAGACCAAGAAACAGCTTTAAAAAAATTGCAAGATGCAGATTTTGCGATCAAGCCAGCCAGAAGAGCACTGTTCGCAGATCAGTCATTGAAATGGGAAAGCACAGATTTGGCACTCAAGAAGGATATTGTGCACCACCACAGAGCAGAATAGGATGGGCATGAATTTGAAGGCAGCCACAAAGCTGTATGTGCAGAAAGGTTACAAAATTAGTGGAGTGAATTCCATGACCATCCACGAGTGGACAATTGGTTATCACAAAAGCAGTGCTACAACTCCACTTTACTGTCCATGGAGAAAGTGGAGTAGGCAGTGCGGAAACATTTAATGGGAGAATTGAACAGTTATTGGAGGGAACAGATGGTGGAGAAGTATTGGTTTTGGGAATGGCATAATCTTTTCTGATTCTATGTTTTAGTATGCACCTAGGTCATTAGTTAAATGAAGTTTAGTTGTATATGCTATGGGGTGACCTAATAGAGGTCTTTAAGAAAGACTTTGATAGGATAGATGTAATGTTTCCACTTGTGGAGACACCAAAACTAGGGGGCATAAATATAAGATAGCCCAAAAGGGAGTTCAAGAGGAACTTCTTTACTCAGAGTAGTTAGAATATGGAACTCGCTTTCACAAGGAGTAGTTGAGGCGAAAGAATATACACTTTTATGGGGGTGATAGATAAACATGAGGGAGAAAGAAATATGTTATGTTAATAATGTTAAATAAAGAGACGCGTGTGGAGCACAGACACTGGCATGGACCAGTTGGGCAAATGGCCTGTTTCTATGTTGTACATTCTATGTAATCCTATGTAATCACAGCTGGCTGCAAGAGAGATAATGCTCAACAATCACAAAGGAATTGGTTTGAATTGTAGTATTCTACATGCATCTGTTTTTTTCAATGTTTTATGTTAAATCTGTTAATTTATTTGATAGGATCGTTACATGGTATCTGATGTGTTGTACATGGACAGGCATCAGAGACTGAGCAGGGAATGTGATAATCCTGAGGGACGGGACTGGGGGTGGGTGTAGCTCCTCTCAATCCTGGAACGGGGAAGTTAGGTCATTAAGCCGAAACCCAGAAGGTTCTCTGAAAAGAGGGAGTCGCAAAAAGTGAAGCGCTGTTGCAGTTTCTAAATTGTAACATTATTACCAGTTATTATAAAATACATGCTGTTCTATATAAAACGCTGTTTGGATTATCTGGAAGAATTTGAAGATCCTGTTAATCAGTGCTTGCAAGATTAACAAGGATACATCATAAAAAGAAAGGTTCTGGTTTGTCCTCATCAGGTGCATATCCTGAGGAATTAACAATTTTCCTAATTACAGTAATCTGCCTATTGAATAAAATGTAGTCTTGCACCACTCTCCTAAACATTTTCAAATGGGCAGATATTAAATAAAGGCCAGAAATTTTGCACATTAAAAGGCAGTAAAATATTTATTTACAATTAAATGTTGCCAGTAAGTTGAAAAAATACTAAATAATATTCTTAATTAAAAATATATATAAATTAGTGTGTCTCTCGCACTCCAGGATGACGGTGAAGGCAGCACAAGTTCATGGTAGATGAGTGCGGGCCAATACATGACAAACATTGTCTAGTGCAAGCTTCACATTTCCGCGTTTGTGGCGGGTTTCTCCTGTTGATCCCTCCGACAGTGACAATCCTCATGTCTCTCGCGTCTTGCCTCCACACTGGCACACCGTTGCAGCTCAAAGCCCTTCATTCCTTCTCTCACTTCAGCATGCCATTATCATCTGTTAGTGGCCCAGGTTGTCAAAGAGCCAATCACCGCGTTGCACTGCTTCAAGTAAATCTTCAGTGTGTCCTTGCAGCACTTTTGTTGTCTTCCTGCTTTCTTCCGGCATTCACCAGTTTTCCAAAAAGCAATTGCTTCAGCAACAATACGTCATCTATCCTAACACACATTATATATAAATATAAAGTGATAAAGTCCATGATAAATCAATTAAAGAATGACTTCCGAAGAAACACAATGGATTTTGATGTTTTATTAAACAAAGCCCTGGTGTCTGGCAGTAGATTTTGTCTTGCAACACGACTCTTATTATCACCATGTTGTAACGTAAAATCTCAAGCAGTCAATTGCATTTCCGACCTCACACTTCACAGTGTGAAAAGTACCAAATAAATGGAGAAAAATCAAATAATAAGAACTGGAGTTCTTCATTGCGAAAGTTTCAAAACAATCCTGAACTTCATGAAACTTTTAATCCTTTTAAAGAGATTTTCAGCTGAACTTAATACATTTAAGTATACAAATGACAACACTACATATTTAAAAAATGATGCCAGTGTGGAAACAAACAAGATGTGCATTGAATACTGAAGTAAAATATATTTGTGTGTGCAGAGATCCAAACACATTTAATAATCTCCCATCAATAAAAGCTAACCACAGTGGTTTATGGATCAAAAGACATCCTCATCTTCTTGATTACAAATGATATGAGCAAATTCACACTTAAAATGCAACTACCAGCATATCACTGGTGTTTTCTGCAGGGAATGCTTAAAAAGGTACCAATCATTCCTTGCAAATTTAGCAAAAATACAAAATGCAAAGATATCTTGTTTAAAAAAAAAGTAAATAAGCATGCTTAAAGACAATGGGCGGTAAATTGCGGCCTCGTTGGGTGCGTACGATGCGTGCACGCGCCCGAAGAGGCCCCGCGATTGCCGTTTCGCGGAAAGCAAAGGACATTCGCACGGGCAGATATTTGGGCTATTTGCCCAACTCCTACCCAGCAAATGTCCTTCAAACTCTTAGGCGTATGGCCTGCTTTTACCAGCATAAGAGTTTTAAAAGATGAAAAAATAACATTTTATCAATAATTTTTACATTTAAAAACCCTGTCCATTAAGGTAAGTTTATTTTTTACTCCTATTAAACATATTTTTTAAATCTCAAAAAAATAAATTTTTGGCTAAAACATTTAATTTTAAATATGCGACGTGTTTTTCTGATTTATTTTAAATGTTTGCGTGTTTTTCGGAGTATCCCCATTCACCGAAATAGTGATCTCCATTTGCATTACTGTGAATGGGGATACTCCATTTTAATTGGTTGGTCCGGCCCACGTGATCCCAGGCTGCACATTCACGCCTGGAATAGATGGGCCCATACACTGGATTGTGAATGGAGGCCTCAGACCGCAAGTCTTCGTTCCTCCGAGACCACCAGGTACTTGCGTAAAAAAAATTTTGGTTGGACGCGTCCGCCCACAGGAAGCCTCCGACCGCAATTTCTGGGCCAATGAAACTCTTCACTGTCAACAGATATTAACCAAAAGGAAGGAAAACTAGATTTTGCTTAAAAACAAAATACACCTTTTAACCGTAAGATTGAACTTTTCAACAAGGTTTAATTACTACCAGTGCCTGTAAAGAATAAATACCCTGTACTCCAGCCAAGTGTATGTAACAAAATCCCATCTGGTTGTGTGTACTTTAATATATTGCCTTTTTTGCCCATTCCTTCTCTTTTTTTCACTGCTTCGTCTCCTGGAACAGGGAATAAGTAATAGATCATTCTACAGCTTTCAAAACAAGTACTGCTCCACAATTTGTCTGGCAGATGATAAAGTTCCATTGGATAGAGAGAGAGAGAAAATGTTGGTTTGAGCCCCCATATTATGCCTAATCAAATAATCATCACAACTACCATCACCACTTGGTACACATATGTGTAGTCAGATCAATCAGCACCACCACAGTACACAGCGAATCCAATCAAAGGCCACGTTCTAGTGCAACAAGTAATTTAATTTGCTCTCCAAGCCCACTTCTTTAACAAACTATTATCCCAAGTAATTTGAAATGATGAAATGCAACGTTTATGTCTATACAACTAGCACCTATGCCCCAAGTTGAAAGATCTCATTATTTTTCAACCTCTTTCAAACTTTGCAAATCACACAAGTCACTCACCTGAATTGTGAAAAGGTAGTTTTTAAATGCCATTTCTAGCCTTGTAAATATTCAGCACAAAAATGTTACATCATTGCAGGAATTAATTATATTTTGTACATTCTGTTGCCTCTTTCTGTACGGAGTTTACCACCGAGTCCAGCCAAATCTCGAGGGCTATAACTTTCTTTCACGCGTGTGACTTATTCCAGAAATTTGGAAATAAACATTCCAAATAATTCCTAAAATAATCTTGAACAAAATGTCTGGGAAATTCTATGAAATGTGTGCATCAGCTGGCAAAAGGTAGAAAGTGCTGTTTCACAAGGATCGATGCTGGCACCACTGACAAACGATTTGGAATTGGGAATCGGAAGTACAATTTCAAAATTTGCAGATGACACCAAATTGGGGGATGTAGCTAATACAGGACTGCAACAAAATACAGGAAGTCATCAATAAACTTGCAAAATGGGTGTGTAATTGGCAAATTAACTTCAATATAGACAAGTGTGAGGTGGTACATTTTGGTAGGAAGAATAAGGAGGCCACACTATTCCTTGGAAAATAAATGTCTAAATGGGGGTAGAGGACCAGAGGAATCTGGGGTACAGATACACAAATCACTAAAAGTAGAGACACAGGTTAGTAAGCCCATAAAAAATGCAAATAAAGAACTGGCATTCATTTCTAGAGGGATACAATTGAAAAGCAGAGAAGTTATGTTAAACTTGTATAGAACCTTGGTTAGACCATACTTGGAATACTGAACAGTTCTAGTCTCCATATTATAAAAAAGGATAGAGAGGTACAGGAGGTGGTGTAAAATAGATTTACTAGAACGATACCAGGTTATACCCATCAGAAACGATTGACCAGACTGGGGCTCTTTTCCTCAGAAGAGCGATGGCTGAGGGGTGACCTGATAGAGGTTTTTAAGATTATGAAAGGGTTTGATAGGGTAGGCGTCGATAAGATGTTTCCACTTGCGGAGGAGACAAGAACTAGGGGCCACAAATACAAGATGATCACTAATAAATCCAATACGGAATTCAGGAGAAACTTCTTTACCCAGAGAGTGGCTGGAATGTTGCACTCATTGCTACAAGGAGTACTTGAGGCAAATAGCGTTGATGCATTTAAGGGGAATCTAGATAAACGCATCAGGGAGAAAGGAATAGGTGGTGATGTTGATGGGATTAAATGAAGACGGGTGGGAGGAGGCTCGTGTGGACCTGTTGGGCTGAATGGCCCATTTCTGTACTAAGTACTATGTAATACTATGTAAAGTTTTGCATAACACAATCAGAGTTTGATGAATAGAGTGGATGTCCCTAAAACAAATCAATGGAGTATTTACTTAAAAAACACAATTCGGTATCCTAGGTACAACCTGGGGTGGATAGGAACTTCACTGAGAGATGAAGCAGAATGTGTCAGCAAGAGGTGTGATTATAGGCATGTATAAATGTACTGAATGCAGCTACCTAGGGATCCGTATGGTTTCAAATCTACATAAAATTACCTAAAATTAGAAATGTGACCCAGTTTGGTAAAAAAAAAATCACATGGGATGCTAAGCTAAGGAGGCAGTCAAGGCCAACAAAACAACCAAAAGCTACAGAAGGTCCCAGACAAAATGCATCAGTGGGCAGAACTATGGCAGATGAAATTCAAGGTGTCATGCACGACAGAAGCAATGGGTTATATACTTAAGTCAATGAATGGTGTTGAACTACACAAGGGGCAGATTGAAAGAGATCTGAAGTGATAGTAGATAACACATCTACTCATTGCAGAGCAGGAATTACCAAAGCTAAGAGACGCTAGGCTCACCTGCCAAATCAGTACAGTATAAATCAGAGGCAGAAGCCATCATGCTTAAACTGTACTCTGATCAAATTACCCTTGAATACTGCATTCAGTTTGGAGGAAACATCCAAGCGCTGAAGGCATTGCACAGAAAGGTCAGGAAGCTGATCCATAGTACCTTAAGGTTAGAAAAAATGGTTTCTTTGGCCTTGAGAGAAGGCAAATTGTATGAAGGCATAGAAAATAATAAGAGTAGAAAAGGCAAATATGAAGCAGTACTTTAATTAAACACAACTACAAAACAAGAGGACATGGAAACAAACTGATAAAAGGCAAGCTCAGGATTGGTTTCAGGAAGCAATGCTTCACACACAAAATATGTCATTGCCTGGAACTGACTCTGGGAACAGTAATGGAACTCTGGGATCATTCAAGGGGCTATGGTGGGGGATCACAAGTTTTTATAGAAGGTGGCCCGAATATCCTCTTTCATCTTTACTTATCTTTCTGATATGGATCCAAGTTCTCAGGTGTACTTTCAATCACACCTTCCCGTGCAAGCGCAGGAGATGCAACACCTGCCCTTTTACCTCCTCCCTTCCCACTGTCCAGGGCCCCAAATACTCCTTCCAGGTGAAACAGCAATTTACTTGTACTTCTTTCAATTTAGTATACTGTATTCACTGCTCATGATGTGGTCTCCTCTACACTGGGGAGACCAAACGAAGATTGCGTGACCGCTTTGCGGAAAAACTCCATTCAGTCCGTAAGCGTGACCACAAGTTTCCGGTCGCCTGTCACTTTAATTCTCCACTCCATTCCCACTCTCACAGCTCCATCCTCGGACTCCTGCACTGATCCAATGAAGCTCAATGCAAGCTCGAGGAACAGCACCTCCTCTTTCGTTTAGGCACTTTACAGCCTTCTGGACTCAACATCGAGTTCAATAATTTTAGACCTTAACCTCTGCCCATATTTTGCTCTGATGTATTTTTTTTCTCTCTTTGTTTCTCCTGGCAGCTGATAATTATCCTGCCATTCACTAACCCTATCTAAACGAATCTTTTTCTAACTTCTAACTATTACCATCTCAAGTCGGCCCATCATCCCTTTTGTCTCTCAAATCTCTCCTTCCCTTGTGTTCTTTCCTCCCCTTTCAGTGCTCCTTAAGAATTTGTTCATTTCGAACATTCGCCACTTCTGACGAAGGGTCATCGATCCCAAACATTAACTCTGCTTCTCTCCTCAGTTTCTTAAACGATAAGGGGATAAGGGGTTATGGGGAGCGGGTGGGGAAGTGGAGCTGAGTCCATGATCAGATCAGCCATGATCTTATTGAATGATGGAGCAGGCTCGAGGGGCCGTATGGCCTACTCCTGTTCCTATTTCTTATGTTCTTATTGTAGTGTATGGAGAAAGAGTCAGACTGAACACTGTGAGCTCAAAGTAAAGTGTGACGTTAGTCTTTTATTGCAGGTCTCCAGAGTGCCTCTCCAACCTGTGAAGCCTCCTTAAATACCTGTGCTCCCAAGGGATTATGGGATCCCTTGGGACTCCAGGAGGATGAGCCCTCTGGTGGTTGTACAGAGTAAATACAAGTTTACATATATAACACTTATGTTCTTATGCTGCTTGACCCACTGAGATTTCCAGCATTTTCGGTTTTTACTTTCAATCACCATTGGTAGTTACATTTCAGAATACTCCTCTGGACAATCGTAGAGCTCTATCTTTCACTACCACAATTATCAATATTTCTACAGAATATTGCAGCTTGAACATCCAATTAATATTAGTGCTTCTGTATTTTCTGTGAAATTGCCACATTCGGCTAATCTGATCATTATGCTTGACAATAATTTGATATTCTGCAGCTCACCAGCATCATTCATGCACTGTACTATATCCATGTTCTTTGATGCTATCCCTGATTCAGGAAGAATGGACTGGCTCATTCTATCTGCCGCTGAAACCCTCATCCATGCTTTTTTTAAAACCTCCAGACTTCACTATTCAAATGCTCTTTTGGCCAGACTCCCATCTTCCACGCTCCATAAATTTGAGCTCAGCCAAAGCTCTGCTTCCCATACCCTAATAACATAAATGCAAGTACGGTCTTTCTTTCTCTAACTCACATCAAATCCTGTTCTTCCATCGCCCCTGTGATTGATGGCCTACATTGTCTTCCGATCACCAATGTCTTGATTTTAAAATTCCCATCTTCGTGTTCCAGATCCCTCTATGGCCTTGTCCCTACATATCTCTGTAACGGTCTCAATCCCTACATCCTCCAAGAACGATGCGTTCCTCCAACTCTGGCCTCTTATGCGTCCCCTATTTCCTTCGCCCTACCACTGGCAGTCATGCCTTCAGCTGGCTAGGCCCCAAGACCTGGAATTCCTTTCCTAAACCTCCCTTTGCTCCTTTAAGATGGTCCTTAAAGCCTACCTCTTTGACCAAGCCTTTAATCACCCATTCTAATATCTCTGACTTGGTGTCAATTTTTAATCTGATTACATTCCTGCGAAGTGCTTTGGGATGTTTAACTACATTAAGACGCTATATAAATGCAAGTATGGTTTAATAGCATCTTGTTTAATCATCTTCTCTTATCGACCTTCACACCGCATGTCATTCCCTGCCCAAGACGACAGGCAGGGAACTTATTCCCAGGCTTCTGCCAATGCCTGCATTGAGCCAACAACTAGGAGGTGCAGGAGAGATCGACTTGCTCTCCAATTTTCCTCCCTCCGCTCACTGCATGCCAGACACTTTGATTAAGATAATCACTTATTCCTGCTCTCATACTTTTGGCAGTGATCAGAGTTGATAAAGACAGTTTAGAAGAAATTAAATATGCCACTATGAGACTGTTGGAAACACCCTTCTACTATCTATATAAGGCTAGACTTTCTACTATGATCGGCATCGATGGGCGATATTTCCGGCGTCAGTATTTTTTTTATTTTTCAGGATCGCCGGAATATCGCCCATTTTAAAAGCCGCTAGTTTCGCCCTTTTAATTTGGGCGATAGCCTTAGCGATGTGAAATGGGCGATAGCAATATATTCAGTCGTGCAAGGCTGGCGTATATAGCAACGGTCGTTCTGCGCATGCGGTTTTTTTTCAGGCAATAAACTTTTCACGCGTTTCAGGAGTCATCTGTGCATGCTCAGAAGGCAAAGGGAGGGAGAGAGAGAGAGAAAGGATTTTTGAAGGAAGGTTTGTGGAGGCTTGTGAATTTGAAGGAATTGAGAAAAAAAGTAATCGGATAACATGGAGATGGAACACGAGAGTCAGGAGAGCGCGTTGGGAAGGTTGGAGGGAGAAGGAGGACGAAACCGTTCTCTGGAGAGGTGAACGAGGCCTTCGTCCACGAGGCAGAGACTCGGTGGATCCAATTAACCCGGGGTGGGCATGGGAAACAACTTCCCCACCCCGAAGAGTATACCAGCGAATATGGACAGATATCGCCGCAATAGTCTCATCGGCAGCCCACGACAGAAGAGAGCCAGACCAGTGCCGCAAGCGTGGAACAGTCTTGTTTCATCCCCAAAAGTATTAAATTATTAAAATGTATAATTGTAATGATGCAGACTCATTAATTAGAATGTAAATCTGCCAGATTGTAATTAAGCTGGGTAATCTTGGGTAGTTTTCATGTTAAGAGTTGGACTGGGGTTGGGACCTGCGCTCTTTAACTTACTGAGTTGCCTTAAACTTAAATCGACAGTATTAATTATTAGTTAAACGCTTTGATCGAAAATTAAGGCCAAAGGAATGACTGGAAACAGACAGACCGCAAACACTCAGCATTTCTACCACTTTAGTTTAGAAGAAGGAGAATTATGAAATTATATTGCTGCTTGTGTACTGTGAGCAACTCTTTAACTTGGGCACCGTTTCCTTGTTGATTAGGTTGGTAGATGGGGGCACGACTGAGCGCTGAGGGGGCCGCTCAGCTTTGGCCAGGCTGAGTCTCTCCGGCTGCTGTCAGTCACACAGTGACCCAGCATGGACTGGGGTAGAGCTGCCCTGGGACACTTTGGGACATTAGCTCCGGCCACACGGAGGTCTCCCAGCACAGTCCATGGACACGATGCCCCCTCCCCTCATGGTCCTGTCATTGCCGAGCTCACCAGCTCAACAGCGGTCCGGATTCTCGCCCCCCTCGGGGACCTCCATCGATTACAATAACCCAGCTCCCTCCCCTCAGGCGCCGAATGGCACGGGCCTTTCCTGGGGATTGTACGCGAGAGGGTTGGTGTCAAGCATTGCTTCCTAAACACGATCTTATTAAATATTTTCTCTGAACATAGATGCTATAACCATGCATCCATTGGATACAAACCGTATTAGCATATAACGTTAACAATGAGGTGGATTACAATATCTGTTGTGTTTCCGTAATAGTACCGAGGCAATTCGCTTATGCCATGCTCTTATCACATTTGCAGAGGAAGATATCCAAGAATCAGGCGGAGCAGTGGCGGACCGGAGGAGGGCCTGCTGACCTTTATGTACTGACCAATCTCGAGGAGCGTGCCGCAGCCTTTGCAGGCACGCATAATCATTCTGCCACCCGTTGTGGTGCAGATCCCGTTCTTGCGCCATGTGAGTAATGTGTAAACCAGCGGTAATTTAAAGTCATTCAATGCCATTTGATTATAATATATGAATTATGTAATATTATGAATGCAGCTTCTGTACTCTCATGTTAATTATATGTAACGTCTCTCGTTCACATTTATTGCTGTAGTGTTGCTCCTCATACATATGCCTGCACAGCGCAAGCATGCTCATGTCTCCCCTTCTCTTTTACTAATCTTAATTATGTTTTCCAGTTCCCCAGGCGCAAAGGGAGAGCCCTGGAGCATCACCCCAATCACTGCAGGTAGTGCTGACCACGGGGAAAAACAAGACACAACTGAGGAGGATGATGAGCCTGAAGGGTCCTTTTTAGTACCTACGGCCACGTCATCCTCAACAGATGAAGTAGCGGGGCCAAGTGGCTTGCAGCAGGGCACTCCGAGTGGTCCAATGCCCACGCCGATCCTGCGGAGATTGGGTCGGCGAGGTAGGCACATGCAGCAACAGGCAGATGTGAACGAGGACATGGCGTCTCTATCGAGGGCCAGCGTCGCCATTGGTCGAGAGCTCCTCCAAGCAATTGGTGGGTTGACCGGTAACATTGCCACACTATCTGCTAGAATCTCGGCGGGCATGGGACAAATGGTTGCGGCAATACGGCGAATGGCCGACTCCGTTGATGCCATGCGGTAGGTGCCGTACCACCATCAACTTCGACAGATGCGGGTCAGGAGGAAGCAGTTGCTTCCGACTCGGAAGAAGTTTCTTCGGAAAAGTCTGCTCCTCAGCCCCCTGAAGTCAATCTGCCGACGTCACCACCCCCTCCCATCCACAGCAGCAGTCATCGAGATGCTCAACTGCAAGACGACTTGGCCCCGTTACTAGGGGCGTATGTGGGAAAGGGAGGGTTATGATGAGGGGGGGCGTAAAAGGTAGAGGAGGGAAGCGTGGCCACAGGTAGGGGCGGGGGGCTAATCTATTTTAATTAAAATTGTTGACTGTTCTTATTGTTATTAAAAATTTGTTGAATGTTGGGGGTGGTGGGAGGATGTTTTTGTCGTGTTATTGTTATTTAAAATTTATTGTTGGGTGAAAAATTTTGTTGACTGTTGGGGGTGGGAGGTGGTGGTGGGGAGGGGGGAAGATGGGTGTTAGCTTGTTTTAAAAAAATTACACCAATTGTTGCATTATTACAAATGTTTATTGAACTTTACAATTGTTGTGCAGTGTCTTCTACTAACGTACGGTTAAACATCAATACAAGGGTTGCAAACAATGGCCAGGCAAGGATGACACGTAACGCAACTGTAACTGTCGCCAACATAACTTCACGCAAAGCGTTCATTTATGAGCTGTTGATGCAACAGTCTTGCAGTTGCCTAACTACCATGGGGCTTTTCCAGTGGTGTGGGGGGCGGGGCGCATGGGTTCCTCTCCGACGTCTCTCTCTCTCTCTCTCTCTCTCTCTCTCTCTCTCTCGAGGTGGACCAGCAGTCCCATCTGTTGTCCTCTCCTGATAGCTAGGTTATGCAACATGCAGCACACCACAATGAACTCAGCGATCTGCTTAGGGTGGTATTACAGGTTGCCTCCCGAGTGGTTCAGGCACTTCAGAACTCCAATTGTCTTTTTGACGATATTGCGTGTGGCTATATGGCTTTCATTGTAGCGCTTCTCGGCTTGTGTCTGGAGTTTACGCGGGGGGATCATGAGCCAGCTGGCAAGGCCATATCCTTTATCCCTCAGCATCCAACTGTGTACTTGTGGCTGACTCTTAAACAGGTCAGAGATAGTGCTCTCACGCAAGATGTGCGTAACATGGATGCTCCCTGGAAAATTTGCATTTACTGCCATGATTATTTGCTTGGGGTCGACAACAAGCTGCACATTCAGGGAATGGAATCCCTTTCAGTTCCGAAACAATTCTGCATCCTGTAAAGGTGCTCGCAGGGCGAGATGCGTACAGTCTATTGCTCCCTGCACCTTGGGGACAATTGGAGTTCTGAAGTACGGCAATTTTTTTTCCAAGAGGCCAAGATGATGAAGAAATTCAATCAATGTAAAAATATGTACCCAAGTATAATGGCTAATGCTACCCACAGTTTGGCGGATGTTTCTCAACCTTGCTCAAATACTGTGTGGGAGTAATGTCTAATACACGCCTAGGTCTTAATTTGGCTACAGTTCCGCTTTAGGACTGTGAAATATTTACTTTATTGGACTCGCATTGGTCATGTGATTATCCTACAGTGATTGAAGACATAATGGACAATTCAATTAAACAGCTTTACTATTTTAATGGTGATATGTGTTACTTGGGGGTAGTGGGAAGGTGTTTTTGTAGTGTTGTCATTATTTAACATTTATTATTAGGTGAAACATTTTGTTGACTGTTGGGGGTGGGGGGGGGAAAAGACAGGTGTATAGTTTGTTTTAAAAATGTTACATTAATTGTTACATTATTAAAAAAATTTTATTGAACTTTACAATTGTTGTGCGGTGTCTTCTAATAACATAAGGTTAAGCATCGATACAAGGGTTGCAAACAATGGCCAGGCAAGGATAAAACGTAACGCAACTGTAACTGTCACCAACATAACTTCAAGCAAAGCGTTAATTTATGAGTCTTGAAGCTGCGTAACTACCATGGGACCTTTCCAATGGTGTGGGGGAGTGGGCATGGGTTCATCCCTGATGTCCTCGTCCTCCTCCCCTCTCTCCACACAGGCAATGCCACTCCAGAGACTTGAGCACAAAAATCTAGGCTGACATTCCAGTGCAGCTTTGAGGGAGTGACCGGCCGTCTTTCAGATGAGACGTTAAACCAAGGCCCCGTCTGCTCTCACAGGTGGACATAAAAGATCCCATGGCGCTATTTCGAATAAGAACGGGGGAGTTATCCCTGGTGTCCTGGCCAATATTTATCCCTCAACCAACATCACGAAAACGGATTATCTGGTCATTATCACATTGCTGCTTGTGGGAGCTTGCTGTGTACAAATTGGTTGCCGTATTTCCAACATTACAACAGCGACTACACTTCAAAAAGTACTTTACTACTTGTAAAGGTCGTGAAAGGCGCTATATAAAAAGGAAAGTCTTTCTTGTTTAGATCTCAATTAGAAACTTCACATTGAATCTTCTTAATGCTGCTGCCTGCTTTCTTCTAACATTAAAAAATAGCTGTCAGCAGAGTACTGATCTCCATAAGTGTAAAAGCACACTTGCACAAACTTCTCTTAGGTAGCAAGATGGACGGCGCAGCCCACATTATAACTCAGGTCTTGCTGTGTGCACTTTGAACTCTCGGATACTAGTTTCAGATTGGTAGTACTGTATAATAAAAGTAGAGTCTAAAGCCGAAGTGGCTTATAGCCATCAACAGAAACACCAAGATTATATCACATTGCACTGCTCTCTTTTAATCACTCTTGATATTTAGTAATATTTATAAAATATTCAGTATATGCTTGCCTATGATGAGGGACTTATTATTTTTTTCAGTTCATTTTTATATGGCAACTGTTGCAGACCTGAGCTGCCGGCTTGCACTTTGACATTCACACGACAGGATTAATGATTAGAATGTCAT
The DNA here is from genome assembly GCF_044704955.1 of Pristiophorus japonicus. Taxonomy (NCBI): domain Eukaryota; kingdom Metazoa; phylum Chordata; class Chondrichthyes; family Pristiophoridae; genus Pristiophorus; species Pristiophorus japonicus. Next base: position 31,138,815 of record NC_091996.1, on the reverse strand, counting down.
TACTGCAGATTTATTGGAAATAATCTGCAGTTAATTACCAGGAAAATATGTGTGCAATATATACCAGAACTATATACCACTTGCATCATACCACTTCACTTCTTCCATCATCATGTTCTTCAGGACTGTGGAAACCATTCAGATTTCATGCTCAGATGACAAGGTCATTTCAGGTGCGCAGGTGTTAACAACAGCATCATTTCAGCTGAAGCAGCAGGTGTACAATAAATATGAATGGCTCACAGAGACAACGATGACCCCTGCTGAAATTGCTCCAGCATAGTGAACACAAGATATAACCTGCTGGATAGCTGGAGGGAGAATAAGCATCAGCCTCAGTTTTTTTTTTAAGTATTAAGCCTCTCAATTATGCAGTTGACATCTGACAAAACTTTGGACCTAAAAAGTTGCAAATTCACCTGAACCTCTGCCAGGTTTCAAACCTCCAGCCACTTGGAGAGATGTGTAGCCACAACGGCATCTTCAATAGTCCACTTTCAAATAAAATGCCACTGAATAGTCACAAAAGTGAACACTGTACCTGAACCGCCAGACTCGGGGTGCGTTACTTCAACATACACTTCAAATGTCTTCTCTGGATTTTCCCTGCATCAATAAAAATAATTCTCAGCATTAGTCACGTAGAATGGCAAATTGATTGCAATATCCACAAATAATTAACAGCCACTCGAAGCTGTCCTTTAAATACTTCAGTAGAACATTACACCAGCAGTCTGCTCTCTCCTAACACAATAATCAAGGTCCCACCCCTTAATTAAGAAGCTATATGCAATCTCCCCTCAATTCTGTTGGGATTTATTTGAGGAGATGGTTTCCGTTCGGAAGTGATGTAACAGTTTTCAAACTTTGAAGCTTTTGCTGAGTGTCTGGGGAGAAATTACCACTAGATGCGGAGTGCAGTTTTGCAGTAGTAAGCAAGCACAACCAGATTTTGTAAAGGCACAATCAAGCACAGTAAAATTCAGCGCTCCAAAAGCGAAGGAGACTGTTTCCCTAAACTTCAAATCCTTATTAAAGATTGCGTCCATCATATTCATAAAAGAATAGAAGTAAGGAATTACATTAATGCCCTTATCTGAAAATTCTTCATATTAGTTTCAATCATTTTAATATTTCAATGCAAGATGCAAAGTAATAAAATGAGGTACAAGTTTTAAAAAATAAAGTTAATAAGCAGAATACATTGAAATGGTGTTTATAACAATTTTGGGCTTGCAAGAATTGAAATAAGTCATATTTCAGTGGTTCATTAACAATGATCCATTTCGCCACAAGGCTGCCCATCAACCTCAACAATTAACATTTGTAGAGTACTCATCACAGAGCTTTTTGGAGCACTTTACAAAGAGGAGGAGGAGGTCACAGACTATCTCTATATCTGAGGATGCATCCTGCTGCTCAGATTGTTTACAGTAGCACTATCACATTTAAAGCCAGTGGACTGAATTAATCACATTTCCAAAAATCATGCAGGGAAACAAATATGTTTATGTTGAATTAAAGACCTAAATTTTCAGAACAGGTTCATGACATTGATGAACAAATCAAATCTGATGCACAGCAAGGACAAAAAAATTATACAATCTATAGCAAAGAGATTTTCAATATGACCACTCAACTACAGGAAGAGAGGAGAGACACAACGTAATGAGGAGCATTAAAGTGACAGGATATGGTGCCGGAAGCAGTGAAATATGATCTCAATTACCACTTAAGAATTAGGCTCATAATAAGATTTTTTTTTCTTCTCTCCTTACCAATTTTCTCCTTTCCTAAAGAGTTTGACTTGTGGCTGGGACTGGCATCAATTACTTCACTCCAGTACATCAATATTCACGTGAGCCTTGACAATGGGTATTGGCAGGCTAGTTGGCCGCTGAGGTGGCATGACAACCAAGCACAATCCTGCCCTGACTAACATCCATACATGGACAGTGATCAGCTGTGGAAGCCGCAGCTTATTTTTCCCCTCCCTAACCCCAGGACACTAAAGCCAATCGTAGTGCTGCAAATGCTGCCCTTGACAGGGAATCAAACTTAGGGATACGGTAGCATAGTCATTCTGTTACTGTACTAGTAATCCAGAGGTCTGAACTAATGATCCAGAGACACGAGTTCAAATCCCAGCACGGCAGCTGGGGAATTGAAATGCAGTTGATTAATGAAATAAATCTGAAATAAAATGCTAGCATCGGCAACTCTTGATTATCCGCACACGGATGCAACGGGAAACCGTTGGAGCGGCATTTAAAATTTCATGTTTGCATGCGCTGCTGCAGCCGCTGTCTCTCGCGGCCGCCACTGATGTCAGAATCCTTTCGGTCCAGGAAGGCATCGGGCTACTGACGTCAGAGTCCATTCGGCCGGGGACGGCATCGGGCCTGTGTGTTCGGAGTCCTTTCGACCCGGGAAGGCATCGGACTGCTGACATCGGAGTCCATTCGGCCGGGGAAGGCATCAGGCCGGTGTGTTCGGAGTCCTTTCGGCCTGGGAAGGCAGCGCGCTCCGAAACCCCGGAGCTAGACAATCTCCTCCTTGAGGCCACCTGCATGCATGCTGGTAATGTCCATACTTAACTGCCTTGCTTTTGTTTGTAGCTGATTGCACAGTATTTATTCACTGAAGTTTTAACTTTATAATGTCAACTCGCTCTAACGGAGAAATCGTTTACCCGGCATAACCCAATCCCCGAGGGACCCGGATAATCGAGAGTTGCCTGTATCATAAATCTGGAATAAAAAGCTAGTAATGGTGGCCATGAAACTACCAGATTGTCATAAAAATCCATCTGGTTCACTAATGCACTTTCCGAAGGAAATCTGCCGTCCTAACCCTGTATGTGACACCAGACCCACAGCAATGCGGTTGACTGTTAACTGCCCTATGAAATGGCCTAGCGAGCCACTCAGCTTTATCAAGCGACTACTGCAGCGGTTCAAGAAGGTGGTTCACCACTACCTTCTCGAGGACAATTAGGGATGAAAAGAAAAAAAAAGAAATACTTGCATTTATCTAGCGCCTTTCACGACCACCGGACGTCTCAAAGCACTTTACAGCCAATGAAGTACTTTTGGAGTGTAGTCACTGTAATGTGGGAAACCTGGCAGCCAATTTGCGCACAGCAAGCTCCCACAAACAACAATGTGATAGTCACTAGATACATTCAATTTGTTATGTTGATTGAAGGATAAATAGTAGCCAGGACACCAGGGTAACTCCCCTACTTTTCGTCGAAACAGTGGGATCTTTTACGTCCATCTAAGAGAGCAGAATGTGCCTTGCTTTAACGTCTCATCTGAAAGATGGCACCTCCAACAGTGCAGCACTCCCTCACTATTGCACTGGATTGTCAGCCTAGATCTTTATGCTCAAGTCTCTGGAGTGGGATTTAAACTCTCAACCTTCTGACTCAGAGACGAGAGTGCTACCACCGAGCCACGGGTGACAATTGTAGTGTGTCAAATGCTGCCCTTGACAGGGAACATCACCAGACTCCACCCCTGCCTCAGCTCATCTGCTGCTGAAAGCCCCATCCATATGCCTTTGTTATCTCTAGAATTGACTATTCCAACTCCGTAAACTTGAAGTCATCCAAAACTCTGCTGCCCATGTCCTAACTTGCACCAAGTCCTGTTCATCAATCACTCCTATGCTTACTGGCCGACATTGGCTCCCGGTTAAGCAATGCCTTGAATTTAAAAATCTCATCCTTGTTTTCAAATCCCTCCATGGCCTTGCCCTTCCATATTTCTGTAATCTCCTCCAGTTCCATACCCTCCGACATATCTGTGCTCCTCTAATTCTGGCCTCTTGAGCATCCCGATTTCAATCGCTACACCATTTATTGGTGGCCGTGCCTTCAGCTGTCAGGGCACTACACTCTGGAATTCCCTCCCTAAACCTCTCCGCCTCTCTCTCTTTTTCCTCCTTTAAGACATTCCTTAAAACATACCTATATCTGCCTTAATAACTCCTTACGTGGATCGGTGTTGTGTTCATTAACGCTCCTGTGAAATGCCTTGGAACGTTTTACTGTGTTATAGGTGTTATATACCTAAATACAAGTTGTTCTTGATAAATACTTTGAGCTATTGGGAGAGCCCGAAGAGTTTTATTTTGCTTGGGAAAATAAAAATGTAATCAAACAAATTATCGACAGTTATCCAATGTATAACTTATTAGCTGTGCTGTTTGTATTCTTGTGGTATCAACCTACAGTGATTTTTGGAACTTGGTTGAATGATGCAAATTTCTTGCTGCTATTATGTGACCAAGTTTGACTCTAACTAGGAAAATAAATGTACAAACAGCCAGACAGATCAAGTATGTTCCAGTTTCAACTACTGGACTGTGATAAGTTATTAATTTCAGTCAAGGTTGTAGTTAGGGCATGACAATCGACCTCAATATTCCCAAAATATGGAGTAAAGTGGGAGAGGGGTATGAAAACAACAAAGGGCCCTGCTCCTGATCGCTATCAAGTGACTCCTGATGGAAAGGTTTCAGGTATGGACATTGGATGAGGATTGAATTGAGCTCTGCAGTACTGTCTCCCATGGTCAAACAGCCTTCCAACACTCCCCATCACTTACAGTCAATGACCACTTGGGCAACATACCACAAGGATGTCAACATCCATGGAACCATACCGAAGTATTAATCAGATCCTTTAGAGGAAGTCAGAGAAAATTAGGAGAACTCACCAAGACTTTTTCTACAGCACCTCCCAAACCCAAGTGCCACCACCTCCATGTCCCCCACCAAGTCACACACCATCCTGACCTAGAGATACATCACCGTTCCTAAATTGTCGCTGGGTCAATATCCTGGAACTCACGACCCAACAGCATTGTAGGAGTCCCTTCACCACATGAACTGCAGCGGTTCAAGAAGGTGGCTCACCACCGGCGTCTCAGAGCAACCAGAGATGGGCAATAAATGAATAAAAAATCATTTTCAACACGATATCCGTACTGAATCGATAATAACCACGATTGAAATTAATTCTTGCTCAAGACCATGATTTTTTAAGAGTAAGTTTCCGTGTTAATAGCATGTTATCTTGCCCCTCAGATTGATTTAACTTATAAACACTTCAAATTTGACTGAATAATACATGGTCACCCCTGAATCAAGTGTTGTTTGGTCTGCACACGCTGTTTAGAAGTTTGAGCTGTTCCACTAGCCGATCCAGTTATGATAAAATAGGCATAGTAGAAATGTATACTTTAAAAGTATAATTTCAATGCCATTTGCTCCTGTACATCATGCCCTACAGTAAATGATAGCCCTTTTCTGCAGTACTTGGACCAATGGACATCACTTGTCACAAAGAGTTGATAAAACGAGGCCCAATGAACACAGATAATCCCCTTGAAAGTTAAAAAAAATCAAGAAGTTGAACCACCTCTAATATTTTAAAATAGCATTCCCATTACACAATGCTGCACATTGTACTGTTAATGAGGAGTTAGTACCCTGCAAGTAAAACTTGTCTTAAACAGTAAGCTAAATATTATACAAAGAAAATAATACATTACAAGCACAAAACTATAATGCAAGTCAAAGGGTTAGATGAAGAAAGGGGTTCGGGAGCTCGTGTGGAGCAAAAACACTGCCATGGACCAGTCGGGCCGAATGGCTTGGTTCTATGTTGTAAATTCTATGCTATACTTCTCCCTGTCCTAACATGCATCAACTTTTGTGATTGGTGCCTCAATGCACTTTTACAGAAATTTACTTCCTAGATTACCATATCAACAAATGTCATTTGATTAATAAATGTGTACTTGCACAAAAAATTATTTCTGAGTAAAGGCACAACAAATGATTTGTTGCAATTTAATGAAGCTTTGCTGTAGCTGAAAAATTAAATGCAGCACTTTGCATAAGGATTAACATTTAATTGTTGCTTAAATTACAGATAATTAGCTGTTAGCCTAAATTATTGTTTTAAAATTGCACCCTGTAGCTCCTCCTTTGAACCATTAATTATAAATACAATTCATACATGACAGGGAATTACAGATAAATTCATCATCAAAAATAATGTGGTAATACTGCAGGTTCTGTATCACAAAACTGATGCTCCTTGTGGTTCTGTGCCACGTAACAAATTAACAGCATTTTGGCCAACAAAAATACAACTAAACGGCATTACTTAGTCTTTCGCTTCAATGTGTCGAGCCCTTGTTAGGGTACAATTTCATGGGCACCCTCCAATATCTCAACTAAGTGGTCCTCAATCATTTGGTAGTCTTGACAATAAATATCAGCAGGCTATTCAACTGCAAGGGACATCAGAGTCAAACTTGAACCTGACCTCATCGGACGTCCACACATATGGAATTCCAGCACGGGTCGGTAGTTAACAGTCAGGAATGGGAATTCTGGACGATTATACACTTTCTAATTGCAGCATGGCGGTCAATTAAATCAGCACAGGATGTTTTCCTGAGAGCAGATTTGATAGAGGTATTTGAAATAATGAAGAGCTTAGATGGAGTAAATAAAGAGAAACTGTTTCCAATGACTAAAGGGTCAGTAACCAGAGGACACAGATTTAAGGTGATTGGCAAAAGGACCAGAGGCAAAACTATTTTACACAACGAATGGTTAGGATTTGGAATGCACTGCCCGATAGGGTGGTGGATACAGATTCAATAGTAGCCTTCAGAAGAGAATTGGATAAATACTTGAAAGAAAAAAAAATTGTAGGGATATGGGGAAAGAGCAGGGGAATGGGACTAGATTGCTCTTTGAAAGAGCCGGCGCAGACTCGATGGGCCCAATGGCCTCCTGTGCTGTACTATTCTATGCAGGATTTGGGGATCCTGCAAAACCCCTAGGAGGCCAGGTGCACCAACATCAGTGTCCTCGTCCAGGCTAACATCCGCAATATTGAAGCACTGACTACACTCGATCAGCTTCACTGGGCAGGCCACATAGTTCGCATGCCAGATACAAGACCCCCTAAGCAAATGCTTTATGCGGAGCTCCTTCATGGTAAACAAGCCAAAGGTGGGCAGCGGAAACGTTATAAGGACACACCCTCAAAGCCTCCCTGGTAAAGTGCGACATCACCACTGACACCTGAGAGACCCTGGCCGAAGACCGCCCGAGGTGGAGAAAGTGCATCCGGGAGGGTGTTGAGCTCTTCGAGTCTCAACGCAAAGAGCGTGAAGAGGTCAAGCGCAGGCAGCGGAAGGAGCACGCGGCCCCACTCACCCCTTCCCTCGATGAATGTCTGTCCCACCTGTAACAGGGTCTGTGGCTCTCGTATCGGACTGTTCAGCCATCAAAGAATTCACTTTGGGAGTGGAAGCAAGTCTTCCGAGGGACTGCCTATGATGATAATGACTATTCTATGATCAGAAATCAAATCTGGGACCTTTCTGGTCTCTATGGCTCCGCTAATCAATAGTAGTAATGCTGTGAGACTCCACTCCCAACATGGAGCCTTGCTAGACGAAAGGAGTAGGAGCGACAACACCAGCCCTCGTGTTCTGGTCCACTCTCACCAATAGCAAGAGTCCATGTCAGGGATGGAGCTTCACAAGGATTAACTCCAGTGAGTCATCAGAAAAACAGCAACACATTCTTTCGATAGTGGTTGACGAGATAACAGGAAGCTCTTCCAATGCCTCTCCCACATTCTTTGTTAGATAAGCTATTTGCTGTATTGCACACTCTTCCCCCGCCAAGTGTTGAAATTAAGACACCTTGTCAATGTCTCCTGTTCCAACATTCTTTTCCAGGATCTCAAATCAGGGGGAAGATTCTCCACTAGCTCAAGTCATACCCAGCACAAAGGAAGATGGTTGTGGTTGGTGAAGGCCTATCATCTCAGCCCCAGGACATCGCTGCAGGAGTTCCTCAGGGCAGTGTCCTCGGCCCAACCATCTTCAGCTACTTCATCAATGACTTTCCCTTCATCATAAGGTCAGAAGTGGGGATGTTTGCTGATGATTGCAGTGTTCAGTTCCTTTCATAATCCCTCAGCTAATGAAGCACTCTGTGCCCACATGCAGCAAGATCTGGACAACATCCAGGCCTGGGCTGATAAGTGGCAAGTAACATTCATGCCACACAAGTGCCAAGCAATGACCATCTCCAACAAGAGATTAATCACCTCCCCATGACATTCAACAGGATTCCCTATGCCAAATCTCCCACCATCAATATCCTGGGGGTCCAGAAACTTAACTGGACCAGCCATGTAAATATTGTGGCGACAAGAGCAAATCAGAAGCTGGGTATTCTAAAGCAAGTGACTCACCTCCTGACTCCTCAAAGCCTTTCCACCACCTACAGGGCACAAGTCAGGAGTGTAATGGAATACTCTCCACTTGCCTGGATGAGTGCAGCTCCAACAACTCAAGAAGCTCAACACAATCCAGGACAAAGCAGCCCACTTGATCTGCACCCCATCCGACACCTTGAATATTCACTCCCTCCACCATCAGCACAACATAGCTGCAGTGTATACCATCTACAGGATGCACTGCAGCAACTCGCTTTTTTGACAGCACCTCCCAAACCCGTGACCTCTACCACCTGGAAGGTCAAGGTTGGCAAGTGCATGGGAACACCACCACCTCCAAGTACCCCTCCAAGTCACACACCTTCCCGACTTGGAAATATATTGTCATTCTTTCATCGTCACTGGGTCAAAATCCTGGAACTGTCTACCTAACAGCACTGTGGGAGTACTTTCACCACAAGGACTGCAGCGGTTCCAGAAGGTGGCCCACCACCACCTTCTCGAGAGCAATTAGGGATGGGCAATAAATGCCGGCCTTGCCAGCAATAGCCACATCCCATGAATTAAACATTTTTTTTAATTCAATCCTTAGAACTCCTTACCTGCATCATTCTTTCCTTCCTCCTATAATCTTCAGACTTAGAAAATTCGCGCAGATTACCTCATCATACTTCCTAATTTTCCTCATTTTTCCGTCAAATGTGGCAATATTCTGCTCTAAGGCTTTAACGTTTCATTTAAACTTCTCAAATTAAAACTGAAGCTTCCTACATGAAACAATTATATTTGTTTATGCCAAATACATAGACTCTAAGGCAGGAATCAATTTTGAGATTCGGATACCAAACTGTTGGCGATCAACCCACACTGTCAATGACATAATCTGAAGTCATGACTGTTATATTAACTTGAAATCCATTGAGACGTATCCTGTATCCTTGTTAAATAAGCAAAAACCACAATTATTTTTATACTTTAAAAAGTAATCAAACAAACTTAAAACACTTTAACTATGTATGCTGCATGATCCTGTGCAGCCATGCTGACATGGCCATTTGGTAACTATATAAAGCACCATGCCATCAGTTTTCTAACACAATTTTAAATCTGCCTGGTTATTTCATTAAAATTTCTAAATTTATAAAGGCGATATAGAACTCCCCAAAAGACTTCAGTGGCTTTTCGGCAACAATCACATCATTATTGGAAAATCTTGCGAAACGAAAGACGCCTGTGTAAATATTCAGTGGGAGGATCATTTCAATCCAGGCACCAAAATCGTCCTCACCATCAAAATAAAATGAGTGAAAACACAACAATGTTAAACTTCAATCACTGGTTGCAGTTCAACAGGTCAGCTATATATGGAACAATTTCTAAACGGTTCACCATTCTCCTGATCATGTCATCCTTGACATTTAATCACTCAAATGTAGCAGCTTCACCTATAAAATCCAGACCACATGCATCCAGTACCAGTGGCCTTTGCAAGAAACATAGAAACATAGAAAACAGTTGCAGTAGTAGACCATGTGGCCCTTCGAGCCTGCACCACCATTCAATAAGATCATGGTTGATCATTCACCTCAGTACCTCTTTCCTGCTTTCTCTCCATACCCCTTAATCCCTTTAGCTGTAAGGGCCATATCTAACTCTCCCTTGAATATATCTAACGAACTGGCATCAACAACTCTCTGCGGTAGGGAATTCCACAGGTTAACAATTCTCTGAGTGAAGAAGTGTCTCCTCATCTCAGTCCTAAATGGTTTACCCCTTATCTTTAGACTATGTCCCCTGGTCCTGGACTTCCCAAACATCGGGAACGTCCCTTCAGAATTTTATATGTTTCTATGAGATCCCCTCTCATCCTTCTAAACTCCAGTGAATACAGGCCCAGTCGATCCAGTCTCTCCTCATATGTCAGTCCTGCCATCCCAGGAATCAGTCTGATGAACCTTCGCTGCACTCCCTCAATAGCAAGAACGTCCTTCCTCAGATCAGGAGCCCAAAACTGAACACAATATTCCAGGTGAGGCCTCATTAAGGCCCTGTACAACTGCAGTAAGACCTCCCTGCTCCTATACTCAAATCCCCTAGCTATGAAGGACAACATACCATTTGTCTTCTTCACTGCCTGCTGAACCTGCATGCCAACTTTCAATGACTGATGTATCATGACACCCAGGTCTCGCTGCACTTCCCCTTTTCCTAATTTGCCGCCATTCAGATAATATTCTGCCTTTGTGTTTTTGCCACAAAAGTGGATAACCTCACATTTATCCACATTATATTGCATCTGCTAGCGTGGAGCTCAGAAACCTTTCTCATCCGCCTAAAGATCCATGCAGCGTGGAGGCCCCAACCTGCGAATGACCATCAGCGGCAGGTCGGGGCCATAAAAGGAGCGGCGGCCTGGGAGCGGCGTGGAGGCATGCCACTACAAGGTACAGCGCGAGCTGGTGCAGGAGGGCAACAGCAGCGAAAAGTGATGTCAGCAACGTCGTCAGTGATTGGAGCGTGGGCAGGAGCAGCGAGGTCGGGGCAAAGAAGCTGTGAGAGACTGTGGAGGGATATGATCGGGGCCCAGGGGAGACTTGAGTTAGGGGCCTCAAGGGCAGCACAGGCCAGCCCACACTGCGATATGTGCATGCACTGGGTCCGTGCAGCAGAGCAGGTCTCCAGTCGTCTTGGTTAACCCTTGCCACTGGACCAAGACCTAGCTCGGTCAAGCCCATGTGGTGACTGGTGTGCAACGGCCACCACACGTTAAAAAAATCCACGCAAGGCATCTTCCACCCTTTGGGATCTGGATCATTAGGTCCTTCATTGAAACACCTGTGAACTCATCCCTTTTTGACGTGGAAGCAAGTCATCGTCACTTCAAGGGACCGCCTATAATGATGATGATGATGAAAATGAAATGAAATGAAATGGAATGGAATAGTGGCAGATGCTGACACATTTACCTGGATGCATGGGCATCAATGTTCCAGGTGTCATCAGATCATGTTTCTCTTACTTCCATGGCCATTAACAAACATAGATAGAATTCACATAGTTACTGTACCCAACTCTTTATGAAGAGGAGCACATTTTTTTTTTAAAAAAGCTGACTGACTTGCAGTCTGGGGGTGAAATATAGAAACATAGAAAATAGGTGCAGGAGTAGGCCATTCGGCCCTTCGAGCCTGCACCACCATTCAATAAGATCATGGCTGATCATTCAACTCAGTACCGTTTTCCTGCTTTCTCTCCATACCCCTGGATCCCTTTAGCCGTAAGGGCCATATCTAACTCCCTCTTGAATATAGCCAACAAACTGGCATCAACAACTCTCTGCGGTCAGAATTCCACAGGCTAACAATTCTCTGAGTGAAGAAGTTTCTCTTCATCTCGGTCCGATATGGCTTACCCCTTATCCTGAGACTGTGTCCCCTGGTTCTGGACTTCCCCCAACATCGGGAACATTCTTCCTGCATCTAACTTGTCCAGTCCCGTCAGAATTTTATATGTTTGTATGAGATCGCCTCTCATCCTTCTAAATTCCAGTGAATATAAGCCTAGTCGGTCCAGTCTTTCCTGATGTCAGTCCAGCCATGCCGGGAATCAGTCTGGTGAACCTTCGTTGCACTCCCTCAATAGCAAGCACGTCCTTCCTCAGATTAGGAGACCAGAACTGAACACAATATTCCAGGTGAGGCCTCACCAAGGCCCTGTACAACTGCAGTAAGACCTCCCTGCTCCTATACTTAAATCCCCTTGCCGTGTTTTGGTGAGCTGCGCCGCTGGTGTGCTGAACAGGCGAGTCCCAGGAATGCCGAGGCCTAGCGATGCTCAATGATCTCCATGGGAAGGCGCAAGCCTTCACTTCACAACCGCCACAACAACATTTTCCCCCCGGAGCGTGAGAGAGAGAGAGAGAAATAAACTCACTTAATCCTCGACCCCATCGTTGCTCGCTCAAGAACTGCGCTGTTTTTTTGTGTGTGGGGGGGGGGGAAGGAGGGGGGCTTTGAAGAACCGACGCAAACAAGCGGAGTCTTGCTTTCTTCTTTTTCCTTTCAGCCCCTTCACGCACAGCCGGCGGACGACATGCTCAGCAGGCGCGGAAGGTAGGCTTGAAGCCGCGGCGCCTGCCGGGAGCTGTAGTCCGCGCGCCTCCGCCCGCCCCCTGCTCCCCGGCCTGGCCGCGTGTCCGCCGGAACTACAACTCCCACCGCGCACCGCGCCCAGCAACCGCCAGCCGCCGCCCGCCTGCACCGTCAATGCCAAACTGTGCCAGCGCCACTCATCTGGACTTTGACAACTTTTTTTTCTCTCTATCAGCCATCCAAACAAGTCCGCTGTAAACGTGACATTGATTGCAAACTGGCGCCGTTTTGTTGGCGTGTGCATGTTTTGTGAGGTGGATGGACATTTTGCCCATTTGGGCTGCTCAGCAAAAGTCATTGACTGTAACTCTTGAACAAGAGACTGGCTGTGCCCCAGTTACAGTAAGCAGAAGGAGCTGTGTGTGTATTTTTGGCGAGGTGAAATGTTGTTGTGACTTTGCGTCTTTTACAGTATTAATTGTGATAGAATACACTGCCTCTTCATCATCATCATCATAGGCAGTCCCTCGGAATCGAGGAAGACTTGCTTCCACTCCTGAAGTGAGTTCTTTGGTGGCTGAACAGTCCAACACAAACCCTGTCACAGGTGGGACAGATATTCGTCGGGGGAAGGAGGCGGGTGGAACTGGTTTGCCGCACACTCCTTCCGCTGCCTGCCCCTGACCTCTTCACGCTCGCAGCGTTGAGCTTCGAGGAGCTCAACGCTCTCCTGGATGTACTTTCTCCACTTAGGGCGGTCTTCGGCCAAGGACTCCTAGGTGTCAGTGGTGATTTCGCACTTTATCAGGGAAGCTTTGAGGGTGTCCTTGTAACGTTTCCGCTGCCCATCTTTGGCTCGTTTGCCATGAAGGAGCTCCACGTAGACTGCGCACCATGGTTATTAACACCCACCCATTGATTTCACACGTGGTTTGGTTGTTGTTTAAAGTACAAATGATTTACAAACTAATTTAGCTTTTTGAGGATTACAGTAGAATTTATATATAGTATCCAAAACAAGGCAGTAAACGTACATTGTTTTCAAAAACATAACTTCTGCAATAATGTGAATGATAAAATAATAATAAACCTCCAACTGCTGAAAATCTGAAACAAAAACAGAAAATGCTGGAAATACACAATCAGCATATACAATTGGAAAATGCAAGTTAACTCTAGGAGGTAACCCTTGGTCATAACTGAAAGTTAAACAAACATTTTTAGTAGGTTGGCAAAAGTGAAGGGCGCAGGGGTGAACGAAAAATTAATGAGAGGAAATTAATGGGATGGATGACCTGCAAATTGCTTTGTAGAAAACTGTTTGACCATCTCAGTGAGACAATGGGAAGGCTTGAAAAAACACGGGAGTAGGTCCTAAAAAAGAAGGAAAATGTGGGAAATTAGAACAAATGATAAATTAAGTTTCAGATACAGAGGTCTGAAATGAAAACAGAAAATGCTGGAAATAGTCATCATCATAGGCAGTCCCTCGGAATCGAGGAAGACTTGCTTCCACTTCTGAAGTGAATTCTTTGGTGGCTGAACAGTCCAATACGAGAGCCACAGACCCTGTCACAGGTGGGACAGACATTAGTCGAGGGAAGGGGTGGGTGGGACTGTCTTGTCGCACACTCCTTCCGCTGCCTGCGCTTGACCTCTTCACGCTCTCGGCGTTGAGACTCGAGGTGCTCAACGCCCTCCCGGATGCACTTTCACCACCTAGGGCGGTCTTGGGCCAGGGACTCCCAGGTGTCAGTGGTGATGTCGCACTTTATCAGGGAGGCTTTGAGGCTGTCCTTATAACGTTTCCCTGCCCACTTTTGGCTTGTTTGTCGTGAAGGAGCTCCACATAGAACATTTGCTGAGGGAGTCTCGTGTCTTGCATGCGAACTATGTGGCCTGCCCAGCGAAGCTGATTGAGTGTGGTCGGTGCTTCAATACTGGGGATGTTAGCCTGGTCGAGGACACTGATGTTGGTGCGTCTGTCCTCCCAGGAGATTTGCAGTATCTTGCGGAGACATTGTTGATGATATATCTCCAGTGACTTGAGGTGTCTTCTGTACATCGTCCATACTCTGATCCATACAGGAGGGCGGGTATTACTGCAGACCTGTAGACCATGAGCTTGGTGGTAGATTTGAGGGCCTGGTCTTCGAACACTCTTCCTCCGGTGGCCGAAGGCTGCACTGGCGCACTGGAGGCAATGTTGAATCTCCACATCAATGTCTGCTTTTGTTGATAAAAAGCTCCCGAGGTATGGGAAATGGTCCACGTTGTTGAGAGCCACGCTATGAATCTTGATGACTGGGAGGCAGTGCTGTGCGGCGAGGACAGGCTGGCGGAGGACCTTTGTCTTACGGATGTTAAGCGTAAGGCCCTTGCTTTCATATGCCTCGGTGAATACATCGACTATATCCTGGAGTTCAACCTCAGAATGTGCGCAGACGCAGGCATCGTCCGCGTACTGTAGCTCGACGACAGAGGTTGGGGTGATCCTGGACCTGGCCTGGAGGCGGTGTAGGTTAAACAGCTTCACACTGGTTCTATAGTGTAGTTCCACTCCAGCAGGGAGCTTGTTGACTGTGAGGTGGAGCGTGGCAGCAAGGAAGATTGAGAAGAGGGTTGGAGCGATGACGCAGTCCTGTTTGACTCCGGTCCGGACGTGGATTGGGTCTGTAATGGATCCGTTGGTAAGGATCACGGCCTGCATGTCATAGTAAAAGCATGAAATAGTAAAAGCAGACCAACATCCTAAGCAGACCCCTCACCACCAAAACTGGGTTTTGAAAAGTCTACACCTGAAATGTCAGCCTGCCTCTGGGTTACCAATCCCGAGACTCACCCCAAATCTCCAGCATCCTTATTATAAAGATAATGGAGGATATTAGTGAAGTATTGAGACCTGAAAGCTGCAGAGCACCTGGGAGAAGGATGAGATACTATTGATGAAGCTTGTGTTGAGCCTGATTGGAGCTGTGCAGGATGCTAAAAATAGAGAGATCTGAGTGTGAATCGAGGGGAGGATAAGATGATGAATCACAGGGAGGTCAGGGTCATACTTGTGAACAGAACTCTCCAACACCTCAGCTACACTGCTCCAAACAAAATTCCTGTGGTGGTGGAGGTGGAGGGTGCTGTGCCCAAGGTATGAGCCTGTTTTTCTCTTTTCAGCACTGTATGATTTCAGCATTTTTGTTTTTCATTTCATACCTCCTGCGACTGCAGATTTTATTTTGTCTTTCTCTACCTTTCTGTACCTTCTTGACTTTTTTTCTGTGTGGGTTTCTCCCATGCTTTTTCATTTAGTATGTTTTTGTGCATTTCCATTGCCCTACTGAGATAATCATTTGTACCATCTAACAGTTAGAATCATAGGGGTCAAGTTTCGGCCTGAGTTGCTCCTATTTTTTTGGAGCAACTGGTTTAGAATGGAGTATCTTAGAAATTGCAATTCTCGGCATTTAGTTTGCTCCAGTTCTCGTCAGTTAGAACAGTTTCATTTTGGAACAGATTTTTTTTTCAAAAAGGGGCGTGTCCGGCCACTTAGGCCTGTATTGAAAGTTTAGGCAGTGAAAACTTACTCCAAACTAACTTAGAATGGAGTAAGTGTAGATTTTTGTATATTCAGAAAAACCTTGCCTACACTTTACAAATCAGGCGTAGGGAACGTGGGGGGAGGGAAGGGGAAGGGAAGTAATTAAATTCTACAAGCATTCAACAATCTTACTTATATAAATAAAGAGCCATCCTGTATAAAAAATTATAAACAAAGCAGAGACAAAATATTGACTATTCCTACCTGTGTGAAGCAGCAGCAGCCTTCGAGCTGCAGTGCTTCAGGCAGGCCTTCCATGTATGAGACAGGGGCGGCGTCAGTGACTCGACGGCAGCCGAAGACACAGCAAGCAAGCAGCCTTCGAGCTGCGAGGGAAGCTGAGGCCATTCGGCCACGGGATAGGGGCGGCAGCAGTGGCTGACAGCAACCGAAGACACAGCAAGCAGCCTTTGAGCTGCGAGGGAGACTGAGGCTATTCAGCCAGGGACAGGGAGAGGCAGCCAGATAGCCAGTTTGAAACTTAAATTTGCAGAATGGGTGCTGCATTGTCAACACCAGGTGATTTATTCAACAGTGCTGCTAAAAGCACTCCTTCAGACACAAAAAAATGACCAAAATTCAATCCCAAGCCTTTCCAGATGTCCACGAGACATATCAACACTTTTCTTTTAAGTCCCTTTAAAAATGGCCAGGTGCCAATGTTTCTGGGCTACTGCGCGTGCGCACGCGCTGCAACGCGCAGGGCTGCTGGCACGACGTTGCCACATTTAACTTAGCCCCGCCCCCCTCCACTTGCAGAATTGGCGCGACTCTGTGGCTCTACTCCCCGCTGCTGCGTGCGCGCCGCGCCGAGCTCCCAGGGACCAGCAAGGAGCCGGAGAATTAAGAGGTATTTTTCTGTCGCACTTTTAGGCGCGAAAAACGGACGTCCAGGTCGGGGCTACGCCGTTCTAGGCACGGCCCGAAACTTGACCCCATAGAATGGTTACAGCACCATTTCGCCCGTCGAGCCCGTGCCGGCTCTCTGCAAGAGCACTTCAGCTAGTCCCACTCCCCCGCCCTTTCCCCGTAGCCCTGCAAATTTTTCTCTTTCATGTACTTATCCAAATCCCATTTGAAATCTATTGATTGAATCTGCCTCCACCACCCTTTCAGGCAGTGCATTCCAGATCCTAAACACTCGCTGCATAAAAAAGTTTTTCCTCATGTCGCTTTTGGTTCTTCTGCCAATCACCTTAAATCTGTATCCTCTGGTTCTCGACCCTACTGCCAATGGAATCAATTTCTCTCTATCTGCTCTGTCCAGACCCCTCATGATTTTGAACACCTCTATCAAATCACCTCTCAATCTTCTCTGCTCTAAGGAGAACGACCCCAGCTTCTTCAGAATATCCACGTAACTGAAGTCCCTCATCCCTGGGACCATTCTTGTAAATCATTTCTGCACCCTCTCCAAGGCCTTCACATTCTTCCTAAAGTGCGGTGCCCAGAATTGGGCACAGTGCTCCAGTTGAGGCCAAACCAGGGTTTTATAAAGTTTCATCATAACTTCCTTGCTTTTGTGCTCTATGCCTCTATTTATGAAGCCCAGGATCCTGTATGCTTTTTTTAACCATTTTGTCAACCTGTCTTGCCACCGATTTGTGCACATATACCCTCAGGTCTCCCTGTTCATGCACCCACTTTAGAATTGTACCCTTTGGTTTATATTGTCTCTCCTAATTCTTCCTAACAAAATGCATCACTTTGCACTTTTCTGCCTTAAATTTTATCTGCCTCGTGTCCGCCCATTCCACCAGCTTATGTCCTCTTAAAGTCTATCCTCCTCACTGTTCACTATACTTCCAAGTTTTGTGCCATCTGCAAATTTTGAAATTGTGCCCTGTTCACCCGTCTAAGTCATTAATATATATCAAGAAAAGCTGTGGTCCTAGTACCGACCCCTGGGGAACACCACTGTATACCTTCCTCCAGTCTGAAAAACAACCATTCACCAGTACTATCCTGCAACTTAGCCAATTTCGTATCCATACTGCCACTGTTACTTTTATTCCATGGGCTTCAACTTTGCTGGCAAGCCTATTATGCGGCACTTTATCAAGAGTTTTCTATTCAGAAATGTGCATGTCTTTCAATTCTTGTCAGTGTAGTGCTTATGGATACGGCTTGACCTGCTGAGTATTTCCAGCATTTTCTGTTTATATATTAGTGATTATCTATAAGTGTACCGAACTAGCAACTTAGTGGCTGTCAATTCATAATCCCACTATGGCAAATTGTGAAATTTAATTGAATAAATCTTGTAATTTGTGGACTGGCAGCAGTAAAAACATAAGAACATAGGAATAGGAGTAGCCCATTCATCCCCTCGAGCCTGTTCAGCCATTCAATTAGATCATGATTGATCTGGATCTCAACTCTATTTACCCACCTTTGCTCCACAACCCTTGATACCGTTATCTAACAAAAAATATATTGATTTCAGTCTTGAAAATTTAAATTGACGCAGCACCACAGCCTTTTGGGGAGAGAGATTCAGATTCTCACTGCCCTTTGTGTGAACATGTGCTTCCCGATTTCACTCCTAAATGGCCTAAATCTAATTTTAAGATTGTGCCCTCTTGTTTTAGATTCCTCCACCTGAGGAAATAGTTTCTCTCTATCTAGACCCCTCTTGCTATTGAGGGAGTGCAGCGAAGGTTCACCAGACTGATTCCCAGGATGGCAGGACTTACATACGAAGAAAGACTGGATCGACTAGGCTGATACTCACTGGAATTTAGAAGAATGAGAGGGGATTTCATAGAAACATATAAAATTCTGACGGGACTGGACAGGTTAGATGCAGGAAGAATGTTCCCGATATTGGGGAAGTCCAGAACCAGGGGTCACAGTCTAAGGATAAGGGGTAAGCCATTTAGAACCGAGATGAGGAGAAACTTCTTCGCTCAGAGAATTGTTAACCTGTGGAGTTCTCTACCGCAGAAAGTTGTTGAGGCCAGTTCGTTAGATAGATTCAAGCGGGAGTTAGATATGGCCCTTATGGCTAAAGGGACCAAGGGATATGGAGAGAAAGCAGGAAAGAGGTACTGAGGTGGATGATCAGCCATGATCTTATTGCATGGTGGTGCAGGCTCGAAGGGCCGAATGGCCTGCTCCTGCATCTATTTTCTATGTTTCTATCTGGCCAATCAAATCCCTTTATAATTTTGAACACCTCAATTAGATCACCCCTCAACCTTCTAAACTCAAAGAAATATAAGCCAAGTTTATGCAACCTGTCCCCATCACCTAACTCTGGTATCATTCTGGTGACTCTGTGCTATACTCACTCCAAGGACAAAAATATTTCCTGAGGTGTATCACCCACACCTAAACACAGTACCCCAGATAGGGTCTGACCATAGCTCTGTAAAAATGAAGCACCACTTCCTTACTTTTGTATTCCAACCTTCTTGAGATAAAGGCCAACATTCCATTAGTCTTTTCTCATTACTTTTTGAACACAGGCGCTTAAATCCCTTTGCTCCTCCACAGCTCCTTTTCTCTCACCTTTAAGAAAATATTCCGATTTGTTTTTCTCGGATCCAAAGTGGATTACCTCACATTTCTCCACATTGAACATCAACTGCTATAATTGTGCCCACTCACTTAGTCTTTGTCTCTTTGTAACTTCTTGCTCCCACCTACACAACTTACTGTGCCTTCTAACTTAGTGTCAACTGCAAACTTGGATATACAATTCTTTATTCCTTCATCTATGTCATTAATATGATGAAAAGCTGAGGATCCAGTGCGGATCCCTGGGGAACATCACTTATCACATCCTGCAAATCAGAGACTGTTCCCTTTATCCATACGCTCTGTCTCCTACCTCCCAACCAATTACCAACCCATGGTACAAGCTTACATGCAATTCTGTGCAATTTAATCTCTTGTGTGGAACCTTAACAAATGTCTTCTGGAAGCCATTTAGACAACATCTACAGACACTCCCCTATCCCCTAGCCACCATGTTAGTGAATGCCTCAAAAAATTCAACATAATCTACCATGAATGCTGCTGGATTGTCGTAAAAACCCAACTGTTTGTTTAATGTTCCTCAGGCAAGGTAACCTGCCATCTCTACATAGTCTACGGTGCACGTGGCTATAGTCCCACGCTACGTGGTTGACTAATTACCGTGTTTGTACCAAGCCTTAGGAATGTTTCTCATGGTATACAAATTCCTGAATGGAATAATGCTACAGTAAAGAGCTCTGAAAAGCAACTATCGGTACAGTTTAGTCCACAGAATATAGTCCATTATATGGGGGAGTTGGGGGGGGGGGGGTGAGGAGGAGGGGCAGAGGAGGGAGATACGTCTGGAAGACAAGAGGCACATCACCAGCTGTCACTCAGTTATAACTTGCTTATTTTGATCATCTAATTCCAAAGAAGATTCCAGAATTTGGTATAAATATGTAAATTCTATTTAAGTCTAACACTCTTAGGCTCAGAAGTACTATTTTTTGACTAAAGTCACCCAGTAGTTTTCTGTGCAAGGTACAAAACCGGTTGTAACAGCATACTTTTATACAAAAGCCACGTTGCCAGAGAGTGATCATCTGATACTGTAAAGACTCTGTATCCTTAGGCTATATTTTAAAGTTTCACAATAAACTATCCTAAAGCTATGAAAATATTTTGTTATTCATTCTCAGGATGTGGGCATCACTGGCATGACAAGCATTTATTGCCCATCCCTAATTGCCCTTGAGAAGGTAGTGGTGAGTCACCTCCTTAAACTGCTGCAGTTAGTGTAGTGAAGGTACTCCCACAGTGCTGTTATGTGGGGAATTCCAGGATTTTGACCCAGCGATAAGGACAATTGTCCACCGCCATTCACGACTGAATGTTGCAGGACTGTGGAGCTTTGATCTGATCCGTTGATTGTGGGGTCGCTTAGCTCTGTTTATAGCATGCTGCTTCTGCTGCTTAGCTTGCACGTAGTCCTGTGGTGCAACTTCCCCAGGTTGGTACCTCATTTTTAGGTATGCCTGGTGCTGCTCCTGGCATGCTCATCTGCACTCCTCATTGAACCATGGTTGGTCCGCTGGCTTGATGGTAATGTTAGAGTGAGGGATATGCTGGGCCTTGAGGACAATTAAACAACTAACGGGAGGAGGAGGCTCCATGAATATCCCCATCCTCAATGATGGCGGAGCCCAGCACGTAAGTGCAAAAAACATGAAGTATATGATCTCCATCAACCACCTCCTTAGGTCCCCACCATCGCAGACGCCAGTCTTCAGCCAATTCAGTTCACTCCACGTGATATCAAGAAGCGGCTGAGCACACTGGAAACAGCAAAGGCTATGGACCCCGAAAACATCGTGGCTGCCGTGCTGAAGACTTGTGCTCCAGAACTAGCCACGTCTCTAACCAAGCTGCTCCAGTACAGCTACAACACTGGCATCTACCCGACAATGTGGAAAACTGCACATGTATGTCCTGTCCACAAAAAGCAAGACAAATCCAATCCGGCCAATTACCGCCCCATCATTCGACTCTCAATTATCAGAAAAGAGATGGAAGGTGTTATTGACAGTGCTATCAAGTGGCACTTATTTACCAATAACCTGTTCACTGAAGTTCACTTTGGGTTCTGCCAGGACCACTCAGCACCAGACCTCATTACAACCTTGGTCCAAACATGGACAAAAGAGCTGAATTCCAGAGGTGAGGTGAGACTGGCTGCCCTTGATATCAAGGCAGCATTTGACCGAATGTGGCATCAAGGAGCCCTAGTAAAATTGAAGTCAATGAGAGTCGGGAAAACTCTCCACTGGCTGGAATCATACCTAGTACAAAGGAAGATGGTTGTGGTTGTTGGAGGTCAATTATCCCAGCCCCGGGACATCGCTGCAGGAGTTCATCAGGGCAGTGTCCTAGGCCCAATCATCATCAGCTGCTTCATCAATGACCTTCCCTCCATCATAATTTAGCTAGGAGCTAAATTAAAAAGTAGGACCTCAAAAGTAGTAATCTCGGGATTGCTACCAGTGCCACGTGCTAGTCAGAGTAGGAATCGCAGGATAGCTCAGATGAATATGTGACTTGAGCAATGGTGCAGCAGGGAGGGATTCAAATTCCTGGGGCATTGGAACCGGTTCTGGGGGAGGTGGGACCAGTACAATCCGGACGGTCTGCACCTGGGCAGAATCGGAACCAATGTCCTCGGGGGAGTGTTTGCTAGTGCTGCTGGGGAGGAGTTAAACTAATATGGCAGGGGGATGGGAACCAATGCAGGGAGATAGAGGGAAACAAAAAGGAGGCAAAAACAAAAGACAGAAAGGAGATGAGGAAAAGTGGAGGGCAGAGAAACCCAAGGCAAAGAACAAAAAGGGCCATTGTACAGCAAAATTCTAAAAGGACAGAGGGTGTTAAAAAAACAAGCCTAAAGGCTTTGTGTCTTAATGCAAGGAGTATCCGCAATAAGGTGGATGAATTAACTGTGCAAATAGATGTTAACAAATATGATGTGATTGGGATTACGGAGACGTGGCTCCAGGATGAGCAGGGCTGGGAACTCAACATCCAGGGGTATTCAACATTCAGGAAGGATAGAATAAAAGGAAAAGGAGGTGGGGTAGCATTGCTGGTTAAGGAGGAGATTAAGGCAATAGTTAGGAAGGACATTAGCTTGGATGATGTGGAATCTATATGGGTAGAGCTGCAGAACACCAAAGGGCAAAAAACGTTAGTGGGAGTTGTGTACAGACCTCCAAACAGTAGTAGTGATGTTGGGGAGGGCATCAAACAGGAAATTAGGGGTGCGTGCAATAAAGGTGCAGCAGTTATAATGGGTGACTTTAATATGCACATAGATTGGGCTAACCAAACTGGAAGCAATACGGTGGAGGAGGATTTTCTGGAGTGCATAAGGGATGGTTTTTTAGACCAATATGTCGAGGAACCAACTAGGGGGGAGGCCATCTTAGACTGGGTGTTGTGTAATGAGAGAGGATTAATTAGCAATCTCGTTGTGCGAGGCCCCTTGGGGAAGAGTGACCATAATATGGTGGAATTCTGCATTGGGATGGAGAATGAAACAGTTAATTCAGAGACCATGGTCCAGAACTTAAAGAAGGCTAACTTTGAAGGTATGAGGCGTGAATTGGCTGGGATGGATTGGCGAATGATACTTAAGGGGTTGACTGTGGATGGGCAATGGCAGACATTTAGAGACCGCATGGATGAACTACAACAATTGTACATTCCTGTCTGGCATAGAAATAAAAAAGGGAAGGTGGCTCAACCGTGGCTATCGAGGGAAATCAGGGATAGTATTAAAGCCAAGGAAGTGGCATACAAATTGGCCAGAAATAGCAGCGAACCTGGGGACTGGGAGAAATTTAGAACTCAGCAGAGGAGGACAAAGGGTTTGATTAGGGCAGGGAAAATGGAGTATGAGAAGAAGCTTGCAGGGAACATTAAGACGGATTGCAAAAGTTTCTATAGATATGTAAAGAGAAAAAGGTTAGTAAAGACAAACGTAGGTCCCCTGCAGTCAGAATCAGGGGAAGTCATAACGAGGAACAAAGAAATGGCGGACCAATTGAACAAGTACTTTGGTTCGTTATTCACGAAGGAGGACACGAACAACCTTCCGGTTATAAAAGGGGTCGGGGGGTCTAGTAAGGAGGAGGAACTGAGGGAAATCCTTATTAGCCGGGAAATTGTGTTGGGGAAATTGATGGGATTGAAGGCCGATAAATCCCCAGGGCCTGATGGACTGCATCCCAGAGTACTTAAGGAGGTGGCCTTGGAAATAGCGGATGCGTTGACAGTCATTTTCCAACATTCCATTGACTCTGGATCAGTTCCTATGGAGTGGAGGGTAGCCAATGTAACCCCACTTTTTAAAAAAGGAGGGAGAGAGAAAACAGGGAATTATAGACCGGTCAGCCTGACATCGGTAGTGGGTAAAATGATGGAATCAATTATTAAGGATGTCATAGCAGTGCATTTGGAAAGAGGTGACATGATAGGTCCAAGTCAGCATGGATTTGTGAAAGGGAAATCATGCTTGACAAATCTTCTGGAATTTTTTGAGGATGTTTCCAGTAGAGTGGATAAGGGAGAACCAGTTGATGTGGTATATTTGGACTTTCAGAAGGCGTTCGACAAGGTCCCACACAAGAGATTGATGTGCAAAGTTAGAGCACATGGGATTGGGGGTAGTGTACTGACATGGATTGAGAACTGGTTGTCAGACAGGAAGCAAAGAGTAGGAGTAAATGGGTACTTTTCAGAATGGCAGGCAGTGACTAGTGGGGTACCGCAAGGTTCTGTGCTGGGGCCCCAGCTGTTTACACTGTACATTAATGATTTAGATGAGGGGATTAAATGTAGTATCTCCAAATTTGCGGATGACACTAAGTTGGGTGGCAGTGTGAGCTGCGAGGAGGATGCTTTGAGGCTCCAGAGCGACTTGGATAGGTTAGGTGAGTGGGCAAATGCATGGCAGATGAAGTATAATGTGGATAAATGTGAGGTTATCCACTTTGGTGGTAAAAACAGAGAGACAGACTATTATCTGAATGGTGACAGATTAGGAAAAGGGGAGGTGCAAAGAGACCTGGGTGTCATGGTACATCAGTCATTGAAGGTTGGCATGCAGGTGCAGCAGGCGGTTAAGAAAGCAAATGGCATGTTGGCCTTCATAGCAAGGGGATTTGAGTACAGGGGCAGGGAGGTGTTGCTACAGTTGTACAGGGCATTGGTGAGGCCACACCTGGAGTATTGTGTACAGTTTTGGTCTCCTAACCTGAGGAAGGACATTCTTGCTATTGAGGGAGTGCAGCGAAGGTTCACCAGACTGATTCCCGGGATGGCGGGACTGACCTATCAAGAAAGACTGGATCAACTGGGCTTGTATTCACTGGAGTTCAGAAGAATGAGAGGGGACCTCATAGAAACATTTAAAATTCTGACGGGGTTAGACAGGTTAGATGCAGGAAGAATGTTCCCAATGTTGGGGAAGTCCAGAACCAGAGGTCACAGTCTAAGGATAAGGGGTAAGCCATTTAGGACCGAGATGCGGAGGAACTTCTTCACCCAGAGAGTGGTGAACCTGTGGAATTCTCTACCACAGAAAGTTGTTGAGGCCAATTCACTAAATATATTCAAAAAGTAGTTAGATGAGGTCCTTACTACTAGGGGGATCTAGGTGTATGGCGAGAAAGCAGGAATGGGGTACTGAAGTTGAATGTTCAGCCATGAACTCATTGAATGGCGGTGCAGGCTAGAAGGGCCGAATGGCCTACTCCTGCACCTATTTTCTATGTTTCTATGTTTCTATGTTTCTATAAGCTCAGAAGTGGGGATATTCACTGATGATTGCACAGTGTTCAGTTCCATTCGCAAATCCTCAGAAAATGAAGCAGAGCATGCCTGCATGCAGCAAGACCTGGACAACATTCAGACTTGGGCTGATAAGTGGCAAGAAACATTCACACCACACAAGTGCCAGACAATGACCATTTCCAACATGCAAGAGTCTAACCACCTCCCCTGGATATTCAACGGCATTCCCACCATCAACATCCTAGGAGGTCACCATTGACCAAAAACTTAACTAGACCAGCCACATAAATACTGTGGCAACAAGAGCAGGTCAGAGGCTGGGTATTCTGCGGTGAGTGTCTCATTTCCTGACTCCCCAAAGCCTTTCCACCATCTACAAGGCACAAGTCAGGAGTGAGATGGAACACTCTCCACTTGCCTGGATGAATGCAGCTCCAATAATACTCAAGAAGCTCGACACCATCCAGGACAAAGCAACCCACTTGATTGGCACCCCATCCACCACCTTAAACATTGGAGCATGGGAGCACCATCACCTGCATGTTCCCCAAGTTACACACCATCCTGACTTGGAAACATATCAGCATTCCTTCATCGTTGCTGGATCAAAATCCTGGAACTCCCTCCCTAACAGCACTGTGGGAGCACCTTCAGCACAAGGACTGCAGCGGTTCAAGAAGGCAACTCACCACCACCTTCTCAAGGGGCAATTAGGGATGAGCAATAAGTGCTAGCTTTGCCAGCGACGCCCACATCCTGAAATGAATATTTTTTTAAAAACTGAATACTGCTCAACTTATTTCACATAGATCCTTACATACAAAGGAGACAATCATCTCATCAATCTGGGCTCGACTTGAATCACGACTTGAAAAGCCATGATCAACCAACCACAATACTCATTTCCCCAATCCATTTATTTTAAACCTTATGTAAAATAGTAAAGGAATGTTATACAAATGCATTAAACATTAGGCATGGTAATTTATAGGCTTTGGCCTCGAAATGAATCATTGGTAATACAATAACAAGCTCTTCATTACAGTAACTGCCATGGAGCTTTACAGTCTTCAGCTGCCCACAATGCCTTGATATTATGTTATTTATTATCTTGTGCTTTTGGGGCTAGAATCTGATGTTCCTTTTTTTGGATCCCATAAGAGATGGTCTATCCAGGTCCATAATGTGAGACTTGCTCAATTGAGATGAGGAATGCAATCCTGTTGTAATTTATAGTCATGCTTCATATATAACTATTCTGCACTTTCATTAATATGTAACTCTTTTGTTATGTAATTTGATCTGAAAAAAATTAAATGACAACTTTATCTTCCAAGGAAGGCTGACAGAGTCAAAGAAGAGATATGTGCAAATCATGAATCAGATGCCAGGTTTAATCAATAGATGGGAATGGATCCATTTATGAGCCATAAATCATTCATAATTACCTATTTAATAGCAGATTGGGGATTTCTTATCAGCCCACATTAAAAATGCCTAAGTTTATGAGGAGAATTTTATGTCCTGAAAATGTGCAATAAATATGAGTGAGGATTAAGCATAATATGTAATGGTGATAGGGACTATATATTCATGTGGATTAGAAATAATGTATAAATATAATGGGGATAAGATATGAATGAGGAATAGACATATGTACATATATTTGGAAGATAATTGGTGAGGACTATAGCTTAACACACTGGCCAGGGTTTTCCATCAGCTTTTGCCAACGCACGATTTTCAGTCCATTCACTTTAATAGGTGGAAATCAGGAGTGGTGATGCAGAAGCAGAAAACCCTGGCCAGTGTGTTTAACTCTGATTAACTTCAGCCTCCAAAAATGAAAAGTGACTGTACTCCTTATATCCCAGTATAACGTCCACTACATGCTGCCAAAAAGTGAGTGTACCTTTGCCTCCAAAAGTTAAGAAATAACCACTTTCTGTGAAACTAGTGATACCAATTGGCTAAAATATTGAATGAACTAAAGACAAAGCAATCAAAAATCACTTTCATTACTAACAATTAGTTGTGATTCTGCATCTGGTGTCAGTCATTTGGGCCGAGGGGATAGTAAATAGCAATTAAAAGGGGGATGGAGTATAAAAGCAGGGAAATCCTGCTACAACTGTACAGGATATAGCTGAGGCCATACCTAGAGTAGAGCGTACAGTTTTGGTCTCCTTATTTAAGGGGGGATATACTTGCATTGGAGGAAGTTCAGAGAAGGTTCACCAGGTTGATACCTGAGATGAAGGGGTTGACTTATGAAAAAAGGTTGAGCAGGTTGGGCCTATACTCATTGGAGTTTAGAAGAATGAGAGGTGATCTTATGGAAACATAAACTACTGAGGGGGCTCGACAAGTTAGATGCAGAGAGGATGTTTCCCCTCATTGGGGAATCTAGAACTAGGGGGGCATAGTTTCAGAATAAGGAGTTGCCCATTTAGACTGGCGATGAGGAGGAATTTCTTCTCTCAGAGAGTCGTAAATCTGTGGAATTCTCTGCCCCAGAGAGCTGTGGAAGCTGGGTCATTGAATATATTTAAGGTGGAGATAGACAGATTTTTGAGCAATAAGAAAGTGAAGGGTTATGGGGAACGGGCAGGGAAGTAGAGCTGAGCCCAAGATCAGATCAGCCATGATCTTTTTGAATAGCAGAGCAGGCTCGAGGGGCCAAATGGCCTACTCCTGCTATTTTTTATGTTCTTCTGTTCTAAAACAGAAAATGCTGGAAATACTCAGCAGGTCAGGCAGCATCTGTGGAGAGAGAACCCGAGTTAAAGTTTCAGGTCGAAGACCTTTCCTCATAACTGGAAAAAGTTAGAGATGTAACATATTTTAAGCAAGTGCAGGGGCAGGGAAAGGGGGGAGGGGAGGGAAAACTAACAAGGAAGGTTAAGAACATGAAACATAAGAAATAGAAGCAGGAGTAGGCCATATGGC
Organism: Pristiophorus japonicus; assembly: GCF_044704955.1. Lineage (NCBI taxonomy): Eukaryota > Metazoa > Chordata > Chondrichthyes > Pristiophoridae > Pristiophorus > Pristiophorus japonicus. The sequence continues at coordinate 31,110,584 of NC_091996.1, read as the reverse complement.
CCCTTGAGCCTGCTCCGCATTAAATAAGATCATGGACTCAGCTCCACTTCCCTGCACGCTCCCCATAACCCTTTCCTCCCTTATCGCTCAAAAATCTGTCTATAAGAACATATCGACAGATATTGCGCACCAGATAAGCTCTATTTGTGTCCCTTGGACTTTGAGGGAACAAACTGAGGTATTTTAGTAAATTGGGCCAAAGTTCCTCTTCATGCTAGGAAGTTCTTCTTCATGGCGAGAGCAATCAACAATGGGCTTCTAAGTAGATTGATAGAGATGGAAACCCTGGAATTGTTTAAGAAAAATATTAGATACAACAATGAGACATTTGTAGGGTTTTTCTAGACAAATTAATTGAAATGATCTGAATGACCTTACTTATCCATAAGTATTTTGTGTAGTTAGAAAATATTTATAGTATGTGGAACAATAATTTGTGCATATGAATCAATAATTGCTGGGAAGAAATTTGTACATTGTTAACAGTAACGAACATGTCTTTCATTTGGGCAGGTAAGTTCCACTGATTTCTAAACTACCAAAAACAGTTTGGTTGTTTACCTTAAAAGGAATGACATAAAGTTAATTACAATGCATAAATTATTAAGAAAATAACATTATAATAGTAAGTAGCTTATCCAGAAGGTACCATTCTGTCTGTGCTGTTAGCTGATCTCAACCAGTGCAGCATTTGGATTGCTACAAGTAGTTTCAGCATTCATCAACAATTTGCATTTAAAAAGCGCCTTTAGTGTAGTGAAACTTCCCAAGGTGATTCACAGGAACGTTATCAGACAAAATTTGACACGAGCCATATAAGGAGATATTGGGAGACAGGTGACGAAAGGTTTGGTCAAAGAGATAGGTTATAAGGAGCTTCTTAAAGGAGGAGAGAGAGGTAGAGGAGGAGAGATTTAGGGAGGGAATTCCAGAGCTTCAGGCCAAGGTAGCTGAAGGCACAGCTGCCAATGGTGGAATGATTAAAATTGGCAATGGACAAGAGGCCAGAATTGGAGAAGTGCAGAGATCTCAGAGGGTTGTAGGGCTGGAAGAGGTTTCAGAGATGGGGCGGGGCGAGTCCATGGAAAGATTTGAAAATAAGATAAAAATTTTAAAATCAAGGTATTTCCAGACCAGGAGCCAACTGCGACCACAGGGGTGATGGGCCCGAAGCTAGGCAGAGAACAGTCCGAATTCTCACCTGCGACTGCTATTCAATGATCCCTCCTGGAAAATGCAAATAAGAAACAAGTGAATCAAGATAAAAATAAGTCAAATTTTGACAATAACATCAACATTCCTGGGAATCCAAGTTTTTTCATGTTTTTCCCTTGAGCAGTGTCGCGGGAGACCCATTAGTAAATATTAAATATGCTTTGAACCATTAATTCATAGCATCGCTCAACTTAAAAATGTTGGATTTTTATTGTTCACAAATAAATCAAGCATAACATTCTATACATGCCAAATTATTGATGCAACGTGCCACATATCCATTCATGCATTAGAAACAAGGAAACAGACATCCCAACTGTGAGTCCACAGGCTGAGTTTCTTTCGCACACACAGATATTTTTACCATTGTCCCCACTGAGCCAATACGAAGCTATACCCTCTACTGCCTCTCTAGTTAGGAACCATTCAACTCCAAACTTCAAGTATAGTGTAACCTAAACTTCAACATTTGGGAGCACCATATTTGTTGCCATTTTATTGAACCAGTTGGTAATTCTAAATGTGAAATCTTTAGCTTCTTGTTTTCTGATTGTATCACATGGTTCTTTGCTTCTGCTTCCTACTTTTTAAACTCCTATTCACTTCACATTGTCAACTATTTGCCTTTCCCTGGTATTTTTTTCTCTTCTCCTCATAGCTGAATAATCTAATTCTGGCATGATTCTTATGTCCCCCTCCCCATTGTTGCATATCCAACCCTCCTTCCCATGTCTTTTTTGAGTTGGTGTGGTAGTTCAAGCACAGACTCATTGATGGATCACAGATTCTCAGTATTCATTTCTTGGATTTATAATCTGTACCCCTTGTCATGCACCCTAGTTTTCTTTTTGCCTTCTCATTCCCACCCTTACATTTTGTATTAATTTTTTTACGATTAGTCAACTATCTCCCCTAAATATTTTTGTTACCTCATATTCTGCGTAGTTGTGCCCCTCTATGTGTGATGGCGAATACATTTATAGTACTTATATGTATTGTCTCATGTATCCCAGCACCAAATGTAACTTGATACTTATGCATTCAGGTAGGAAGCCTTTGTTAACCCATTCAATTGATATCTAGTCCTTGATATACCTATCCTTTCTACATAAATTAGTGTCTTCTGTAAATTTACTTTTTACACTGTTAAGTTCATTAATGAGTACACTGTGACTATAGACTTATCCCTTTGGGACTCCATTACATTCCGTTCCTCAAAGTCAACAATTACCGTTTATAAATTACCCACTGTTTGCTATTGCAAAGCAACCCCTCTATCCATGTTATGACTTCTCTTTTGATTCCTTATACCTTGACTTTAGCTTTTTGTGTACAATTTTGTCTGAAAGTCAAGCTGTGTAATTTCTGCTGCAATATCTTTGCTATAAACTCAAATATATCCTCAGAAAATTCTAACGGTGATAACCACTTCCTTTTGTAAACATGTGCCATCTTTGGTTTATTACCTTAAGTTTTCATAGGTGATCATGTGTTGCTTACTTTATAATAGGCCTGTATGTTTATCTTACTATTAATATTGAACTAACTTACCTGTAATTCCCAGCTTTGTGCATCTAGTCCTTTGGGAAGGGCAGGAAGAAGCAGTTAATGCTTTTTTTCAATGGCATTGCATTTTGTGACTCTAATAGTGGATTTATAGAGTTTACAATCAACAACAACAACAACTTGTATTTATATAGCACCTTTACCATTGTGAAATGTCCCAAGGCGCTTCACAGGAGTATTATGAGATTAACAATTTGACACCGAGCCAGTAGAAATTGGCGCAGGTGACCAAAAGCTTGGTCAAAGAGCTAAGTTTTAAGGAGTGTCTTGAAGGAGGAAAGAGAGGTCGAGAGGCGGAGAGGTTTAGGCAGGGAGTTCCAGAGCTTTGAGCCTAGGCAATAGAAGGCACAGCGACCGATGGTTGAGTAATTATAATCAGGGATGCTCAAGATGGCAGAATTAGATGAGCACAGACATCTCGGGGGGGGGGGGGGGGAGGGGTGGGGTGCGGCTGGAGGAAACTACAGAGATAGGGAGGGGCGAGGCCATGGAGATATTTGAAAAGAAGGGTGAAAATTTTGAAATAGAGGCATTGCTTAACCGGAAGCCAACGTAGGCCAGCGAGCACAGGGTGAGAGGTGAGCAGGACTTGGTGTGAGTTAGGACACGGGCAGTCGCGTTTTGGATCACCTCTAGTTTATGTAGGGTAGGTTGTGGGAGGCCAGCCAGGAGTGCGTTGGAATAGTCAAGTCTAGAGTTAACAAAGGCATGGAGGAGGGCTTCAGCAGCGGATGAGCTGAGGCAAGGGCGGAGACGGGTGATGTTACGGAGGTGGAAATAGGCAGTCTTAGTTATGCTGTGGTCGAAAGCTCATTTCAGGGTCAAATATGACACCAAGGTTGCGAACAGTCTGGTTCAGCCTCAGACAGAAGTTGGGGAGAGGGATGGAGTCAGTGGCTAGGGAACAGAGTTTGTAGCAGGGACCGAAAACAATGGCTTCGGTCTTCCCAATATTCAACTTGGAGAAAATTTCTGCTCATCCAACAAAAACAAGCAGTCTGACAATTTAGAGACCCTGGAGGTGTCAAGAGAAATGATACGAGTTAGAGCTGGGTGTCATCTGCCTACATGTGGAAATTGACGCTGTGTTTTCAGATGATATCGCCAAGGGGCAACATGTAGATGAGAAATAGGAGGAGGCCAAGGATAGATCCTTGGGGGACACCAGAGGAAACAATGCGGGGGCGGGAAGAGAAGCCGTTGCAGGTGATTCTCTGGTTAAGGTTAGATAGATAAGAATGGAACCAGGCAAATGCAGTCCCACCCAGCTGGACAACAGTGGAGAGGCGTTGGAGAAGGATAGAGTGATCAACCGTGTCATAGGTTGCAGACAAGTCAAGAAGGACGAAGAGGGATAGTTTGCCTTTGTCATAGTCACAAATGATGTCATTTGTGACTTTGATGAGAGCCGTTTCGGTTCATCAAAGATAAAGTTGGCTCAGAACACTTCAGACTGATCAAGACAGCAGATGTGAGGAGAAGAATTTTTACAATAAATAGCACAACAGAAGGCACAATTGAACTAGGATACAGTGCCAGATCTGAAGGAAGGGAAAGCGTGAAGCATGAAAACTTCCATGCTAGCGAGAATAACATCAGTTATTTCATTGACACAGAGAGAGATCTAATAGTTCTAATTCAATGAGTAGCTGATCCCTATAGGTCAGGAAGGTTCCAGCTGCAATACTTGGTTTGTGCTGAGTTACCTGATCTCAGCCAAGCCTGCCGTATTGACAATATAATTGACCCTAAGTAACGGAGGAGCAAATTGGCCAGTTACTGCTCCTGATCCAGCATCCCTTGCTGAAACTGTGCGATGTGGACATTTGCTGAGGATAGGGACGGGGTAGACTGTGATGCCATGTGGATGAGGCTCACACATGACTAAACACCATTTAGACAATGATCAATACATCAGATCCCATGGAAACAAAGTTCAGCAAGGTGGCAATGCTTTCAGGAAAAGAGGGGAGATGATTGGAAAAAAAATAGAAAAGGTAATAACAGTTGTTGAAGCATGGAAAATCAGAATTTTCAAAAATTAAGTAAGGTTGGCATTATTTAATATGCATTGTGTTATATGCCAATATGATATATTATGGCTTCATAGGAATGCTTTTTTAAAGTTTAATTTAATATTGTACTTTACATAAAACCCCAAGGTTTTGTATTTTGATATTAACCCCAAGTGGATTTTGGGCAAACGGGTGGGCGAATGCAAGGGTGAGGGCCTAATTTACATAGTGCTGGTCAGCTGCCCTCCAAAAACAGGAGACAAGCAGTAGCTGGCCTGTAGGCTGATGGAATGTTCGAACATCTGGAGGAAAGCCGGCTGGCACTGAGGGAGGGGTTTCAGGAGGGTCTCGCTCAAGGGATTGGAGCTGGAAAGGCTGCGACTTTCCTTGTGGAGAACAGGGAAGCACTTCTACTCCTCCTGGCCCCACAAAGGTAAATTTTATATTTACGTTGGAGGGCCTATTCTGTCTGCAGATCTGTTTCAGCCTGGAGGGCAAGCCATGGCAGCTTCCCCGCTCAGGCCTGGTTAAAAATTATTTTTGAAGTAATAGGACGCCGATTTGCATAACTCCAATGGCTTTAAGCAGCAGCCTCTGTCATGTATTCAACTATCATTGTAACCCATGTATAAGCTGACCTAAGTTGTACACCTTGAGAACATTGACCACAAGGGGGTGAACTTGTGGGAGACACTCCTAACCTGGACTTTCAGATATAAAAGGGGAAGCTCCACCCACCTTCATCACTTGAGGTCTTGATAATAAAGATAACTGGTCACAGAGTGACCTTCTCTCAAGTATGGGCCTCGTGTGCATTTATACTGTATAGTAAGGACAATATCATTGGCGATGAGAAGCTGGGATTTAGACCACACGAGCATGACCACGAGCAACAGAATAGAGGTACTGTGTTGGTGATGATTGGGATGACTTTATTGAGAGACTACAGCAAAGTTTCGTCACTAGGGAATGGTTGGGACAGGATTCGGCCGACAAACGCAGGGCTCATCTCTTGACGGTTTGGGGATCCAGAACATACTCCCTGATGAAGGACCTTTTAGCGCCAGAGAAGCCGGCGGACAAGACGTTCGAAGAGCTCAGTAAGTTGATCGGGGAACACCTTAAACATGCGAGCAGCATGCACACATGGTGAGACACCGGTTTTACACGCACCGGCAGCAAGTAGGGCAAAGCGTTCCAGACTTCGTGGCAGATCTCCGGCGACTGGCAAGCCTATGTAAGTCCCCAGATGCAGGCAGAGCGGAGATGCTGCAAGACTTTTTTATTGAGGGCATCGGGCACGCTGGGGTTTTCAGGAAACTGATTGAGACTAAAGAGTTGACCTTAGAAGCGGTGGCTCTGATAGCCCAGACATTTATCTCTGGGGAGGAAGAGACCAGAATGATGTATGACAAAAATCTTGGCTCAAATGCGGCAAATGACCAGGGAGTCAACATTGTTAACGCGGCGCATAGTTCTCCAGGCAGACATGGGCAATCGGATATGCCCCAGCATGTAGTCGAACCCAAAGGGGGAATTCAACAGAAACAATGGCTAGCTGAACGGCGATTCATGCCATAACAATGGACAATGCGGCCAGTAATGGGGCCATCAACACCTGTTAATGGTGCGCTAAAGGACAGTTACAGAGACAATCAGAGACGTTCGACTGGTAATGGACCTTCTGTTTCCAACAACGGAGCCTCCAGCTCATGCTGTAGGTGTGGAGGCAAACACCCAGCCAGAGCTTGCAGGTATCAGCAATATACCTGCAGAAACTGCAACGTCAGCGGTCACTTGGCGCGTATGTGCAGGAAGCCTGCAGCCAGGTTGATGTACGAGGAGGACGGGCCTGATGTAAGCCCTACAAGGCCAAATGAATACTGGGGGAAATTGCTGGAAGCTGAAGTTCAGCGAGGTCATGTGGAGCACATATACAGTTCATATACGAGGCGCCACCGATAATGATGAAAGTGCTCCTCAATGGCATCCCAGTATTAATGGAGCTAGACACAGTGGCCAGCCAGTCCCTGATGAGTATCAAACAGTTTGAAAGGTTGTGGGTGCCCAAGGCCAGGAGGCCAAAATTATTGCCGATTGACGCACAGCTACGGACATATACAAAGGAGATCATTCTGGTGCTAGGCAGCGCCATGGTAGTCGTGACCCACAAAGATTCGGAGAACAGGTTGCCACTCTGGATTGTCCCAGAGGATGGTCCCGCACTACTGGGGAGGAGTTGGTTTGCTGTCATGAACTGGAAATGGGGCAATGTCAATGCAATTTCTTCTGTGAGCGAGTATCATGCTCACAGGTCCTGGACAAATTTGACTCATTATTTCAACCCGGCATCGGCACTTTCATGGGGGCCAAGGTAGTGATTCACATAAACTCGGATGCCAGGCCAGTACACCACAAGGCCAAAGTGGTGCCGTATGTGATGCAGGAAAAGATAGAATGCGAATTGGACCACCTGCTGAGGGAAGGCATCATCTCGCCAGTCGAATTAAGTGACTGGGCGAGCCCGATCGTGCCGGTGCTCAAGGCGGATGGATCAGTCAGGATATGTGGCGATTACAAGGCCACCATCAATCGGGTGTCACTCCAAGACCAGTACCAGCTACCGAGAGCGGAGGACCTCTTTGCGACGCTATCCGGTGGCAAATTTTTTTCAAAATTGGACCTGTTCTCAGCTTACATGACCCAAGAGCTGGCGAGTGAGTCAAAGAAGCTGACCACCATCACGACACACGAGGGGTTGTTTGAGTATAACAGATGTCTGTTTGGGATTCGTTCGGCCGCCGCGATCTTTCAGCAAAATATGGAAAGCCTCCTGAAGTCGATTCCAAGGATGGTGGTTTTGCAAGGCGACATCCTCATCACGGATCGTGATACTGAAGAACACCTCCACAACCTAGAAGAGGTGCTACGCAGACTGGACTGGGTAGGGCTGCAACTTAAAAAGGCGAAGTACGTCTTCTTAGCTCCAGAGGTAGAATTCCTGGGGAGGAGGGTAGCAGCAGACGGGATCAGACCTACTGCATCAAAAACGGAAGCGATCCAGAGAGCACCCAGACCCCGTAACACGATGGAGCTGCGTTCGTTCCTGGGGCTCCTGAACTATTTTGGCAACTTTCTTCCCAAATTGAGCACGCTGTTAGAGCTGCTACACGTGCTCCTACGCAAAGGTCATGATTGGGTCTGAGGGGACAGCCAGGAAAGTGCTTTTGATAGAGCATGCAATTTGTTATGCTCCAACAATCTGTTAACGTTATATGATCTGTGTAAGAAACTTGTTTTAACGTGCGATGCGTCGTCCTATGGGGTCGGGTGTGTGTTGCAGCATGTGAATGCCAATGGTCAGTTACAGTCGGTAGCTTATGCCTCCAGAAGTCTGTCCCAGGCAGAAAGGGGCTACGGAATGGTAGAAAAGGAAGCGCTATCATGTGTATATGCAGTAAAAAAAAATGCACCAGTACCTGTTTGGCAGGAAATTTGAGCTGGAGACAAATCACAAACCCCTGACGTCCCTTTTGGCCGACAACAAGGCCATAAATACGAATGCATCGGCCCACATACAGAGGTGGGCACTCGTGTTAGCCGCCTATGACTACACAATTCGGCACAGACCGGGCACTGAAAACTGCGCCAATGCACTCAGCAGGTTCGCACTAGCCACCACCGAGGGGGCAACTGAGCATGATGCTGAGATGGTCATGGCTGTTGAAGCTTTCAAAAGCGACGGCTCACCTGTGTCAGCCAGTCAGATTAAAGTCTGGACAAATAAAGACCCACTACTGTCTTTAGTTAAGAAATGTGTCCTGAATGGGGACTGGGCAGCCATGTACGGGGCATGCCCTGAGGCATTTAAACCGGTTCATAGGCACAAGGATGAACTCTCGATTCAGACCGATTGCCTACTGTGGGTAAACCGAGTAGTCATGCCGCAGAAGGGCAGAGAGGTGTTTATCAGAGAACTTCACAATGAGCACCCGGGCATTGTCATGATGAAGGCAATTGCCAGGTCACATGTTTGGTGGCCAGGGTTAGATGCAGACCTGGAACTTTGTGTTCGCAGGTGCAACACATGTGCTCAGCTGGGCAACGCACCCAGGGAAGCCCCCCTTAGCCCCTGGTCCTGGCCCGCCAAGCCATGGTCATGCATCCATGTGGACTACGCAGGTCCTTTCATGGGAAAAATGTTTTTGGTTGTAGTAGACGCCTACTCGAAATGGATTGAGTGTGCCATTTTAAATTCAAGCACATCCTCTGCCACAGTAGAAAGTCTACGGTCAATGTTTGCCGCCTATGGTCTACCGGATGTCTTGGTCAGCGACAATGGCCCATGCTTCACAAGCACTGAATTCCAGGTCTTCATGGCAGGCAATGGAATCAACCATGTCAGAACGGCACCGTTCAAGCCGGCCTCAAATGGCCAGGCGGAACGAGCAGTGCAGATAATCAAACAGGGGATGCTCAGAATCCAAGGGGATTCCCTACAAAGCCGCTTATCACGCCTCCTGTTGGCCAATAGATCCCGACCACACTCGCTCACAGGGGTTCCACCCGCAGAGCTGCTAATGAAAAGGACGTTCAAAATCAGGTTATCCCTTATACACCCTACGATGAAAGAAATTGTTGAGAGCAGGCATTAGTCACAATGTGACTACCATGACAGGAATGCGAGGGCGCGATGTATTGATGTCAATGACCCTGTTTTTGTCCTTAATTACGCTGCAGGGCCCAAATGGCTTGCAGGCACTGCGATTGCCAAAGAGTGGAATATGATTTTGGTCGTTAAACTTACCAATGGACAAATCTGCCGCAAAACACGTGGATCAAACTAAAAGGAGATTCAGAAACCCCATAGAAGAAGCAGAGGGAAGAGCACGACGTAGAGTTTACTTCACCACAGGTGACCGAACACCAGAACCAAGTGGAGGAGAGGCCAGTCACTGTGGGCAGTCCGGACAGGCCTGAGGCACCGCAAACAGCAGACACTCAGGCCAGCGCCCAACAACCGGAGTCCCAACTCAGGCGCTCTACAAGGGAGCGTAAACCACCAGAGAGATTTAACCTGTGATCCCAATAAGACTTTGGGGGGAAGGTGATGTCATGTATTCAACTATCATTGTAATCCATGTATAAGCTGACCTAAGTTGTACACCTTGAGAACATTGACCACAAAGGGGTGAACTTGTGGGAGACACTCCTAACCTGGACTTCCAGATATAAAAGGGAAAGCTCCACCCACCTTCATCATTTGAGGTCTTGGTAATAAAGGTAACTGGTCACAGAGTGACCTTCTCTCAAGTATGGGCCTCGTGTGCATTTATACTGTATAGTAAGGACATATCAGCCTCATCTGCCTGCAGAACCCTGCAGAATATAATTGGAAATGGTGCAAAGGGGTCATGTTTCGAGCAGGTATGTAATCTGTGGATTCCGTCGGGTGGGTAGGGTTAAAATTGACCCACAAACTGTTCATTTAAAAAAAAGATTATGCTGCCTATGATATAAATCTACTGTTGTCTTGACTAGAAAGTTTAATACAGCATGTCAGCGTTAAATCTGTTCAGGAGAGAGTGCTAACAGCTTTCCAAAATTGCACATAAATTAGGCCTAGAAGTACATAATTTATTTGGTAAATTATATCCTGAGTACAAATTTGATCGATTTTATGGTCTGATAAAAACAGAAATATATCAACTAAGAAAAACAGCATATTTCGCGAAGTGGATATTAATCTCTAGTACCGTACATCTAGAAACTAAAAATACAGTAATACATAGTCAACATGGATTTCAAAAGTGAAAGTCTTGCTTGACCAATCTAATTGAATTTTTTGAAGAGGTAACAGAGAAAGTAGACAAGGTTAATGCAGTAGATGTAATTTATCTAGATTTTCAAAAGGCTTTCGATAAGGTACCACAAAATAGACCAATGAATAAGGTCAGGGACAAGGAGCAGCATGGATAACTAGCTGTCTTTAAGTCAGAAAGCAGAAAGTAGGGGTAAAGCGTAGCTATTCAGAGTGGCAGAAGGTGGGAAGAGGTGTTCCACAAGGATCAGTGCTGGGGCCACTGTTGTTCACAATTTATATTATCGATTTAGCAATTTCTAAATTTGCAGATGACACCAAATTGGGGAGGGGGGCGGGGAATGGATAGCCAATACTGAGGAACACTGCAACAAATTGCATGAAGTCATTCTAAAACTTGCTGAATAGGCATATAATTTCCAAATGAAATTCAACACAGATAAATGTGACGTATTACATTTTGGTAAGAAAAATAGGGAGGTCGCATATTACTTGGAAAATAAGAATCTAAATGAGGTAGAGGAGCAAAGGGATCTCGGAGTACAAATACACAAATCACTAAAAGTATCGACACAGGTTAACAAGGCCATAAAAAGCAAACCAAGCACTAGGGTTTATTTCTAGAGGGATAGAATTGAAAAATAGTGAAGTTTTGCTAAATGTATATTGAACTTTGGTTAGGCCACATTTTGAATATTGTGTGCAATTCTGGTTGCCATATTATAAAAAGGATATAGAGGTACTGGAGAGCGTGCAGAGAGGATTTGCAAGGATGGTGCCAGAAATGCAAGACTACACCTATCAGGAAAGGATGAACAAGTTGGGTCTCTTTTCTCTTGAATAGAGAAGGCTGAGGGATGACCTCATGGAGGTCTTTAAAATCATGAAAGGTTTTGATAGGTAGGTACAGAGAGAATGTTTCCACTTGTGGGGAAGAGCATAACTAGAGGCCATCAATGTAAGATAGTCATCAAGAAATCAAATAGGGAATTCAAAAGAAACTTCTTTACCCAGAGAGTGGAGAAGATGTGGAACTCACCACCACAGGGAGTGGTTGAAGTGAATAGTATTGATGCATTTAAGGGGCCAGTTAGATAACCAGATGAGGGAGAAGGGTTAGATAAGGAAAGACAGGAGGAGTCTCGAGTGGAGCATAAACACTGGCATGACTGGTTGGGCTAAATGGCCTGTTTCTGTGCTGTATATCCAATGTAATCCTATGTACCAAGGTTTAACAAGATGTTTACTTTTTTGCTTTTGACTGAAGGATTGTAATGAAATTTTCAAAATGCTTCATCATTCCTTGATTTTGTTCAACCAAAGTGGCCACATGAGCCAATTTTCATGTATGAACAAGAAGGATCAGGTTAGAGATATTGCTTCAAATAGCACCTATGCTTCCTCCCTCCTACAGAATTTCCCTCCGTGTCTATCCTGTCCTGGATGGTGATTCACACTGCGATACAATTCTCTATGTTCAGCAGTCGGAAGAATGCTTGTTATGAATTAACTTGTTTTTCCCTTCCTCGTAATGAAATGCTTCCCTTTAAAGAGATGCTCTACGTAGCAATCTCCTCAAAACTGATACAGCTCTTTCTATCTCCATTCTTGAGTGAAAGGCAGCTTCTGCTCATTACACTAATGGATTGCATCTTCTCTTGATCGACCTGCAGTTATCACAAGATTTATGAATACAGTGCAACAAAGCTACATCTCTTTAACTTTAAATCCCACTGATCTGGAACAGTTCTCTAAGTGAGTTGACAGCATTACGTGTGACTTATCTCATAATTGAAATTTAATTGCATGACAATAGACAAAATCATGCCAATAATCACAAAGGCAGAAGAATATTCCAGTGTACTTTAATTTCCCACGGTTAAAGATTTATTGTAAAGTCTCTAGTTTCAAAGATACAAAGCGCCTAATATTCTGACAAACAAATGTTTAAATTGAAAAAAATGACCTTCCCGATATTAACGTTTCAAACCTTTTAAAGGTCACATGTGACAAGCTTTGAATTTCTGTGCAGCAACCATAACATTCATCTCAGTTCTGATCTTTTTTCACAAAAGGGCTTTATTGTGATTTTTTTTTTTAAAACAACACTTGAGCATGATAGCTGCAATTTCCATACTTTTATTAGATGAAGCTCCTGGAAGATTTTGCCATTATAAATACATTTTTACAGTCTAAGAAAGAAGTTGCATTTGGGAATAAGTTTCCGTTGTTATACAATATCTGAGAAATGCATTATTATTTCCAATGATTGTATTCTATAACTCCAGTGATAATCTCCTTATTTAAAAACTTGCTTTTGAGTGTACAGGTAGTTCACTTCTATTGTCACATTCTACAGGGAGGAGTAACCACAACCGTGGTACATGCAATAGGTTGTGGGGGACAAAAAAAATAGTTGCATGCCCCAATCTATACAAATTATTATGACCCAATTGTGTTCCTTAAAAGGAAAGAAAGATTTGTATTAATACAGCACCTTTTAAGACCGCCGGTTGTCTCAACGCGCTTTACAGCCAATGAAGTATTTTTGGAGTGGAGTCACTGTTGTAATGTAGGAAACACGGCAGCCAATTTGCGCCCAAGCAAACTCCCACAAACAGCAATGTGATAATGACCAAATACTCTGGGGTTTTTTGTTATGTTGATTAATATCTGGCAACCATTTATGTAAGATGCCTGGCACGAGACTCCCAAAAAAACATACTACTTGGAGCTCTGACACAACAAGCGAGCTCCAGGTGGGCAGAGGAAACGCTTCAAGGACCCCCTCAAATCCTCCTTGAAAAAATGTAACATCCCCACCGACACCTGGGAATCCCTGGCCCAGGACCGCCCAAAGTGGAGGAAAAGCATCCGGAAAGGCGCTGAACACCTCGAGTCTCTTCGCTGAGAGCAAGCTGAAGCCAAGTGGCGACAGTGGAAGGAGCGCGCGGCTACCCAAGCATCCCACCCACCTGTTCCTTCAACCACCATTTGCCCCACCTGTGACAGAGACTGTAGGTCCAGCATTGGACTCTTCAGTTACCTGAGAACTCATTTCTAGTGTGGAAGCAAATCATCCTCGACTCCGAGGGATTGTCGATGATGAAGATGCACAATTGCCACTTAATAATATATATATTATGGCATGCAGAGTACATTTACTGATATGAGATTTACATATACAATGTAAAATTTTAACTGAATTGAAGATGATATCAGGAAAATAGGTATGGATAATGTGGATAATCTTCCACGCAGTAGTGCAACACTGGAGGCTGATGGGAGGTTCAGTTTCTTTGGATAATTAAGGGAACAATTGCTCTAGTCTCTTCGTGCTGTTACTTCATAACTATATACAACAAGAATGGGCTAATGATGTCATTGTGCAATGACTAGATCAGAATTTGATTATAGCACATTGAAGTCTAGCAATTGGTTGGCACTGCACCCGTTTTACAGGCGCAAAGTGAGCACCAAAACATTTAATATGGCGGGTGGCGTGCATTCATTCCCCACCAGCATATGCAAATAGCAGGCCCCTTTTGCAAAATTGGTCTGCCCTAAATTCAGCCACGCCAGGCCGGCTGCGTTCAGGAAAAAGTGGTTTACATGCGGCCTAACCAGTGATCATTAAAGAGATGCCACCTAAACAGGTGAGTTTGTTTTAAAAAAAATACTTACCTGAATGTGGAGCAGGAGTGCTCCTCCTGGCCCCACTGCAGTGCTGAGGACTATTGCCGGCTCCCGCACGGCCACCTCTCAATTAGCTCCCCTCATCCCAGGACCTACCTGAGGGCTACTGCCAGTGGCCCAAAATCCAATGCCAATTCACCGCCAGCTGCTTGGGGACATCCAACATGTGTTCTCAACTCACTGATCTCATTTAAGTGAGGTCCAAGGTCCAATATAGGTCTGCCTCGTACCTACTCATTCCAGTGTAGGGATTAATCCCTGTGCCTAGTTTATCTAGCTGCCAGTGCAAAACAATTTCTAGGCTAAAGTGTTTGTACAATAACATAATTCACAGTAAGTTTCAGGCTCATTTGGTTCCTGATATTTGAAACATAAAAACATAGAAAATAGGTGCAGGAGTAGGCCATTCGGCCCTTCTAGCCTGCACCGCCATTCAATGAGCTCATGGCAGAACATGCAAATTAAGTACCCCATTCCTGCTTTCTCGCCATACCTCTTGATCCCCTTAGTAGTAAGGACTTCATCTAACTTCTTTTTGAATATATTTAGTGAATTGACCTCAACAACTTTCTGTGGTAGAGAATTCCACAGGTTCACCACTCTCTGGGTGAAGAAGTTTCTCCTCATCTCGGTCCTAAATGGCTTACCCGTTATCCTTAGACTGTGACCCCTGATTCTGGACTTCCCCAACATTGGGAACATTCTTCCTGCATCTAACCTGTCTAAACCCGTCAGAATTTTAAACGTTTCTATGAGGTCCCCTCTCATTCTTCTGAACTCCAGTGAATACAAGCCCAGTTGATCCAGTCTTTCTTGATAGGTCAGTCCCGCCATCCCGGGAATCAGTCTGGTGAACCTTCGCTGCACTCGCTTAATACCAAGAATGTTGTTCCTCAAGTTAGGAGACCAAAACTGTACACAATACTCCAGGTGTGGCCTCACCAAGGCCCTGTACAACTGTAGCAACACCTCCCTGCCCCTGTACTCAAATCCCCTCGCTATGAAGGCCAACATGCCATTTGCTTTCTTAACCGCCTGCTGTGCCTGCATGCCAACCTTCAATGACTGATGTACCATGACACCCAGGTCTCGTTGCACCTCCCCTTTTCCTAATCTGTCACCATTCAGATAATAGTCTGTCTCTTTGTTTTTACCACCAAAGTGGATAACCTCACATTTATCCACATTATACTTCATCTGCCATGCATTTGCCCACTCACCTAACCTATCCAAATCACTCTGCAGCCTCACAGCATCCTCCTCGCAGCTCTCACTGCCACCCAACTTAGTGTCATCCGCAAATTTGGAGATCCTACATTTAATCCCCTCGTCTAAATCATTAATGTACAATGTAAACAGCTGGGGCCCCAGCACAGAACCTTGCAGTACCCCACTAGTCACTGCCTGCCATTCTGAAAAGTACCCATTTACTCTTACACTTTGCTTCCTGTATGATAACCAGTTCTCAATCCATGTCAGCACACTACCCCAATCCCATGTGCTTTAACTTTGCACATTAATCTCTTGTGTGGGACCTTGTCGAAAGCCTTCTGAAAGTCCAAATATACCACATCAACTGGTTCTCCCTTGTCCACTCTACTGGAAACATCCTCAAAAAATTCCAGAAGATTTGTCAAGCATGATTTCCCTTTCACAAATCCATGCTGACTTGGACCTATCATGTCACCTCTTTCCAAATGCGCTGCTATGACATCCTTAATAATTGATTCCATCATTTTACCAACTACTGAGGTCGGGCTGACCGGTTTATAATTCCCTGTTCTCTCTCTCCCTCCTTTTTTAAAAAGTGGGGTTACATTGGCTACCCTCCATTCGATAGGAACTGATCCAGAGTCAATGGAATGTTGGAAAATGACTGTCAATGCATCCGCTATTTCCAAGGCCACCTCCTTAAGTACTCTGGGATGCAGTCCATCAAGCCCTGGGGATTTATCGGCCTTCAAGCTCATCAATTTCCCCAACACAATTTCCCGACTAATAAGGATTTCCCTCAGTTCCTCCTCCTTACTAGACCCTCTGACCCCTTTTATATCCGGAAGGTTGTTTGTGTCCTCCTTAGTGAATACCGAACCAAATTACTTGTTCAATTGGTCTGCCATTTCTTTGTTCCCCGTTATGACTGCCCCTGATTCTGACTGCAAAGGACCTACATTTGTCTTTACTAACCTTTTTCTCTTTACATATCTATAGAAACTTTTGCAATCCGTCTTAATGTTCCCTGCAAGCTTCTTCTCGTACTCCATTTTCCCTGCCCTAATCAAACCCTTTGTCCTCCTCTTCTGAGTTCTAAATTTCTCCCAGTCCCCGGGTTCGCTGCTATTTCTGGCCAATTTGTATGCCACTTCCTTGGCTTTAGTACTATCCCTGATTTCCCTTGATAGCCACGGTTGAGCCACCTTCCCTTTTTAATTTTTACGCCAGACAGGAATGTACAATTGTTGTAGTTCATCCATGCGGTCTCTAAATGTCTGCCATTGCCCATCCACAGTCAACCCCTTAAGTATCATTCGCCAATCTATCCTAGCCAATTCACGCCTCATACCTTCAAAGTTAGCCTTCTTTAAGTTCTGGACCATGGTCTCTGAATTAACTGTTTCATTCTCCATCCTAATGCAGAATTCCACCATATTTTGGTCACTCTTCCCCAAGGGGCCTCGCACAACGAGATTGCTAATTAATCCTCTCTCATTACACAACACCCAGTCTAAGATGGCCTTCCCCCTAGTTGGTTCCTCGACATATTGGTCTAGAAAACAAAAGGGGAGGTGCAACGAGACCTGGGTGTCATGGTACATCAGTCATTGAAGGTTGGCATGCAGGTACAGCAGGCGGTTAAGAAAGCAAATGGCATGTTGGCCTTCATAGCGAGGGGATTTGACTACAGAGGCAGGGAGGTGTTGCTACAGTTGTACAGGGCCTTGGTGAGGCGACACCTGGAGTATTGTGTACAGTTTTGGTCTCCTAACTTGAGGAAGGATATTCTTGCTATTGAGGGAGTGCAGCGAAGATTCACCAGACTGATTCCCGGGATGGTGGGACTGACCCATCAAGAAAGACTGGATCAACTGGGCTTGTATTCACTGGAGTTCAGAAGAATGAGAGGGGACCTCATAGAAACGTTTAAAATTCTGACGGGTTTAGACAGGTTAGATGCAGGAAGAATGTTCCCAATGTTGGGGAAGTCCAGAACCAGGGGTCACAGTCTAAGGATAAGGGGTAAGCCATTTAGGACCGAGATGAGGAGAAACTTCTTCACCCAGAGAGTGGTGAACCTGTGGAATTCTCTACCACAGAAGGTAGTTGAGGCCAATTCACTAAATATATTCAAAAGGGAACTAGATGAAGTCCTTTCTACTCGGGGGATCAAGGGGTATGGCGAGAAAGCAGGAATGGGGTACTGAAGTTGCATGTTCAGCCATGAACTCATTGAATGGCGGTGCAGGCTAGAAGGGCTGAATGGCCTACTCCTGCACCTATTTTCTATGTTTCTATGTTTTCTATGTCCTTCCTAACTATTGCATTAATCTCCTCCTTAACCAGCAATGCTACCCCACCTCCTTTTCCTTTTATTCTATCCTTCCTGAATGTTGAATACCCCTGGATGTTGAGTTCCCAGCCCTGATCATCCTGGAGCCACGTCTCTGTAATCCCAATCACATCATATTTATTAACATCTATTTGCACAGTTAATTCATCCACCTTTTTCCGGATACTCCTTGCATTAAGACACAAAGCCTTCAGGCTTGTTTTTTTAACACCCTTTGTCCTTTTAAAAATTTGCTGTACAGTGACCCTTTTTGTTCTTTGCCTTGCGTTTCTCTGCCCTCCACTTTTCCTCATCTCCTTTCTGTCTTTTGCTTTTGTCTGCTTTTTGTTTCCCTGTGTCTCCCTGCATTGGTTCCCATCCCCCTGCCATATTAGTTTAACTCCTCCCCAACAGCACTAGCAAACACTCCCCCGAGGACATTGGTTCTGGTCCTGCCCAGGCGCAGACCGTCCGGTTTGTACTGGTCCAACCTCCCCCAGAACCGGTTCCAATGCCCCAGGAATTTGAATCCCTCCCTGCTGCACCACTGCTCAAGCCATGTATTCATCTGCGCTATCCTGCAATTCCTACTCTGACTAGCACGTGGCACTGGTAGCAATCCCAAGATTACTACTTTTGAGGTCCTACTTTTTAATTTAGCTCCTAGCTCCTTAAATTCGTTTCGTAGGACCTCATCCCTTTTTTTACCTATGTCGTTGGTACCAATGTGCACCACGACAACTGGCTGTTCTCCCTCCCGTTTTAGAATGTCCTGCACCCGCTCCGAGACATCCTTGACCCTTGCACCAGGGAGGCAACATACCATCCTGGAGTCTCGGTTGCGGCCGCAGAAACGCCTATCTATTCCCCTTACAATTGAATCCCCTATCACTATCGCTCTCCCACTCTTTTTCCTGCCCTCCTGTGCAACAGAGCCAGTCATGGTGCCATGAACTTGGCTGCTGCTGCCCTCCCCTGATGAGTCATCCCCCTCAACAGTACTCAAAGCAGTGTATCTGTTTTGCAGAGGGATGACCACAGGGGACCCCTGCACTACCTTCCTTGCACTACTCTTCCTGCTGGTCTTCCATTCCCTAGCTGGCTGTGGACCCTTCTGCGGTAAGAGCAACTCGCTACACGTGCTACTCACGTCATTGCAGGGGTATAAAATTTTAACGGAAACAATTTGTTTAACCCTGTTACATGGAACAATTTGTCTTTGAACAATATGATCTTGATCCCCTCACTGGTAATATAGGTTGCAAATGCTCCAAGTGTTCTACAAATACCCCATATTGACATCTTTATTCTGTTAACATGTAGAATATTCTATATCAACCATTGTTATATCACTATTCAAGGGGAGAGGGATAAACCAAGAAACTACAGGCCAGTTAGCCTAACATTGGTGATGTGGAAATTATTGGAAACCATTATCAGGGAAAAAATTAATTTTCATTTGGAAAAGCATAGGTTAATCAAGGAGAGCAAGCATAGATTTGTTAATCATGTTTGGCTACCTTGATTTAATTTTTTGATGAGGTAATGGAGAAGGTTGATCAAGGTAGTGCAGTAGATGTATATATGAACTTTCAGAAGGCATTTGAATAAGTTCCACACAGAAGACTTGTTAAGAAAATGGAAGCCTATGGAATTAAAAAGGAAAGTGGTGGTATGAATATGGAATTGGCTCAGGGACAGGATGCAGAGGGTCGTGGTGGATGGATGTTTTTCAGACTGGGAGGTGGTTTGCAGTGGTGTTCCCCAAGGGTAAGTTTTCGGACCATTACTCTTTTCAATTTTTAGACTTGGGTGTAGTGAGCAGCATTATAAAGTTCACAGATGATATGAAAGTTGACAATGTAGTAAATAGTGAGCAGGATGGTTTTGGACTTCAGGATGACATAGACAAGATGGTTAAATGAGCAGAAACACAGAAGGTGGAATTCAATGCAGAGAGATATGAAGTGATGCACTTTGAGAAGACTAATATGGAAAGACAGTATACTCTAAATGGCTTGATCTTGAAAAGTGTAGGAGAGACAGAGAGACCTTGGTGTCCATATACATACATCCTTAAAGATAGCATGGTAAGTTGATACGGTGTTTTAAAAAGCATATGGGTTACTTGGGTTTATAAATAGAGGCATAGACTATAAAAACAGAGAGAACATGCTAGAACTTTATAAATCACTGGTTAGGCCTCAGCTGGGGTATTGTGGACAATTCTGGACACTGCACCAGGAAAGATGTAAAGGCCTTAGAAAGGGTATGGAGGGGATTTAACAGGATATTACCTGGGATGAGGGACTTCAGTTATGAGGAGAGGCTGGAAAAGTTAGGACTGTTCTCATTGGATCAGAGAAGGTTAAGAGGTGACCTAATAGAGATTTTCAAGATGATGCAAAGTTTTGAGAGTAGATAGAGAAAAACTATTCCCTCTGGTGAGTGGGTCAATAACCAGAGGTCATAGATTTAAAGTCATTGTCAAAAGATCTAGAGGGCAAATGAGGAGAATTTTTTTCACTAAGAGTTGTCGGGATCTGAACGCTCCATCTGAAAATGTGGTGGAAGCTGATTGCATAAATAATTTTAAAGGGGATTTGGACAGGTACTTGAGGATGGTGAACTTTCAGGGTTACGGACAAAAAACCGGGATGTGGGACTAAGCACGACTGCTCTTTCAAAGAGCCAGCACAGGCATGATGGGCCGAATGGCCTCCTTCTGTGCTGTAAGTTTCTATGGCCGCGATTTACCCTACCTTGGCGAGGTTGTTCCCTATCTGGGCGACGTTGGTGGCGGGTCCCAATCCCGCTGCTGGCACCAACCCGTTGTGTAGAATGATTTTGCATTGATAGGACTTCTTAAGCACACCCAGCGCGTTTGTCAGCCAATTGAAGGAAGCCAGTCTAATGACATCATTTGATGACACATCATCAGCCGGTTTTCTTAAAGGGACCATGCGCAAATTTTGTTTGATAGTTGTGCTGTCAGTGTTCTACAGCATTGAGATGCTGCAAACACTGACAAGCACTGCAAAGATGCAGGGCTGCATCCAGGCTCTCTCATAACTCCCTCCATATGCTTATGGAGGAAGTCACAGCATGTAGGGAGGTTATCTTCCCTTCCAATGGGCGGAAGTGACCTCTCCAGGTGACCAACACAGCCTGGTTGCACATTATACAGGAGGGCACAAGCAGGGATGTTGTCAGGAGGACCAGGCTGCAGTGACGCAAATCTTTCAATGATCTCAGTAGATCACAAAACGTTGCTGCAAGCCACACTCAATCTCATTCGTCTGTGCCACTCATCACATCCCCATCACTATACCTTCCCAATCCTACTTCTGCACATCCTTCCTCAATTTACCTTGCACCTCCACCCATCCCTCTCTATTGACATTATCCCTTCCCCATCTCACTAGACACTCCTCATACTCACCCTCAATCTAGTCCAATCATACCAACTAACAACACATAAGGTCTTTTATACAATGTTCATGTAAAGTTTCTGTTAATGTTGTGTCAAACAGTGAAACCTTTATTTTCAACACTTTGTGTTCTTGGACTAATCTGTGTGCACCTTTGGAAGTGGCTTAGTGAGTTGCAGTGAATGGTGAGACATAACGATATCCCCGCAATGGTGATGAGTGTGAAAGGAATGGCTTGGGCGTTGTTGGGATATTTTATGGTGCTGGTGTGGGGTGGTGCCAACCTGGCGCATCGTGTGGCAGCCAGGATATACAGCGTCAAGTGAATAAATTTGGCCATGGTGAGGCCATCTCTGGCCTCCCAGGCAGTAATGTGGCCGGGTGCTGGTGCCCTGTGTCCTGTGCAGCATCAGTTGATTGTAGAGAAGGTTGGTGTTGTTGTTGGTGCTGCTGGTGTGTTTGGTGCTGCTGGTGTTTTGGCTGATCATGGTGGGATTCTGAGGACCAAGGTGAGATCGTATCAAGGGCACCAATGCTGATGTAATAGAAAGCAGGTGAACTTGAGATGACAGAAACAATCTGTCAGTGGCGAGAGAGGTTGTTCTAATGAGGTGACACTGGATAGAAAATTTACTCCAAACATTTGCATAAAGCTCAAACTGTCTTCCAAATGCAGTAAGCAACAGCTTCTGAGCTTGGGAAATGAACATCTATGAGATGGGAGCACATTTGCAGCTGTCAAGTAATGAGATGATTCCATAGTCACACAACTCCCAACCTCTTTGACTGACGTGATCCCTGAGCACTGTGGACCCCGTGGGCAACCTCGTTAAATTGTAAAGGTGAGCTCAAAATACTTCCAAATGGGCTGTTAACAAGGTGATAATGACCTGAATTGCCTCCCCCACCACTGCATGTCAGGTCTGTTCAGCGCTGACAGACCCAATATCTGGGAAAGGCACATGGCGGCGAGTTGACAGTGGGGTCCCGACCCACTGTCAAAAATGTTTTTTCCCATCTGACCCGCCACCAAATGCACCCCGCTCCCCCGAAAATTCCCCCCTATGTTTCTATTCCTACTGAGATTTTACATCCTCTGGTTATTGTGCATTAAACTGTTTCAGCAAACTCTATACATAGTTTATAAGTAAGAAAAACTTGCATTTATATAGCGCCTTTCATGAACACTGGACATCTCAAAGCGCTTTACAACCAATTAAATATTTTTGGAGTGTAGTGACTGGGAAACGCGACAGCCATTTGGGCACAGCAAGCTCCCACAGACAGTGTTATAATTCGTCATCGTCATCATAGGCAGTCCCTCGAAATCGAGGAAGACTTGCTTCCATAGTAAAAGAGAATTAACTACAGATTGAACAGACTCAATTTGCACATGTATACTTTAATGTTCTGGGTAATGACTTCACAGTAACTTTTCAAACAATAGTTACTAACCAATAAAAAATCATCGTTTTCAAAGTGAACCCGTTATGCATATAAATATGGTACTTGATATCCATTTTGAATGTGCAACAAGGCATTCCAATATGAGAATGTAGTCCGTGGACCTATGAGACCAGAGTTAGCATAGCACATTTCAGTGCTTGTCTCAGCATTATGTATGGAGAACGATTTGTACCAGAGTCAAAATTAAGTACTGAGATGTGGTGCTTGGGTTGATGTCAATTTCCTACACTAATGTCTGCAGTCATGACACTCCTGTTAGCTCTTCTATAATTGTGCTGCTTTGTGTTTACCATTATAGATACGATCTGAAAGCACAAGTAGTTAGACATCACTAAACAAATACTGTATGTAGCAAAACAACAGCTTGTGAAACAGCAGGGTTGGGAACTGCGGTACCAGTACTGATCTTAAAGTCAGACTACAGCAATCTATTTTACAGTTTAACACCTAATGACTTATTTTTTACAATAAAACACAGCACTTTCACTACTACATAGGTCGGTAGTTTTCTACATCTATTTCTTGTCCTAGAAATGACATTTTACTTTTGAATTTAGGCTGGACAATGTGACGTAACAACGTTGTCGCTTGAGCGATTAATGTCAAGATTAACGCTGTAGTTATGCCAGCACTGTTTCATTGATGCAAGGCGGTTCTTGGTGCACAGTCATAAAAGTGACAGTATAACTCAGGTTTCAGGTGCCCATTTATCTGATGCCCAAGTACATTTACACCAAGTTAAGAACTTGTTTCACGTCAACTTGAGTTCACGCCAACTGCAATATAACTCCAGATTCATATACAGCTGAATTTTACAAGTGCTCTATTGGACTTTCTGTGAAATTCTAAAGCCTTTTTATGGATTGTTTTTACTGTTACCAAAGACCAGACACCCCTACTGATGGTTGCCACCCAGGAACAGAGCACCGCGCACGGTTTCATGGGCGCATTCGCTCATTAGTGGCGGACAATACTGAGACTTGGAAAGATCTGCAGGCGAGCAGTTTTCCAGATACCAGTCTCAGACGGCTCACTCCACATTATATGGATTATGAACAAGAATGATGGCCATTTCTATTTTGAGCAAACTTCGACTAATAAAATTGATGTGAAAATAAACTTAAATCTGCCCTCCAATAATGTATTGGCAGCTTCGTGTAATTTTGCTCGCAACGAGGGTTTAAACTTTCATGAAACTTTTAAATCATAGGAAATTGTTTCATGTTGCAAATCGCTAGCCCTGATTTAAAGCGTAAAAAGGCGAAAGGGGCTTTAAGATTCCATACGAGTGCATTCAAATTCCATGATATATACATCACACCTGTGATGTGCTTTCTATAGATTTTGTACAAGGGACAGACTTTTAAAAGAACTTATTGACTTTCTGTTTTTGACACTCGTTTAAGCCTCGGCGTGGATATAGACTGTTAGATTGATTTTAATGTTGCCGGATTGGAAGACGTGTCATAGTTTCAAAATAAAATTTGTCCGAAACTCCAGAATGTTTGTTTTAAAGAGATCGGATGCGAAGGATTGTTTTCACAGGAGGAATCACATACTTTTTTTTTGATATTTCTATCCATAGATTAACAAATCTGCAGGGACATAACATAGCAAACAGATAACAAGAAAAATCTGAAACAACCTTGGGTTTCATTGTGGATCGAAAACGTTGGGAAGCATGAAGTAGGTCCAGTCAATTGGAATTAAATACTCCTACTGGTTATTTATTCCTTGGCGAATTCGGATGGTATTTCCCTGTGTGTACAGTTTAGCAAAAGAGCTATGTCTAAATTGGAAAGGGAAGGCAATTCCCTAATTTTCCGGAGTTATTACCTCCGGTTTATTTTCCCTTCATAGCCCGAAATTGGTGTCATGAGCAGGAGAGGAAAATGTTCATTTTTATGACTGTGGAAAGCTATGTATTTAAGACCTGTAGTTTCGGGGTATATTGAAGAACATGGCGCCCATTCAGAAGGTGAGTAAACTGTGTGATAAAAGGTATCGGAGTGCCATGCATCATTGTGCATAGAATTGTATTTAATCCACACAAAATGCGTGCGGTGGCCATTGTAGCCAAAGGTTATATGGTGTACAGCTGCTGGAGAAGACTCAATATGACAGAACAACCCCAGGCAGCAGTTGTATCATATTACTGTCGGATACCTGGGCCCGACAGAGAAGCAATGCATGATATGGCTCAGCAGGCACGCTATGACTGAGATGTGTTACCTAGTCCCTGAAGGGTATGACTGTTCATACTGTAGCAATGAAGGATGCCACTGTCATCAACTTTAATGCCACACACCCACAGGTGCTGGAGACAGATGCTATGCCACGCACTGTTGCATAAGCAGGTAACTGATTCCCCCCTTTCACCACAACCCCATCTACATACACTTCAAGTCCCAGCAGCAGATCAGGCCCCAACAATACTGGGTGTTCTCCCAGTCCCAGTGAGCTCGACAAATAGATACCATCACTTTCTCTTGGACATATTTTCAATGATGAGTTGTTTTTTTGCATCCCCCCGAATAACTAAAATATGTTATCTTCTGGACTAGTTTTGATCGCCTGGATGAGACAGAGAGGAATTTTTCCAGACTTTTTTCCCCTAAATTGGCCTGGGTTTTTATCTGTTTTTTGCCTCTCCCAGGAGGTCACATGGCTCCGGTTGGGGTGGAGTGTAGAATGTTTTAGTATAAGGGGTGTTGCAGTTGGGGTGAGGCGGACTGGTTGGGCTGGGTGCTCTTTGCTTTTCCATCATTGTTCATAGGTTTATATGTAACTTTTAGGGCTGCTGTGGCTCTTTGTCGGCCAGCGCGGACACGATGTGCCAGAATGGCCTCCTTCTGCGCTGTAAATTTCTATGTTTCTATGTATAGTTCATATTACTCTAACAGTCGCCATAATAAAAGAATGAAGCACTGCAACATAGATTCAGAACAAACAAATGTCATTCTCTTGGGAGGCACGTGGTGCTGGAGTTTTCATGGTATGTCTTTAGGGTATTCCCCACTTCTCTGCTTGTTCTGGCTTTCTCTCTAGGTGGTCCAAGTAGCAGTTGTGGGTGTCGGTTCATGCAGATATGAACACTGATCCCAAGTCACACTATGTCTACTGGAGAGTCCTCTGACATACCTGCATCAGTGGTGGGAAGCACCTTGCTGGATTTACTGTGCTGAGTATTTTGGATGTTGCATCTGCAGCTATGTGTGCATGGGTACATGCTGGCACTGCATTGCTGCTGACATGAGGAGCCACATACTACTGCATAATGACATTGGCGGAGCAAGTGTCCTCATAACATTAAGGGTGGGCGGTGGGCATATGTGTGTTCTCCACATCCCTTCCTCTTAATTCCATCCATATATTCTCCAAGCATGCAGAAGCTGCCCATACTCATGTTCCAATGTTTTATGTTCTTTTTTATAATTGCTTGGTGCAAATGATCAATACCTAGGTATCAATTCAGCAGAGGCAAGTGTGACCGCTCATCAATGTACGTGTTGTGACTTGCAATCTTCAAACGTAGGGCCCAGATGCTCTAAATTCAGAGACAAGGACGATTCAGGCAGCCTGCAATTGCTCACATCTTGTCTTTTGCCCCTTCATAATCTTTATCATGTGTTTCAAATGTTACAAGATGCTTGCATCTGAGCTGGTGCAATCGTAAGTGCAGAGAGCTCCTGGGCACTGCAGAGCACTGTGAAAAGAGCAGGCGTTAATACGAATACTTACATTCACATCCATTTTGATGTTATATTATCATTACATGAACTATTAAACACTTGTGCACAACTGGCTTTATGAGGGAACATATAGAATATAAATACATTGGTCTACATGTCTCTCCAACCTCATCAATCCTAACACATTCTGATACCTTTCTTCCCATTAAAACCAGAAACCGGGTCTCAGGACAAAGTGAAGCTTTCTCCTGTGATCCCTGCTACTTGGTTCTCCTGTGTTTCATTAAAATACGGTAAGAGTGCGCGTTAAGGCAGGGTGAATTAGCAACATTAAGTTCACTCATATTTCTGAATTGGTAAAAGATAACCAGTTCCGTACACATTTTTGCAAGTCAGGTCCATTTCCGGCAGCATCGTGTAACAGTTTTATTTTTTCATACTTTACCGTCAAAAAACGAGTCCATTTACATCCACATGAAAACACCATTCCGAGACCTGTCCTGACAGTAACATTGCATCTTGATCTTTTTTCTGCTTGTCTTAAAATTTATTGCCTGCTTCCTAACGGGCCGGTGCTGTTTACAACCAAGTTCACCCGGTCGCAGATGCGTTCCTCAGATATTAAAGCAGCGACTATCCTGCAGCACCAATAAAGTTTTTTCCATCTCCATCACACCCCGTAACTGGCTGAAGAAAACAATTAGCGATGAACTGGAAAGTTCGATCATTATGAAATGTTAAAAGAAGTTTGTATTAGGTGAGTCTGGAATGAGCGCGTTTCTGATGTTACGAACACCAGACTCGTGCTCCACGATTTGACTGGCACCAAAATAGCGAATAGAGTGTGAATCAAACCCGGAAATCTATGAACCGACAGATTAAAAAATAACCTTGGCTATAAAATACTGTTTCGCTATTCTTTTCCTAACTGCTATCACACGATTTTAATTCAGAATCAGACAATCTGCTGGTTGCTTTGTGCAACTAGGTTGTTGTTTTCCAACGCTCCACATTTCACACAGAATGTCACCTCTTCTGTTACAATCTTGGTTGAATAATAAAGTAAAGAGGCATTGCATGACGACTTCTGTTTCTCAACAGGTGAAGTTTTTTTTAAGTACTTGCATTGACATGGCGCCTTAAACGTCTCATGGCACTTCACACAACGAATTACTTTTTGAACTGGGCGACCAATACATTTTCTTCAGTCAGACGCTGCAGTGAAGATGTGCTGGTCCCGCGGGACAGGAGTCGGAGTTGTCACTTGCACCTTGTCCATTGAGGTTAGGCTGTTGAGAATCCACTGTACACACAACATGGCGGGTCTTACAGCTATCAACAACCCGACTAAACATTTTTCTTTTGTGTACCTCAGCAATATCACACCGTTCAGTGTACTGTCGGCAAATCTAGCCAGATGACAGCAAGCGGATAGAAAGAACTGTCAGCGTCAATCGGCAGCACACACAATTATACAACAGGCCTCAAAGTCTTTCCCCTTTTATTTGCACCGACTACACACAGCATGTTGGTAATGATGGGCAGAGTTCCGAAGTGTACTCTGATTTCTGTCACTTTTGAGTTCTAACAGAGCACAGAAAGAAGCTGCTGGCACACTGTGTAAACGCTGCACGGTTTTATTAGTCGCCGGTTGTGTGCTCTCTGCTGTTACATTGTCTCTCCGTCACATCTCCGGGGATTACCTTTTCTTCCGAGATGAGGCCGGGCATTCTCAGGCCAGTGTTCCCAGCAGGCACGAGTCCATCGCACAAAACTACAGGCACACTGACAATGAGCACAAAAAACCCACACAATTACCATTGCTTTCCAAAAGGTCAGCTTCAAGCAACATGACTGTAGTCTGCACACACACACACACATATATATGTATAATATATAGAAATGTTTCCCCTCAAATGTTATATTCTGACAGAATTTAATGTAATCGTCAACAGTTCCATTTACACATTCCGGTACGGCAGCGTCTGCTTTCAGCCAACTTCCCTGTAGTTTGTAGGCTCAGTATTTAGAAAGAAATGAAAAGTGAAAAAATGGAATATTCCAGCAATACTGTAAAACTATTTACAATGTGAAGAAATTATAAGTTCACTGGAAATCAAACTTTTCCAGTAATTTTCAGATGCTCTGAAACTCCTCCGCGTTATTCCTCAATGTCTAGAGCCTAATCTGAATGAAGTCTAGGTTCAGTAACCCGGACCCTCTCCCAGCAGGTAGAGACCGTCTTCCTTCAGGCTGCAGCTAAATCCAACTCCTTCACACTCCAGCCAAACCTGAGCCATTGGGCGGGCCGGGGTGGTGGTTGAGTGACTCCTTGAGCCGCCCTGCTGTCGAATACCCATATAGCGCTCATGCTTCCAGATGCTGCTGCAGAAAACGCCCAGCCTGAGTCTGAGGAGAAAGGCGCGGCCCAGGTTGGTGCCCTGCCCTCAGAGTCTCACTCTGCACACTTTTAAAAATTCCTTCCTGGGATGTGGGCGTTACTGGCAAGGCTGGCATTTATTGCCCCATCCCTAATTGCCCTTGAGAAGGTACCTTCTTGAACTGCTGCAGTCCATAATACTTCTTTGTATAACCCAGTGCATTTCAGTCAACCACATTGCTGTGGATCTGGAGTCACATTTCGGCCAGACCGGGTAAGGGCGGCAGATTTCCTTCTCTAAAGGACATTAGTGAACCACGTGAGTTTTTACGACAATCCGGTAGTTTTCATGGTTACCATCACTGATACTAGCCTTTTAATTCCAGATTTATTTAATTAACTGAATTTAAATTCCCCAGCCACCATGGTGGGATTTGAACTCACGTATTTGGATCATTAGTGCAGGCCTTTGGATTACTGGGCCGGTAACATAACCACTATGCTACCGTACCCCATGTAGCTCCGAAGTTTACGTTCAAAGCATGAACTAAGGCGGAAGGCCCTGTACCAGTCTCTTCGTGTCCTGCAAACAATTCGTGGCTAACTTAAGCCTTTCTGTTTGTGCTGCTCGCCTTGTATAAAGAATTGACTTGATTGTCTGATTTTAGGTACAGTAATTACATTTTTAAATCCGGTTCCTTTTCAGTAAATCCTAACAGTTAAAAACAGTGAAGTTTAAATCTACAAATGAAAAACGTATGTAACATCAGTCATAATAATGTGCATGACTTCGTATTAGTCGGTGTATCTTTCGGTGGAGAAACAGAGGCCGACAAGTTGTAGACTGTAGGGATAGGGCACATTAAAACACATGGATAGGTTGTGGACACTGGCTGTTATTTCGCAATGTTACCATTATCTCTTAAGTTGGTCCTTCCTTCATCTCTCGGCTCTATCCACATGGCTCTATATTCATTCTGCGGGTTTAGGGATGAAGAACGAAAAATGGGTCTTGACTATGGGCAGCAATCCAATGAAGAGGATAGAAATAGGTGATTAGGGTCACGGGGGTAAATTGTTTGGTGAGACAGTGAGCCATTAAAACCAAAAATGGTTCGGGATATGAACAGCCAAGGCTCCTGCTTCTGTTTTGAAAGTGCAGAGAAAGATGTAAGAGGGAGCTCGACTGCGATGCCACCTCCAACATTCAACTGAATAGACTGCTGACTTTCCAGATATATGAAGAATAACCGTTTGGTGAGATACGGAGGGAACCACGCTTACATTTTTAATTCCAGTCCCTTTTCAGTAAATCCTAACAGTTTTGGTCTCCTAATCTGAGGAAGGACATTCTTGCTATTGAGGGAGTGCAGCAAAGGTTCACCAGATTGATTCCTGGGATTGCAGGACTGACATATGAAGAAAGACTGGATCGACTAGGCTTATATTCACTGGAATTTAGAAGAATGAGAGGGGATCTCATTGAAACATATAACATTCTGATGGGACTGGACAGGTTAGATGCAGGAAGAATGTTCCCGATGTTGGGGAAGTCCAGAACCAGGGGTCACAGTCTAAGGATAAGGGGTAAGCCATTTAGGACCGAGATGAGGAGAAACTTCTTCACTCAGAGAGTTGTTAACCTGTGGAATTCCCTACCGCAGAAAGTTGCTGATGCCAGTCGTTAGATATATTCAAAAGGGAGTTAGATGTGGCCCTTACGGCTAAAGGGATCAAGGGGTACGGAGAGAAAGCAGGAATGGAGTACTGAAGTTGCATGATCAGCCATGATCAAATTGAATGCAAGCTGGAAGGGCAGAATGGCCTACTCTTGCATCTATTTTCTATGTTTCAAGTTTCTAGTACGTCACCACCTTGGGGAAAGGAGTGGTAAAGTGAAAATGGAATCCAAACGCATGAGATCTTGTAGGCACAGCTGAGAACTAACAAGACTACAATTGTAAAAGCATTGGGAAAAAATCAGGTGTCGACCGCAAAACCCGCCAGTAGCCCACGGGGAACAGAAATAATATTTTTAATGCAGGAAAAAGAGGCGACGAAGAAATAAGCAAAGACATAGTGGCATTATGCAAATGTAATAAATAATGATAAAGGGGAGAAGCGGAGAGGGGATATAACTCAAATACTGAAGTTGTAAAAGAAAGAAACATAGACAGAATAAAGAGAAGTACAAAGTACTGTAGAAAGGTGGGAACTGAAACAGATTAAGGGAGTGAAGGGGGAATTGAAATAAATGATGGAAATGTAAGAATATTGTTTTGTCCTAACAGTGAGAAAAATTAGTAAGTGGGCCTTGCAGTCAGGACTATTCACAGGCTGTTCCTAGTCTGTAGGAATAATATACAAAGGACAAAATTTAACATGTCAAATCAATGTTTGCAAGGTTGTACAATAAACGCAAATTGATGATATAAGAGTCACAGTCCAGCTTCAGTCGGTGCATCCCATAAAGTTGATCTCAACGGTTTTACCACGGATAAGAGCATCTATATTAGTAAGAATGTGGAATTCATTCTATTTGCTGTTTCTGTATAATATTTCAAATCTGAAGTATCAGTTACAGTTGAATTATCAATAAGTTCCCAACAAATTATATGACAGACCACTTCTCAAAATCGAGCAAGCTATCTGTCTTCAGAAATTCACATTAAAAAGTACCAAAGTTCAAAGCGTTTGTGAAAATAATGCGTTATCCTCACGAACAGTCAGTTATAAACTTACATTTAGCAGCAGTTACAAATGATTCGTTAGTCCAGGGTAAGATCATGATACGCGTGCCACTTAGCAGCACATAGGTAGATATCGACCGGCTATTGAAAAACTGACAGCAAAAAGATTGATGAGTGGAGATAGGTAGTAAAGAGCAGAGAAAGACATTGACAACCCGAATTACAGATTTTAGGGTCGATTGTTGAACGAGGATGGTTGAATGGTATAGTTATTATGTTTTGGCACATTTAATTGTTCAGGATGGCTATTATTGTACAAACTCAGAATCTGAGAACACGGGATTAAAATCCTCGAGGATCCGCTGGCAAAACAGATTGCTGCGGCTTCATTGTGTTCTGTAGATTTGGCTTTAAATTTAGATCAGAATTTGTGTTGGTCCTACTGGTGACAATGTAACTGTCAAAGGGGAAATATAGAAACATCTGGAGACCTCAACGTAATATCAATCATCATGGTTCTCAGGTCACGAGATGTAATTTTAAAAACTCCGCCTACCCCGATATTTGTCAAAGTACTAGGTTTGGGGGGAATGTGTGTAGATAAGGTGCCCTCTTGTTGGCACTGTGCAGAGATGTCAGGGCTGGGCGGTCACTGACTGGCTCCGACTTGGCTGATAACAACAGCTGACAATGTGTTCATCTTACTGCAGACGATTTCTTAAGTATTCAAGACTTTCCGTAAGCAAAAACAATTCCAAATACTAGTCGAATGATTCTAATTTGGCATCGACTATTAAGTTTCATGCAATTTCAGGTGTGCGTGTTAATATCCAAAAAGATCATTGTACTGCTTTGACTTTTTTCTTTTTATATTATCTTTATGTTAAGTACCCCCCCCCCAAAAAAAAACAGACACACACGTGACGATGTAATTTCTATCTGAAGGACCCTGGTGCAGCGAGCTTTATTTAATGAGCACATCTTCAGTGACAGATTCATTATTTGCATTCAGTTGCTTTAAGTCAAAACACATTAGTTACACTTACATTGCAATACAGATTTAATGATTTACTGTTTAACACCAATTTATTTTGATTAACATCTCGCTATTGGCAATTGTAAGTCCAATTAAATGCAGGACAACAGCGATTATGTCTTGTATAAATTAAAAATTCAACAAACGGCAAATGTTAAGTTTTATTAGTATAATTCTGTCTGTAATTTCAAATCGTTACCAGGAGAGTTTAATTGAATGTTGCAATGCAGGAAAACAAAGCCATAAAATAAAATAATCCTCTTTAAACAGGCTATTGTTAAATAATTCGGGAATATGTTTTGGGTTTAAAACGCCGGTCCAATATATGACATGAAAAATTGTATCGATATAATGTTAGTGTATGTTTTAAATTCATTAAAGCTGCATGCATAGTCATTTATTTGTGTGAATATTAATGTATATTTTAGGCTACATGTATCAAGGTACCAAATGATGTACTGTTTTGCAGCATATGAATTTAGAGCGAGTGTCCCTGAACGTGTCAATCATCATAATGTCATTTTTAATATATCATGTGAAGGATTGAGGGTCATCAGCGCCTGCACAGGAGGACCAGTGGTAATTTAAACCGGCTAGTCCTGCTACATCATATATGCCAAGCTGGGATGGATGCAGGTAAAGCAGCCTGAGCACCGAACTGCTCCTCTTACATTACTGCCACAGCAGTAAGAGCGCTGTCATACGTTGGGACTTTAAGTGGGTTCATGTAATATGAATGATGTAAATGAAATGCGTGCTTACCATTCTTGTCACCTCCAAACAGACTGTTTTCAAAATAATGACACTTCACAGAAGTTTGGGAGAGACTAGTTGGGATAACGGGACACATGAAGCGTTCATTTACATTCTGAAAATGTGGATTTTGACATGATGTACTTAAAGCGACTCGCCTCGCAGAAAATAACCTAATTGCGTAAATAAAATTAAAACTGTTACAAGATTAAGAATCAATACCAATTACAAAACCCCAAAGGAGCCGCCATTTGCCCATCCAGTACCGCGCATTTAATAGTAATAATCAGCCCTTTCTTTTATTAACAGTTATTCCTTCTTTCAGTCTTCGCCCCTCCACGCATGTTTAAATACAACGCCAGCTGTCCTCCTACACCCAGTTCCATCAATTTAACCCACGACTGCAAGTTTGTAAATCCTTTTTAAAGCAAAGGCGATATTTTTTTCTCTCGCCAACCACTCCACGTTTGTCCTGGGGTTTATTACCGTTACAAAGGACATGTGCTTGGGATTTCAATAGGCTTTGCTAGATGAGGTGGCTGGCTATTAAAAGGTAATAAAAAAACATTTGTTATAATGGGGCGAACAGGATTTTTCCTGTTAATAGACGCAACCGACGTGGAAGTAGTTATTCGTTTCCGGTATAGCACTTCATCGGAAGGATTTTATTTCCACTGAGTAAGACTGAGGGAAATAAAGGAAAAGGGCTTGTCTTGAACTTATTAAACGGGCGGTGCATGGGGTCTTTTGCAACCCCGAGACAGTCTGGCGATGCAACAATTATTCCAAAAGAGGTACTCTTTATATCAACACCATTAACGTTTTAAACACCCTGTCCCGTTATTATGAGGGTATTTCTTTTAAAAGATGTTGCTAGCTTTTAGGATTAATTACAATTGATTATAAAGCGTTCCTCTCACTGTTGTCATATAAATCGGCAGCATTGAGCAGAAGACGTTTACTGTGCATGCTATATGATCTAAAAACTGGCGAATGTGAGCTGTGTTGTCATTGGCGTTATCAGATCATGATCAAACGTGATTGACTTGTCACAGACATTTTTAACAGGAGAATCCTTCCGATCCTACTTTAGAAAGTTCAAAAATGGATGAAGAATTGATGCAACCAAGGAGTTTGACGATGCAGATGGGTCAGAGGTCAGTTATACACAATGATTATAAAGGGAGTGAGGCTCTAGATCACAGCTGTATATGGTGTTTCGTCTGGGTTAGTGGAGATCGAACAACAGATAGTCCGAGTGTTCATAAGCAACCAGGTTACAGTCCTGTAAGGAGTCAAGTCTGGAAATCTCTCTGCAGAGGACGAGACTGGCTGGCGGTAAGGCATCATTTATCCAATGGTGGCGTGATGTTATTCGAGTCAACTGCAAATTTATTAGAGTGTGAAGATTTAGCACCAGTGATTAATTTATGTTTGGTTGATGCATTAATCGTTTGTGAATGTTGCAATATCATATTTCATACACGCCTGCAGACATCCTGTGTATAAGAATGATGTATAATGTATAAACCAACATCTAGATGTTATGATGCCCTGATAGAATGTGCATGTATTAAATATGTATTTATTCAATTAAGCATTCTGCATGTTTTAATTTGCATGGGGTCCGTGTAGGACGAGGCCGATCTTTAAGCAGTGGCTGTTTTATTATGTAGATCCGTGGACGCTTTAAGGTTATTGATTTTAATCCTTACCAACATGAAGTAGACTTAAAGAGACAGATAGATGGGAAATTATAAATAGTGATTGTAATTGCCCCAAAATGTAGGCATGCAACATTTAAGGGCAAAGCAGCCCGTTGCGATGTTAATATTTGATTTAAATGTATTATGTGCACTTTTCCGTTAGTGCAGAAATGAACCCTGTAAAAAAAAGAGTGAAAGATGTCATTCGATGTATTCCGCGAGTTGTGTTAGATTCGTTTGGCGTGATTTTCTTTCAAAAAATGAAAAAGGTAGTTTAAACCCGTGTCAATCCACAATTAGCTGATCGGCGGTATGGTGGGGACCGGCCCTTTCAAATACAAAAGCATTTAGATCGCTTTAGAACGGTTAATCCTGTGCATGGTTGAGGTTTCTTTTGTTTTGCAACTCCACTGTGGGTTTTTGTCCTGTTTTTCTGCTCGCTTGATCGACCGTTCAATGGTGGCTAATTATTCAAATGTCGCTTCCAGATAGTTTGACTTACTCTTATAGCGCTTTCCAGTATGAGCACTGGCATATAGACTGTCAGGACATATCAGATTGCATGCCTTCTTCATGTGGTTCCGCTTACCAGCAAAGCTGCATCCCATGTCCCATATGCTCAGCCCCTGTGATATATTTACCTTACATTTGTTGGCTTCGATTCAATAACCAAGTGTTGTCGGACTGTTAATAAAAACAGCACACTGAACTGTTTCATAGAATGGGCGCTGCTTTATATCTCGTCCTGGACAAGAGATCTGGTGAAATCCATGCGAAAATAAAGGCACCTTATGCTTACTGCGATCTGCTGTGATTATTTTATCCTAAATTATGAAATGGGGATGGGTAAAGTTTTAAATGTAGCCACACAGAGCGCTGAAATAACATGTTTATAAAAACATACTGAGTTTCCCTTCCATTGTTTAACACAAATCATAAGACTTCGTTTAATGGACACACAATTGTCTGTTGTTACTGTATTTTATAACATTTTGGGATATTAAGAAATTTGTAATTGTTAAGAGCCAAGTATGATACCTAATGTTGTACTATTGGATATAAAACAAGCTGAAGCTAAAATAGTAGCGAAATTTGGATATATACAAGCTAAGACTAGATTGTGGACACTTGATTTAGTTGACAAGTTTATAAAAAGTCTTTCAAAGAGGACATCATCCTGTTGCAAACTCCTCTGAATTTGCACTCTGGTTTTGTAATAGCCCTAGTCTAACTCCATGTTAATGTGTTACTAAACCGAAATTATAAGCCTATGTATGTTTCGTACCATTAAGAAATTCTAAAATAACCTGAACACTATGAGAACATTTCACTCTTCCCAGTGGGATATTCAGTTTCACTCACAATAACACTCAGCGGTGTTGGTTAAGCTAGTTGGAATAAACAAAACGGACTATTCACATTAACTTTATGACATCCTACAGGATAATTTACATAAAGTAAAACAGAAATTAAACGTCTGTTTTCTTTCTTGATGTAAGTTAGACATCAGTCAAGCGATACAACTGCTTACAGGTTGCGGGCTATGTAACGGACAAATGTGTTAATTTCACGGATTATTGGATAACATTGCAGGCCTGGAAAGGCAGAACGAATCCAGGGCAGTTTGTGTCCAGTCCCTTCTCACAATGTGTCACAGACTAGGGCGATCGTTAATTTGATATACAAGTCAAGTGCACGTTCAGATAATTGGCTTTATATTCACTGCAGTACTAACTTTCTCCCGCATGCTCAGTTTCTGCAAATACCAGTCCATCATTCAATGCAAGTTTGGAATCAAGGGCCAAATTGACAAGTTAGAAGCGCGTTTGTCAGGTTTTCATCATATATTAGTTGTCATTGAACATTACACTAGATCACCGTATCTGCCCTCCCAGCGTATTTTCAATGATCATTACAAAGGTGTTTTTGTAGATTAAAATGCCATGATATCCCGTCTGTCCTCCAGAATTACAAAATACAGGAAGCCAAGAGGTGTACCTATCTCTGGCACCTTCAGTAGAAGGTTGGTACACGTTTAGGGTGTGGGTTGATTTCAGTCTCCAGTTTGTTGCATGAAATGGACATAAGCATCACAATCCTACTGATGGACAATGCTTCTTGTAAACGATTACAATAAGAGGTTTGAAATATACTGGATGCAAGAAGGCCTGTTTACTAGGTAGCTAACCCAAACTGCAGATTGATCCATAGACTTAATTAATGAATGAAGTGTGGAATTTATCGATGTCACAACTAAAGTGTACGGTATAGATCATATTTTCAGACAGTATAAGACATATCAATTGCTGACAGCTTACACTCGCGTTTTGATGGATTGGAAAGACATTATTCAACGTCATGAATTAACAAATATGATTGTAAAGCAGTTAATCAGCCAGAAGGTTGGCCTTCGTGCTGTAAACCTCTCCACCGAGTAATGGTTTAATTGTTGTATTGATATAAAGCGATAGTCAGTGAAGGGCTATTGGTTTTGGCTATGTACCAGATAGTCTGAATGTAACATTCCGCCTCTTCCCACAGCATCACAAAAACAAATATTTCACACGTGCTTTTACATTTTAGTGGGTTATGAGCATTACCAAGCAGACTAATCTAACAAAATAATCTAACAGGGGCCCAGCGATTGCCATAAGCACCAATACCAACATATCACCACAATCAGGAATGGTAAGAACATTGGATATATGACGATTTAAAAAGCTGGTGCTGAATCGCATCACACAACATTTACAGGTCTAAATATTGAGAAAGTAACTTTTAATTTGAATTAGTATTGAGTTTACTTGCCAAAGGGGCGAAAAGCCGCGGAACGTAGTAAGTGACACGTTTTACCAGAACAAGTGACAGCAGGTGTAGCGCACTAGGTGTCTTAAAGTAAATTACGGAGCACAATGTTTATAAAACTATTTCCATTCCTGAGTACTTTTCGAACTCAACGTTCGCCAGTTTTTAGTATTTGATAAAAGGGTTATCCCGTCAATCTGCAATTGAAGAGTTGGCTTCTAAATATTTATTCCTTTCCCCTCAATGTTTGCTATAAAATTAAATCGAGATTTATATCTTTTTTTAAATTGAAACGATCCAGATCTAGTTTAAATTGCAATGTTATTTCATCCATTGCAATGAATGTATTGAGTTTTGCACAAATCCCTCGTGTCTAATCCCATGGTCTACCTATAGCTTCCCATTGGCTAGCATCCAAACTTAAATCTATCATTGGCACAGTTGTGTTCGGTACAGTTGACCCCATATCACCCTCGCAATGTTAACAGACAGTATTAATTATTCTGGTTTACTGGGTATTAATGGCTTGACCGGTCAGGTCTACTCAATTGATTAACTAAAGTAACTAATGATTGTAAAGTCCAATATGCTTGAACTGTTTTATCAGCCCAGTCGCCTTGTTAGGGTAGAGAGGTAACAACTGGTCAACAGATGTCAGTCAGGCTGAATTAATGATTAATCTGTTGTACAACAGGGACCAGTTACTACAACAGACTGTGTTCACATCCAGGATCAGACGTCGTCAGCTGACCAGACATCTCCCAACACATAATGCAGCTGAGAACAGGGTCTGTCCGTGCTCCCTGTAACATCTATTTCTGCCTTAAACGGATATTTGAGCGGTCTAAATGAACCATTGGATTGACGTCGCGACCATAAAAAAATGAGTTGCGTTCCAAACAGCGGCTTGCAGTAAAAGTCACAGTGCAAATTTCACAGTGCACGTGGTCAGAGGTGTGAACAAGTCAATTTAAGAGATTGATTCCTGCGGTGGGTGTGCTTGTTTCAACTTCTTATTGAGCAAAATGAATAAACACGAGTCAGAAGTTTCTTGTACAAACAAGGGGCGATCCTAGTCTTTTCGAATGGTTTTCTAATGAAAAGAAATAACTTGAGCTGCTAAGCTGTCTCCCTGCAGTGAGGTATATTTATAATCCGTGAAATGAAAGCAGCATACTTTAATTTACAAAGAACTTAAAGTTCCAATGATGTTTAAACTTTCTCAAGCCCGAGAGATTCACCGCCCCAATAAATCTACAAATATGTCAGATTTCAGAACTATGCTTTAAATTGTGATGTCATCTAGAAAGACCCAGATTCTTTGTTTGATAATATAAAGTTGATTAAATTATATACTGTACTGAAGATATTTCAATTAATAGTTTAATCTAAAGAATAAGAATAAAAAGTTGGGCCTCGATAAATTTTCTCGAGATGATTGTTACCCAGTGTGTCTTGTGAGATGAAATACATCGCCCACCCTGGTTTATTAAAATAATTAACTTCAAAGCTATTCTTATAATTCGACTTATACAGCACAGCAAACATAACTTTTTCGCTAAACTGAAATATGACCTGAGAGTAGCGATAAGACATCTTTCGAAATAATCTGTCACCTTGTATTGGTGTAAAATGGATCAGCCCAAATGAAAATAACTACAGTTATGGAATATATGATTCGTCTCTTATCAGACTTGCATATTTTACCAGGTCTCATAAAAGTATGGCCGTCTCAGGTTAAAAAGTCTTTGATTTCAATCCTTCTAAGTTTAAACTTTTTTTCGCTGAGGTAAGTACATTGTGCTACACTTTATCCTGTTGAAATACTTATCAGCTCCACTCTAAATTGGCTCAGACATTTCTGCTAGCAACAGGATTCCTGTCCCAACAGCCCTTGTCAGTTTCATGAAATTTAACCAACCAGCAATTCACTGAAAGTCTCGCTAAAAAAAATTAGACACGAATTAAGAACGCCTCTGGTTGAATTTGTGAAACTGACAAAATCCTTCCATTTTAACACTCCCTGGTACTATATAAACAACACTTAAATGGTGTTGGAACGTGTGGCGAAGATGGGGAGTACTAAAATGGTCATAATCACAATCAACTCGTTTAACTGACCTTTCACCTTTTTATGTTTGACCTGACACTTAATTCATCTGCTTTCCTGTGGAAGATGTTGATTTGTTTGGGGATAAAAATTATTCTCGTCAAAGTAGCAAGATATATATTTAAAACGGAGTATCAGTCATTTGCCGCACTCCCTTTCTAGGTGTGAGAATTATTGAGTAAGTCTATATTCTTTCCACCTCTTCCTGCAATGGGGTGTAATAGCCTGTTCTCAGTAACATCTACCGGGAATGGTTAATTAATGAAACGACCAGCTAATTGCTACTTGAGTTGATGCGCAAAGATGTTAAAGCGCGTTTGGAATAAGGCCGGTTCAATGTGTGAAGTGTACTTTTTAATTTTGTTTGAAAGCGTTTATGTGTGTGGATCCTTGGACATTTTGGCTGTCTTCTCCCGATCATGAGGCAAGCGCGACATTTAAGTGTTCAATTGAGTTTAAATTAATGGCACGATTTAGTTTGACACGGAAGCTTTTATTTTCTGCAGGTGGCTAAATGTAATGAGAAGTGGGAGAATGAACCAGAGAGCGGTTAAAAAACCAAATACATTCAAAATAGGAATGGACAACTATGAAAAAGACACCAATTTCAACATGGGTGTATGAGATAAACATCACTACTGAAAAGAATGAAGGCATTTTAGAGGTTTATCTAACCTTTGCTGCCCTACATGTGTCGAAAT
Organism: Pristiophorus japonicus; assembly: GCF_044704955.1. Lineage (NCBI taxonomy): Eukaryota > Metazoa > Chordata > Chondrichthyes > Pristiophoridae > Pristiophorus > Pristiophorus japonicus. The sequence goes on along the minus strand of NC_091996.1, from coordinate 31,069,953 downwards.
CAGTTGCAGTAAACAATGATGAATGTTGAATGACCATTTTTACATTCTATTCCCTTACTTCACTGAACGTCTCATGGCGTTATAGAATTAATCGGACACATCTTGACGCTGTAATGAGTGCCAGTTATTTCTTTCTTTCAGATTTAAACCTTGATTTCATCATGCAGTTGCTAACTAGCTCAGCTATACATGAACACACACAATCGCATGTATAACAATATACGTGTCAATTTCATTTGGTCTATTTATTTTCCTGACCTGATCACAAAGTTTCAAATACTTTCAAATATTTGATCGGTAAAAGCATATTCTCAAAAAGTGTGCATTTAGTATTTAAAGCAATGTTTAGACCCGTGAAACAATTTATAGTGAAATCCCATTATATATGTAACTGTTTGGGACGGAAACAAGTGCCATGCAGTCTGCTGTGTATATTACCGCATTGACTATCCATTTGTGATGATACAAAAAGCGAAACTGAAACTCGGGGAAATGTGTCCACACAGCTCCAGGAATCTGACTTAATCGGGAATGAATAGATTCGGATCCGACTGAATCCTCAGACTGCAGTTTTAATTTATAACATTTGAAAATGTTTCATACCAAACAATGGGATCGAGGAATTGTGGCTCCCATTCTCATTAACTGGCATCAGTGCGTTTTTCAAACAGGGTGAAAATACAGACAACAGCAACATTCCGGGATGGAAAGGAAATAATATAATTTTGCTGTTCGTTGTTTTTTTTTTACAAAATAAAGCTGGTCTCCTGAGCTGGAAGCCGGGCCTGTGGAGTAATCAGATACTGTTGTTGTGCTGTTTTAACTAAAAATGCGGATACATCGAGCATTCCAGCAACACTTCTGCGTCTAAAAATTTCATTTGTAGACAGATTTCCCGCAGACGAATACCCCCTGCAGCTAACCTCATAACTCCGCTCATAAAAAAGGAAAAAGTGCAGAAACACATCAAATAAAAAGGGATTCTTTACTTAAAGAGCGACATAATATTTCCTTGAGAGGATACATTAAGCATCTTGCATCCTTTTGATGTGGAAAGGAAATTCTGAAATAGTCCACGTCTTATTAGGAGTTTCTTGCAGCCTACTGTAAACTCAACTTAAAGTTTAAAAAAAAATAAGTCTGCTCATTGTAGAAATGTAGTAAATCCCAGCTGAATATATCTCAGCAAGGATTAGATGGAAAGAATTGGATCGGCGTGAAACTGAGTACAGTTCGGAGGCTTGTTATGTGAACAGTTGGTCTGTGCTGCAAACATTCCGCAGTTACTCTTACAAATCTCCCAAACTGCATTTCTCAAATGAATTCAACGATTTTACTTTGTTGTTGCGACGGTTTCTTTTTAACGCTGCGTTTTTAGTTGCAAGGCTGACGCTGAGAAGAATTCGGCTCCCCTGATTAACCAAATTGCCCAGTTAGGACAAATCGTCACTGTCCAGATCATAACATTCGCATCTAATTAAATCAGACTGGGCGTTCTTTATTTTCCTGGCGCATGATAATTTTGAAGGCAGACTGTTAAATACCAGGGAGAGCTGAGGGGGGAGGGGTAGCAGGGTATTCGATCCAGTAAGATAGTGTCCCCAATGAATACACACACACACACACACACAGGCAGAGTTATATCGTATTCGGATACTCACGAAGTTGTAAACAATCGGGAGGAAACGGTTCGCCAAAACACATTAAAGTGACACGATAGCGCTTTAAACATGTAGACAGCATGTTTTCTAAAACATGTTTATCGCGACAGGAATCCTAGCGATGGGATACATAGGACATATAATTACAATCACCCAGCTTTCATTGTGAAACACGCAGTGCTCGGCAGAAATCTTTTATTTCCGACTATAAAGAAGCAGTTACAGGGGAATGGTTTGTGGAGAATAGGTTGGTACAGTATTGTCGGATTAGTGCAGTTATATAGCTGTGGTAGACAAGTGTAGTAAAACTCTGGCTGATTTGGCACAGGCCGAGAAATCAACGCCCATGAATCAATTCCATCACCACATTGAGAAAATGAGTTCACTGAACACTAAAATCGGGAATTGTGGTGATGAGAAGTTTCTGCCAACCGTTTATTAATACGTCCTTTACAAAATACCATAAATTACTCATTATTCAAGTCACTGACAAAGTTTGACCTGGCATATTCATGCTCAATGGAATCTATGTACCTGTACATGTGCGTTCAGAACACTGATGGAGACCCCGATCACTATTGCAAACTCATTGAGTTCTAGCTTAACACAAAGCACAGGAAAGTGGGACACAACTGAACTGAGATCTTCCATTCAAGACACATGGTCACATAGTCTTTAGTATAAAGTATTTCCATTTATAGTTAGTGATAAAAAGGAAATGCTTTATGGTTTATATTAATGTTTCATTTTGTATTTACATATGATATTGAGATCGTGGCGTATTGTACACTGTCACGTAGAGCTCCCATAACACGCGTTCCTCACGTCTTGGGATGCAGCTTCTGAAATGAAATATAGGCGCTGAAACCATGACAAATGAAGTTGTCAGTAGGCAGTAACTCTGTTCAATTAAAGCAGGTAGGTTTTACGCCCCTCCCATACATATCCCGACATCCACACGTTGTCTAATTTAAATTATGACGCTGAAGTTTACCAGGAGAGTACAGTCCAAAGTGTTTGTTTTTGCGGTTGCACAGTTTAAAAAAAAACTCCTCTCACATTTCTCTGGGATCACGAGGTCAAATGCTTACATAAGCCAAATTTCAACTCGAGACATTTGTATGAGAACTGGAACAGTTCTTAATTGTCTGGTGGAAGTGCTTTGGTCCCGCTCGCATGATGCATCCTTTGTTGGTCTCTGCAAGTTTGTGAGCGCCTCCTGCTGACTAACTTGAACGCTTCCTTACACTAGACATGGAAGGTGATGGAGAAGTGGGGAACTGTACGAGTGAACAGCGACTGCGTGAAGGCAGAAGGCCTCAGAGGTTCAGGACTCTGCGTTAGAAAATCATTTTGAGTTGCCCTCTCCCTCCCCTCTCCGATTATTAAATAAATTAAAACTGTGAATGAAATGGTGCCGAAGTGCTTTAAGGATGTTTCGGCGACATTATCACGTTGTTAAACTTTAGCCGTTTAGTCGACAGACATGTTTTGTGATACACACTAGAGTGAAATCTTTTACTCCTTTTCAGTGTTAGCATTCCTCTCCTCTCTCCTCCTGTGTATTTAAATTCAAACATACATATTCACTTTAAGTTTCCATTACTGGTAATCACGAACAGCTTTTTCCACAGGAAAATGTTAAGCAAAATAAAATGCAACTGAGCTTAACTAACCCATACATAGGAACAGGGAATTAGACAGAGCAAGAAACCCAAATAGTATTTACAAGCGTTTTCAGTCATCGAAATGTGGCACCAACGCACCATTAAATTACTAGTGTAAGCATATTTGTAATTTAATCTAATATCTTATCTTTTCATTTGGAAAAAAAACACACGAAAATAAAACGCCTGATTATTGTACTCCAGAAAATTACTGATGAGGGTTTCAAAATAAACCCATAGTTACAAGGGCAGTAACGATGATTAATTACAGCATGTCAATCACAGTGCATGAAGATATAAAACCAACATCAAGCAATATATTAGGCGCCTAGAGCAATTACAGGTTTTAATTCACAGTTCAATTTATATCAAATTAAGTACTTGCATTTTCTATTCAGATAAAATCATTTAAGTAGGGAGGAATATAGTGATAGTTATGTCACCCAATAATATCAAGAGATTTGCTAGATAATGGTAACTAATCTACAACCTGTCAGTTATCTGTGCAAACCTCGGTCCCGTCGATTAAGCAGTCTGCGATTTGAATTCTATTGTTAGGAGTTAGTCACGGTTGCTGGCTGGAAGCTGGTACCTTTGTGTGTTAGTGTGGTAGGCCGGCTGACAGCAGATGGTACTAGAGATGGTGACGTTTACATAGAGAGGCTGTTTCTCGCAGCTCCGGGCCCACGATTTGTTCACCTGTCACCTTTTACCCGGCGCAGGAAATCCAACCTGCATCCAGAATCTATACTATCTACATCAACTACCAACACACGCACGCACATACACACACACACTCCTGCTTTACCAGGATAGCCGAAGAGTAGCTTGATGACAATCCTTTTAATTAATACATTTCAACTGATTGTAATCTACCGGACCTGGTCTAGTTTAAATCTGATCCTTCTTTATGAGAACACGTAGGGGAAGAAGGGAATGCAGACCATACTTTTAATGCCATCAAATTACAAATATTAACGTTAGAAAGGTCTATTCCCTCAATTGGAAAACAGTGAGAATCCCCACCCACAGTTAGCGCTGTGGATTAAGTGACTGCAGAACACTGCCAAGGCCTGTCTATACACGTGGATTCCATGTAACCCTGACCTTGCAAATTGGCAGAGGCAGAACCATGGACAAATACGATTTGCAGGATAAATGCACATATACAGTATATACATTTTTGACTCCCTGAATTAGATCTGGCGCTGGATTGACTTTGCCTTTTGTCTGAGTTACATCTGTATCCAGTATGGCCCCCGGCTTCTTTGTAATCGTTGCGGAAAGCCTTGATTTCCAAGTTTAATCTTGTTCTGATTGGACACGCTCTTTTCCCCGGACTAACATGATTATTTCTGTTTTCTAAGGCGATCTGGTTGTAGTCTGTGTCAGACAAGGTACCCGACACCAGCCGTGCGTTATGTTTAAAGGTTTGGCGCTAACAGCTATATTTGCAATACATGTCGTGTGAATATTCCGATAGGAATTATTTTAATTACAATGCAAAAAAAAAGAAAGTTCAGACGTCACGCCTGGGATCCACGTACTGGGGATTTAATGATAACATGGCATGTGGCCAACGTTTGACTCATTTCACAGTTACCGTAGGATACAAAATCCTGACTGTGGTGGGAAATCACCGTATGAACGTATATGTTTATATCCTATTTGACGCTTTAAAATTGTAATTACTGCATACTTCAAAGACATTATTTCTACTGCGAGTGTTTAAAAACAATATCTAGTCCAGGATGTACTGCACAGGCACTGGGTAGGGAGGGAGATGATGCTACAAGAAGGACTCTCATCTGCACAAACTACAGCACATTCATTTGCCTCAGTTTAGCCCTGCGACGTATTTAAAGCTGCCCCACAGGCGCACACCAGCCCTTTGTCACAAACAGGGAATAAACTTTCATCTATCAGAAATGGAGGTTTACAACGGAAGCACATGTAAGTAGAAAAGTAATATACCGCCCGTTTATCTTTGGATTATTGAAACATGCTTTAACAACTTTTATAAATCACTTGTTTAATGACGAAATGTCTCTGCATTTATATTACGCGCATAGACTATAACCGCTGTGCACTACAGGTATTTGCATTTTAAGTTCGCAATATGTGGTCCCCGCCAATGACACACACACAGACACATATACACCTAGTCTTAAGTTATAGATGCAATAATTCAATTTGTTAATCTACGAACTGCTTTCCAATTGCAGTGAGAATCTTCTGAACTTTCCATATCTACAAACTGCCCCCTGGTTTTGCACTCAGAAAAGGAAACGATTACCAATTCAGAGGCTGTCAGCAAGCCATTGTAATTAGGACACCCTGTTGTATACGGGCAAAGGATTTGTTTTAACGGTTTTATAAAGCGGCTAATCGAGTAGTGCAGTTTTAACTCTGCAATGAAGCAAAATGCACAGGAAGGCCCTGAATAATCACTGCACGGTGTCTTCGAAATAGAGTGTGCTTTATGTGTTTTACTAGACTGTGTGCTGTCACATCACCATGAGTTTGTAAACTGCTCAATATTAAAGCAATACGATCATACAGACACACTTTCTCTCTCCGTGTCTCTTCCCCTCTCTCTCATACACACAGAATAGATATATAATGTTTGCTATGACGCACTGTATGTGTGTGTATATCTGTATACTGTTACTAGTCACAGATCTCTCGCTTCTTGGTCTTAACTAAAGCTTCATCACAATCCGTGGAGAGCTCAGAGTTGGACAATAATACCCCTACATTAAAAGAATAAACCCTCATGACCTCGTTCTCTTTCTTAATATATCATGTACACATACACACACACACATATATATATATAAAACATATAAACATGCAGTTAGTCTAGTTGGTTTTCTTGATTCTATGAGCTCAAATGATTGACTTGTCCAATACATGGCAATCAAACACCAGCATGCTCCCGGCTATTCGAAGCCGCATTTATCACAATCCATGAACCTTATGTACAAGACAAGCCGCCACCTGAAGTGGACCGTCCCTCTCGGGTGTTTGCGACCCAGAGTTGCATGTGAGCCTGCCGACCTTGACACCAGTGGGGTAAAGCCCATCTGTAGAAGCGGACCATCCATAGAGGTTTGTATTGTATTCATGGAGCTTCACAACTGAATGTGAATATAATTGTTCTTTGGAAAAAGAATCACGCGATATCCATTGGAATCACTATTAAATATATTTTAAGTATATAGCCAACCAATTAGTTACAACTTTTAATGAATACATCCCATAGTATAGCATTGATTAGTAGCCAGACTATATATTTTCCCTGCAATCATTTACATTTCTGACCATTTAACTCGTACTAAAATCGCTATTAATGTAGACAAGAGTTGTCAAGAAGACCTTTGCAAAAACAAATCTAGAAAATAGATTCAAGTAGTCTGGTATTTTAAATTGCTGCCATTTACAGAGTTTAAAATGTCCACAAAACTGCACGAATCATTAAAATGAAACAGTTGTATGCTGGGGCGTATTTGGTATAAAGTCTTCTCGTTGGGGTTAAAACGGCGCTGTGCGGGTTGTTTTATATCGGACACTGGCCATCTGAAATGTTGTCCTTAACCAATAGCAAACGACACTGGCCATATTTTGATGAAACTTTTATCTACTTTTCTTCAATTTGCCACCGTGGTCAAAAAATTGCTGACAGAAAATTGCGATATAAATACAGTTTATAACGTATACGATGCATATCCTCTTTCGGTGGTGAATATATGTCACTTGTCATAGGATATGTGTATTAAGTCAGCGGAATAAAACTGCAATGATAATGTGGATCTTCCTATTCAGCCCTATTGTAATGTGCTATCTTTTTAAAGGGAGACCCTGACAATGCGATAGCAGAGTGGGATTGGCTTTTGCAAAGGGACACTGAGCAGCGGATACGCCTGCCTTTGCTTGCCTCACTCATCGTGTTGAATTCACATATTGTGCCATTCTAATCCAATTTAAAGCAATTGATAATCGATAATTGTGTGTAAATCCCGGTTCTGTTCCGTACATTGTCAGCAAATGTGCAATCGATGTAAACTATTGCAAATGACATGATCTCCACAGCTCATGAAGGCTCTGCAAACACAGTTTCTGTTTATTATATATCACTTTCTTAAGTGATATAGTAGTAAAATGTATCTTTGGAAAGTAGCTATCTGGTGAAGTGGAGTTGCCCAGGGTAGTTCCTGCAATGAGCCGATCGAGTGTGGTATGTTTGAGATTGATTTAAAGGACAACAATGAGACTGACTAATTATGGCACTGCGCCTTTAAGTCTGTAAAAAAAAATGTTGAACTCTTAAAATGTTTTTTTTCATGGAACCTTAGCAGTCTCCCTTTAAATGCGAAAGCCCTCAGCACGCGCTGCTATAATAGGAAGGAGGCGACGTGCAGACAGCCAATGGAGAGGCGGGGAGGCGCCGACGTACGGTCCCGGTAGAAAAGGCGCGGAGTCCGCGCCGCTCAGAGCTGTCAATCAAAGAGAGAAAGAAAAAGCTTTGCAAGTCAGTGGCGTTAAAGGATTACACTAAATGCAGAGCGAACTCCTCCTCCCCAATTACTCACACAAGGCTTTGCTTTGCAGAAGAGTAACTTACTAAAAACAACAAGCCTTCAAGTCTGCAGCTTTTTGCATCGAGATCAGACATTGCAAAAAAAACCTGTATTTTTTTTCTCTCCATGTGATCAACTAGGCGACAACACATCTTGATGGGAGCTGTTTAAAGAGAACGGGTTCCCCCCACCCCCAAAAAACAACGGTTCCAAGAGACGCGATTGTTTTTTTTTGTTATTTTCTTATCCTTTTTAAGACCGAACCTGTGGTTTGACCTCGCTCTTTTTTTTATTGAGGGAGAGACTGAAAGAACTGTGGCTAAATGCATGGGTTAGGTCTGCGTCTTATGGAAGTTCTGGGCTCGAAACCTGAACAAGACACGTGTAATTTCCGTCAGTCAGCGATGCTTTTCCATGGAATCTCGGGGGGTGAGATGCAGGGAGTTATGGAAGAGATGGAGAGACGTTCCAAGAGCGAGCAAGCCATCAGTTCGGGGATAGACATGGGGGAGAGAGAAACGGTAGGCAATATAGCTTTAAAACAATCTATAGACGGCTGCGCTGGGATTAGGCAATTGTTATTTAAAAAAAAATATTTTATGCATCTACGCCTCACGAAGTAAGTTCTGTATTTTTTTATTCGTATTTGTATTAAGTATCTGTATAATTGAGAGCATATTACTGCAAAGATACCAACATGTCTACATTGAAACTAAAGTCAGTGATGAAGTCTTACCCATATCATCTGGAGTATTTATCAGATTTGTATGATTTAATGAGGCATTAAAATTAATCAGATTTTAAATGAAGATGTACTGGGGGATACAGCAACTTTCGAGAATGCTAACGAGTCTTACAAACTCTACCTAGCAGCAGATCCGACCAGTTTTGGAATATAAACAGGTTCCGACGTGTTTTTTAAATATTGCTCTCACAAAACAAACAAAAAACTTAATAACAATTCAAGGATAAGACGAGTCGGCGTTTCATTTGATAAAGTTTTATTTTTAAATTGAAGCAGCGATTAAGACCGATGGGCACGCCCAGCTTTAGTAGAAATAACTGAATAAAATCACAACACGGCTACAGAAGATAATGAATGTATTTGGCTTATATTCGAGCTTTTCTAGCAAACGGAAAGATAAAGTGGCCTGGTTTAATTTGGTAAAATGTATCAATTGAATCTGTTTGAAAGAAGTGTAACAAAACACAGTCGACAGCTAAATCGATCGAATGCAGTTTAAAGCGTTTCGCAGGAGGTGCGAGTATACACATATCTGATTTGACTTTATTCAGACGGGTTTATTTCACATCGCCGCTGTCTAGATTACCAGGAATTGTCCGTAATGGGCTGGTTCAATAGGTTGCTTAGACTTCAGGCTGACTGCAGCTCAGGATAGGCCTGTATCATAAATAATAGCACATGTCATAAAATAGCGACTTTAAGCGTGACAGTTATTACAACAGAATATGATTAATAGTTTGGGAAAGGAACTCCGATCCCTATATGTAAAATAAATCTGTCCGTTCCATAAAGTGAAATTGGTAGCAGGAATATTCTGCACTTCAGTGCTGACGAGATGTTTGAAACTGCAGTCACAGTGATGGATGTAAGCAGGGCTCTTTGTGTATAACGGAGCAGGTAGACCAGACTTACTTGTGCAATTGTTCCTTTGAACGCGTGTGAAAATTTGAAGTTAGGAGTGTATCAAGGACCGGCACAAAAAGTGTAATTTTTAACATGCGGAAAAGTGAGAGAATGAAAGGATTATTTGCAAATATGCCAAACTGCGTATATTAGCCATTTAGTTTACTCGTAATTTGATGTTAAACAGCACAGCTTCCGTTAGAACAGTCCCTAAAACTTTTAAATGCTGTGTATATATATTATTTGCAAAAAAAACAAAAAGTTGCAGTGGAATTTACTCCACCAAACTGGCGGCATAAACCCATGCATTATAATCATTTGAAAAATTATTTGCTACATGGTTGGTTTAATGGATAGTGTTCGCTCTTTCTCTAGCTGATGAGATGTAACCCTATATCTGGTGTGTTGCAAAGTGGGTGCTAATGGGGTGTATCCTGCTGGTGTTTTTCCAGACTATGCCGTCCATTAGTAGCGAGAGACCAGCTCTGTGTGCAGGCTGTGGGGGGAAGATCTCAGACCGCTATTATCTGCTGGCTGTGGACAAGCAGTGGCACATGCGCTGCCTCAAGTGCTGTGAATGTAAACTGGCCCTGGAATCGGAACTAACCTGCTTCGCTAAGGATGGCAGCATCTACTGCAAAGAGGATTACTACAGGTACCCAGACATGTTAAAACACACAATCAGAATGTCAACTGCAAGCTGCAGCAAAACAGAGGGCGACTATACTGCATGCAGTAAACAAGGCAGACTTTTACAATAACTAAGTGGAATAGTAGGACTTGGACTGATTAAACCGATAACTAACGTTAAACATTACTGCCATCCTTATCTGAACCCATGTGCGCGAATTAAATACTTTTTACAAGAAGTACTTCAGAATAAAACCATATTTGTTAACCTATTGAAGCCGAGGCAAAGTGGGAGCATTTCTTTCAGATGACGAAATGGGCTGGAATAATTTATTCAGGATCTTTACTTTAAATGTTTTACGCAATGAGATATCAAGGTTCAAGATGCATTTGCAGTCCTGTTACAATGCTCAGGTGTATAGTCGCAAAACAGAGTGAGGGGATTATTTACCTATAGGATTTTAAAAAATGACTCCGAACACTTAATACAAGCACCCAATTAAATTGTTTTAGGCAAGGCCGGAGTTGCTTGTAACCAGCTACTGGAGGCACTTAGCATATAACAAAATCAAAACATTGGCACTTAACACGCCGAAAGCAGAGTACAATGGAAACAATAAAATGGGACTTCTGCTAATATTCTAATTATGCCTAATTGTGTTCTAATTGTGTTAAATAAAATTTTATGCCAGCAACAATGATTCGTGCAGTTAAACATAATCGAACGAACAGCGTCCAGTCGAGAAAAGTCTGTTGGAATAACCTGGCAGAACACAGAATAAATTCCCAATGCATTGGGACGACAATAAAGAAAGGTAGCTGTTTTAGCAGGTTACAAGCAGGGACAAATCTGCGGTTAGCCAGTTTAATTCTAGTGTGCCGTTTTATGTATTTGAATGGACTTGGGGTATTCCTTAACTATTGTCTGAATTTAACATATGGCGAATGCAGAGCGATCTGCGCTGTTTTTGGAGCCTTAACCATTCACGCTGTGAGTTTTTCCAGCTACTGGTATTGGGTAGGAACAGAGAGAGAAAATAAACTCCTCTAAACTGGGGGCGGATCATACACGGGAGAGTTCAGCACAAGTTGCTATTGCCCATTACGGTGTTTCAAAATTGTTTTTCCGTATTTTTATTGCAACGCAATGAAATACTAGATGTTCCCGCATTAAAAGGCGAATAGTGGGAAGCCCAAGACCTTTCGAAAGTTGAGAAACACGGAAGTCTCTGGGTGAGAATATGGAAAAATGATCTAATCGACAAAATCCACATCCCGCGCGAATTAAGTGAACTCTTAGAGTAAGATGATACTAGTGATAAACCACCCCAAACGATCAGGACTGTTTAATCGAGATTTCACGCGTAACAGCCAGATTGCCCCGTGTGACATTTCTGCAGAATCCTCTTTTATTTACATAGTTCATTTAAATAGTTAATTTTTTAATGATGCGGTTTTGCACCGAGCGTAATGTTTTATGCATGATCTTCTAATTAAAGGACCGCGCCACGCAATTTAAAGCAACTCGCCAAATTAAAACACTGGTGTTTATTTCAGCATGCATGTCCTTTTACAGCAGGCACAGCATTAGCCAAAGATGTTTGACATGTCACACGAAACAGAATCAAATGCGCAGTGTTCATACATTTTATGGAAAATGGAAAGGAGTCACACATATTTTCAAGCTAAATACAGTGAGTGCGATGAAAGCTACTCACAACAATGCCATTAAATTATCACAGTCTTTAGCGGAAAAAGTTAAAGTTTGTGGGATATTGTGGAGAGCTCGGAGTTTTCCATTGGTACATTATATATACATTAGATTTCTACCTATTTTGATGGAAATCTTGTTTCGTTAGTTAACGAAAGTGCAACTGCAGTGCACTGAAAGGTTCGGGCGGTATAAGCCGAATCTGTACTTTAAACTAAACGTTATGTTCCCAGTGGGCTCCAGCAAGTACTTCAACTTTGAACTCTAAATAGGAGCGACTCATTATCGAAATAACAACGGATTGTAAAACCCTGCGTGGAATTGCGTTTCAATAATAATTAGATTTTTTAAAACAATAAAATGCTTATAAAAAGAATTACATAATCAGACATGTTCTTATGTAGGCGCCAGAGTGAAGCTGGTTTCGACAATATTTAGCATCCCACTTAACGCCAGTCAGAACTCCATAGATCAGGGTGGAATTACAGACCCAACCATGATTGGATATGATTTTTAAAATGAAATTTCAGACGGACAATTTAACATTCTGAAAATCGCCTCCACCGGACGATCACAGTTAATTCTGTCAATATATTATTACAAGTGTAAATAACAAGTGGCAAACTCCACACCGCCGCTGGTAGTAACTTTTAGCAACCAAAAAGCGACCTGGTGAGTGTCGGGCTTTGCTAGATGAAAAACCTGAGGGGGGATGGGGGCGTGCGCTGGTATCAGCGATATCCTATATGGATTCAAAAATAACCTGTTTATGATATTGTTACACACGGCACCAAAACATTCATAGTGACCCTAAAAAGCAGATGAGACTTTACAGGCACCGACATGTTTTAACGGTAATATTTGCCCCTTTTTTCCCGTCCCTGCCGCAGGAGATTCTCCGTGCAGAGGTGCGCCAGATGTCACCTCGGGATCTCGGCATCAGAAATGGTGATGAGAGCAAGAGACTTGGTCTATCACTTGAACTGTTTCACATGCACAACTTGCAACAAAATGCTGGCAACCGGGGATCACTTTGGCATGAAGGACAGCCTGGTGTACTGCAGGATTCACTTCGAGACTCTGATTCAGGGAGAATTCCAGGCTCACTTCCATCACTCGGACGTAGGCTCCAAGAGTGGCGCCGCACTGGGGCTGCCATTCTATAACGGGATGGGCACTGTGCAGAAGGGCCGGCCCCGCAAGAGGAAGAGCCCGGGACCCGGGGCTGATCTAGCAGCTTACAACGCAGGTAGGACTTCCTAAACTTTCACCAAGCACAACTAGCACTATAGTTGGTTACAGTGGCTCCTGATGGCACCAGTTGGCGTTTGTACTGATGCAGTGTCTTCATTTTTGGCCTGCCGACTTACAAACAAAACCATCACTTTTACAACTATGAAGCCAATACCCTGGAGATAGAACCTTTTTTTTCTTTAGAAATAGCATACAGTGCCATCAACTTTCGTGGTGACACTGTTGCTTTAACTCGCTAAGACATTGTTGTAATTGTGATGTACCCACTAATGAAAAACGTGGTTAATAACCGAGTCACTAACTCCTGTGTTTGGGCCGAGGGTATGTGGCTGAGAATTAATGACAAATGTAAGTAGAGAATGGTGTCTTTGGCCATTGTCAGACCCAGTGTTCCTTTTCCAATAACAGGATCACTGTCTGTTTGCCATCTGGAACACGGTGGCGTCCTCCCAATGAAGCTTTGGAACTTGCGGTATTTTTTTCCGCTGTTAGGTTTTGCACCCTCCAAATTCCAGAAACATCAGTTCACGTCTTGTTTACTGAAATTTGTTATTATTCTTAAAGAGACGCGTTCCCAGTTGAGGCTGGAACTCCGCAGCAAACCAAACATGCTAATGTTACGCTTGAAGAGATCTTCCTGTAGGCCAAGAGCGCTCTGGGAATGCAAGTTATTGGTGCCACATACACAAAACAGAAGCACCAACATCAAAAATCGTGTTAAAAACAAAACGGGACGCAGTTATTTGTAAAGGAGCCAGTGTATTTGGAAGTATTGGATGCAGGAATGATGGCGAGCCGATTGCAGTGGCCCATACCCTTTCTATCTTTCCCCTTCAGCCCCATTCAAACTGAGAAGGAACTGTTGATATGAAATGTGGATTTTAATGATTGGGTTTCACACACGATATTGGCATTTAAACAATAGGCGAAGTCCTTTCGTTTTGGAGGGGGCATTCATTTTATTGATTCCCAATAAGCAAGATGCGGCCCAGCTCGGTGCGTGCGGAAAGTTACAGAGTATGTTTTCATTCAATAATGGTGAAAAGGAGGTTTGGGAAACATTTCTGGAATGTAAACATGATTTCGTCCCCTCCCCCCCCGCTCCCTCCTCCCAGCACTTTGATTATTTTAACACGAATGGCAGAAACCTGTGAAAATATTGTATGTAGAAAACCCCTCGGCTTCCCTCTCCTGGGGCACGTGTTACTTTGATTCTCAATTGTGTCAGAAAGAACATTATAAAAGTTAGTTGAAGATGTGGCGCGATATTATGAATGAGAAAAAAAAGGGGTTCATACAAAAAAAGTGCATCTCCAAAATTGAAGGGAATTGGGATCCGACCAGAATGGTTGATGTGTTTGGGTTAGTGACTGCGGCGGTTTACCCTTGCTTTTTTGGTAAGAAATGCAAAGATGTAGGCGGCGCGGGTGTATCTTTATTTAGGGTTGCATGTATGTCTTAAATCCTGGGAACTGGTGGCGAACAGGACGGGCGAACAGAAAAGGCTGACCTTATGATTGACTCTTTTTAGGAGCCTTACAATGGGAAAACTTCCTACTCCCCCTCTCGTATTCTCTCCCCCAATAATTAAATGTTCTAGAAACACACAGTGCTGCTTAAAAACTTTGAAAAATGGGTTTGCCGCCAGTAAACCCTTAGGTATTTTATTCCCATTTTGTATTAGGTTCCAACAATGATCTGATTGGACGATTTGTAGTTTAGTTTAGTGAACTGTAATATCTACAGGTCTTGTATATTTTTGAAGTTTGCAGGAATCCGTGTTAAATCATACTGAGCACAAGAACACAAGAATGTCTTTAAATGCACACTTTGAAGCCTTGCGCTTAGTGGAAATGAAAAATAGCATGTATTTTTGTTACCTGAACATATAATTATTACAAGTGCATCCTCATTATACTGTGTACGGAATCGGCCCAATTGAATGGAAATCCTTGCATTAATTGCATCAGAACCCTTCACTGCTCTAAACGGCACCAATTCCCCTTCAAAGACTCTGGGAGTTTATTTGAGACTTTTACCACATTAAGCTTTAGTCTTTAGAGGGTTGCGGTTGAGGGGGGGTGGGGCGGGGGGTGGGTGGGGGGAGTCTGGCAGGACTTGGCAGATTTTAGACGAAGATGAAGGTTGACAAGTGGAAAGCAACCCAGATGGATGCCGGAACTTCAAACGCCTACTTTGCCAAAGTTCTTCTTTTATACTTTCATTTTTTTTTGCCCATCAGTGGGGGGCGGGGGTAGGGGTTGCATTTTCTGAGGGCTTTCCGGGAGGCCTACAGTGTTTGTGGGTCAGTAAATCAATGGGTGAAACCTTGTGGAACAAGCTTTTAGTTCAGAACTGAACACCTGCACAAAACTGCAATCCCTCGGTGGCTTCCCAGCAAATAAAAAACACACGAATTCCTAAAGAGCATCAGATTGGCTAGAACTCCATTGCAACGTTTGAAGAACATCTCTGATAAGATCCTTTTCATCTTTATGATAGCGTCACCAGTACGTCATTCCCCCAGCAAATCTGGACCCAACTGATTAAGATTTTAAGGAATTAGAATTAATGTATTCAAAATTCCATAACCAATTATTTATCAAATAATTATTTTGTGTCGAGTATGTAAGGCCCATTAAAAGCTGCCTCGATCACTGCACATTTAAACACTTTCAAGAGTAACCATTGGGGAAAGATTAGTGTTACAGAGAACGCAGATGCATTCGTTTCATGAACTATTAAAACGTCAACAAACATACTTAATAATAATTTTTCTAGTAGTCTGCAAGTTGCAAAAGTCATTAATAGTCATTTGCATGGTGCAGATAATCATATTCCCCGCACCACACCAGCCAGACACAATTTATTTTGCAGTAAGTGAACTAAGCATGTAACAGATCTTGGAGTCACTGTGTGTACTCACCGCCTCCCCCAAATCACCGCATCTAATTATTAGCTCCCGAAATCCTGGCCCCAGTTTAAATAGATGCCTGTTCCAGGTACATATATTTGTAGAGCCGCTATCCGTGGAGAAACTCTTTGTATATTGGTTTGTAAATATGCCATTTACAATTAGCTTCGTGGTTCTGGAATATCTTTTACCATTTTGTATAATGCTTCATTATCCTTTCATATTTAAAAACCTTTTTTTTTACTAAGCAGCGGTTTTCTGTAAATTTGTCAATATATTCATGCTTAACTCATTACCCAATCCACTCCTTCCCAGTAACAGGCTTCAATTATGCTAATTAAAGCCTATTGCCTAATAATTACGTATTTCCATCACTAAACACCTTGTTGGTACACATAAAACGGGGTATTACAATTCTGCAAAAAAAAGAGAAAAAAAACACCAGTTGGTTGGTTTAATACAGGGGAGAAACACTTTCAGCAAAGGGTTCGGAGAGATAATGACGAACAAGGTTGGTTAAGCTGATTTCCTCATAGGAATTTAATATTTAACAAACAGATGGGATTTTGGGGGGCTTGGCAGAAAATATGAAACGTGCGAGTATTGGGTTAGTGATTCCAATGAAATAGACGGAAAAGTTTGAAGAGTTGTAGTTGATGACATTAGTATTAGATTCCACAGGCGTTTCAAGCCCTGGCACACTGTTCGGGTTTCTCTCCTTACTTTACGGCGGTGATATATTTACATCTATTCCCCAATGCCGCAGTACAGAGCTAACTTTGGTTAGTTGATTTTAATTGAAGGAAACTGATCTGAAGTGGAGGAACAGATCTTGGGCAAAGGGAAAAGTGCTTTCCCCCCCCAAAATCTGTTAAATATTTATCCACATCAAGTCCACCCTCACGGTTACAGAATCTGGTTATGTATTTCTTTGTTTGTTAAAAAAATAATCCAGTTAATTTATTCTCAATTTTTAATGTGTTGCATTTACAATTCTGTTTTGCCATTGCACTGATTGGGTGTTAACAATGAACGAATTTCACCCCAAACACGCATTCTGTGCAATATTCGATCATGTCAGGCTCGGGAAGTCTAAAACCTGTGACATGAACCATTGCTTTTTAATTGTACTCACATTGCGGCGCCAAATCAACGCAAAGCGCGTTTCGAGCAAAAACCTAAATTTCGAAGAATGTAAGTAATACCTGCTGTGTTCAGCTTTAATGTAACTGAGCGGGCGACACCCGGGAGATTAGAGTTTAGCAATTAAAGGTTGCAATACTCTTGCCAGTTGTTCGAAAGGAAATGCAGTAGTAATAAAACGGTTAAGCAGAATATTGTTTCGTGTACAGCAGTAAAACTAATAAATATCCTGGTATTTTCCATAATTTGGGGGAAATGTAATTATAGATTGGCTGTCGGTATGATGTAGTGAATAATTCAGAAGTGGATTAGTGTAACCAGATTCTCCTAATTCAGCATTGTTAGTCGAGTTCGGGAGCTCTTAACCCTTTGAACTTTTCTAATTGAAAGGAAACCCCTAGATCACAGCGGTCCAAACACCTCCACTTGCTTTCTAACAGCAGGCTGTAAATTGCAAGATCATTATGTGGTGAACCGTGATTAATTTTTAAATGCTCGATCGATAATTGAACAGCAAAACTAGTTTTATATAGAGGTGCATCAAAAATGCAGAGCAATTCCTCAAAGCGGGGCCGTGAGAATCTGACAGCGATCGTTTATTAACTGTACACAGGGACTTTAGTATTGCGTTTTTATTTTGCCGCTACCTCACAATTGCAGCGAAGCTTTTAAATTCTTTCTTTCATTAATGTTTCCAATGGAAAGTTAGTGAAAGCAGGGCAGGAATCTGAAAGCGGCCACCGACCCTGGAACACTATCTCCCCCTTGAGGCTTTTCGAGTACCACTGCTGCCAGCCTCGTAGGACACTCACTCACTCACTTGCTCAGGCAGCAGACTGCGATTCAGTAACAAAATAGCATTTTCAAAATGTGGTTCCATTTCACTTTTTCCAACCAAAAAAAACCTCCGGCCCTTTTCAGCCTTAAAAATGAAGACTTGATAAGTCATAAGAAAGCGGATTGCTTTTGTGGTCCCTGATTAAAAAGACTGGTGAAGTTGCAAGAAATTTCTAAACAAGGCTCTGTGTAATGATGTGATCAGTTATGTTATGAGGTCAATATTATAATCTGGAATTGCAACACAATGCTTCTGCTGCCGTCCACTTTCCTTCCCTGGGAGTTTCTATCAGAGCAGATTGTTTGTAGCTGTGTTTGGAATAGACCTGCCTGACAACCCCTCAGTGTATAATTTCTATCTAAGAAGATTTGGGACTTGTTGAATACCGGGAGATACATATGAGAAGTGGGAAAACAATTGATTACAGTGATGTTTTAATTTCTGAAATGATGTAATGCTATTAAATTGTATTATTTGTTCTACATTTAAAAATAGGGTAATTATACCGTGAATAGCAAATGCAAGTGCATCACTTCTCCCTTAGAACCATTTGCCCTTATGAACGTTCTTCAGAACTGTGCTACATTATGTCTTCTCAAGTACAATGCAGCCCATCCTTGGGGCATGCTTGTGTCTCCTTGCTTTGTCCAATGACAGAATCTTTTTGAATCATGTCATTGCTTGTCATTGCACATGACGCAGAAATGAATGCCAGCAAATAAGAATGATGTAATATGTACACCACTTCTGATGAGTCACAGTCACTTTCCTAAAGCTGCGGTGCCCCAGGTTGACAAAATAACACTGGACATTGAAACAGCAGCGAGTATTCCCACAGAGTGGAGTGGTGCAAGTTTGAGCTCTCACTTGCCTGAGTTCCTGATCTCAGTGGTACTGCATTAGGACAATAAATTGGAAGGAGTATCATCGTGGTTATCACATGACCACTGGACCAAGCCTGCTGGCGGTGGCCTGCAAGCAGGTGGTCCATCATGGCTGTAGAGGCATGTTGCCTGGAGATGAACGTACCAGAGGGGAACATGGATAAAAGAATATTCACCAGAGGGTAATGTACTCTCAAAAACAGCCACGGTAATTACAATGCTTTTTTCCCATGTTATACCTTGGAATCAGGAATCTGACCAATCCAAAATATTGTTACCAGTGCATTTTGCTCCAAAGAAATTCACAATGTTGTAATAGACGTCAGTTTCAGAAAAGTTTGGCTTATGTATTCGTTTCATTGATCTTAATTTCTTACCTCTGGGTTCTGGCTCTGATTGGCAGGAACATAAGGGTGAAGAGTGGAGAGTGGAGATCGGTGTTATGACGATATAAACCATGACTTTCTGAAACTAAAACCCTCGCACAAACATAATAGGAAGCATATTTTTCAATAGGTTGCTTTTCTTAGTTCCTTACGATACACTGGGGTAAAATATGATGACTATGCATCTTTAGGAAATGCTTTTCCTTCAGTTCAAAAGTCATTATGGTCAGAAAAATCTCCACTGATTTCAGAGTAAACTTGAACTTGCAAAATGGAAAGGAATCACTTAAACCAGTAGCATCTAATGAAGATATAGTCTTATTGTTGAATTCTATTCATTTTCAAATTAATAAACTAAAAAAATTAGTTGTAATTTGTACTGGAGAACCACAGAAACAGGCCGTTCAGTCAACTAGCCCATGTTGTTTTTATCCTTCACACGAGCAGTAATCCTAATCTCATGTGTCCACCTTGTTCCCATAACCCTTTATCACTCTTTCCTTCAACCACCTATCTATCCTATTCTTAAATGTTGACATGGCCTCTGATTCAGTCACTCACTGTCATAGTGCATTCTGCAGCCTCACAACCCTCTGTGAAGAAAAGTTCTCCTGGTCTCGGTCCTAAATCTCTTACATTTAATTTAATCTCTATGTTTCCCTGTTCTAGACCCCCCAACCACCGAAAACCATTTGTTTCTGTCTATCCTGTCCCATCCCTTCAAATTCTAAACACATCTATTAAATCACTCCATAATCTCCTCTGTTCTGATGGTATTTTACAATATTGGACAAGTATTTGACCTCTTGAACAATTAACTCCCTACCTTGCATCATGTCCATCTTTGTAAGAAAGAAAGACTTACATTTATATATCACCTTTCACGATCACTGGACGTCTCAAATCGCTTTACAGCCAATGAAGTAATTGTGATACACTACCACCCACTTTTGAAATAGCGTGGATCTTAATTAATATTATTTTGTATGGGAATTGAAAGAAGGCTTTGAGACAGTGGATAAAACATGTTGCATAGTGGGCTTTAATTTGGAAATTTGTGAAATGGTTCAAGCAGAACAATGTATGTTGCTGACTGCACAGGATTAGAATGCATTCAAATTCTGCTGGAAAGGAAGGCTTCACGGAGGCTGCAATTTGAAGGTCTAAAGGCTTCAAAAATATATGTCTCTGAGAGCTAAAAGATTAAAGATAGGATCCGTGACTGGACATTTTAGGCCAAAAGACATAGTGTACAAGAGTTGATTTCCATTCAGGGTACCAGATTATGAAGATTTATTTTTGAAGTATTGATAAGTATTTTCTTTTAACACAAATATACAGATATTAAATATGGCAATATACAAGTGAGACAAATTCATTGCAAAGGTTTTCTGTTAACACAGCAGAAAGTTATAAAATTATGGAATTTCTATTAACACTTGATGTTATTAAAATAAAACAAACACGTTTTAGCAAAATATGTTCAATAACTAAAAATACAAATCTAAGCTGGCCACAATGCTTTGCTGCTTCATGGCACTGTATGGCAGAGAGGATGTTTCCGTTGATGGGGGAGACTGGAACTAGAGGGCACGATCTTAGAATAAAGGGCCGCCCATTTAAAACAGAGTTGAGGAAAAATTTCTTCTCTCAGAGGGTTGTAAATCTGTGGAATTTGCTGCCTCAGAGAGCTGTGGAAGCTGAGACATTGAATACATTTAAGACAGAAATAGACAGTTTCTTAAACGATAAGCGGATAAGGGGTTATGGGGATCAGGCGGGGAAGTGGAGCTGAGTCCATGATCAGATCAGCCATGATCTTATTGAATGGTGGAGCAGGCTCGATGGGCCGTATGGCCTACTCCTGCTCCTATTTCTTATGTTCTTATGTTCTTATGTAGTGATGGAAAGTGGCACTTTTCTAATCTCAGGTAAGACATTGGGAGGAGATATTGAATAGAGACATTACTGCAGGGAGGGAGGAAGCATAGGGAAAATGGAACGGCATGCCATCGCCCGGTGCTGCCTTGTACCAGAGTGACATTGGCAAAATCTTGGGTTTGCCTGCTCTCTTAACTGGGGAGCGCTGGGCAATGGTGTTGGGAATCTAAAATAGACTGTTTTTATGAATAGTTCCTTTCAGTCCCACTGTCGGATATTAATTGTGTCACTGTTACCTATTTGTCCAGTTCAAGTTCCTGAGAACTGGTTACAGCAAAATATTGTTGACATCTGTGTTTAGAAAAAGTTCCCGATTTATTACAATTTATTAGCAATCTTAAATACATTTATGTATTTCTGTGACGGTTCAGTTGTCAGGTCTTGAATTCAGCAAAATTCAATCACAGACATCAGACAGATTTTCTCTCTGTGCTCACTTAATTCATTGCAGTCATTCTTTAGAAAGTATTGTTGATATTGTCATCAATTTAAGTTTTGATATCTGGAAACTATCTTATGTAGTATTATAATGATAATTTAACAGAAAATTTAGATTCATAGTTTATGAATTTTTATTTATGAAATATTTGTTTACATTTGCACCATTTGTAATAGAATAAAGGGAAAGAACATAAAACCTTGTGTTCTCAGTTGTCTTGGTTCCTCATACACTTGTTAAAGATTTTTACATCTAAGTTGTAGATTAGCGAAAGCTTTCAACGTCAAAGTATCAACCGTCATTAAAAAATTGGAATCTGCAAAAATGTTAGCAGTTAAACAAGAAATAATCAAATTGGATAGAAATATTGTCAAGTAATGGAGACCTTGTTGTTGTTTTCGCATCTTCACACTCCTCCCTTAGAGATTAGTGTGAAGTAGTGCAAGGATTCACAGCTTGACAGGCCGTGATATGGATGTAATTTTACATCAGCCGGTAGGGTGGTTAATCCTACATGGCAGTCTCCCACAACCCATACAATGAGGAAGGGCTACCCACAACCACTGCACGTGTTTCCCACCGAATGTCAACCCAGCATTCAGAGCCAGAGTACCGGTTTCCACAGGACTCTCTGCAGTGGAGTTTGAATCCTGCACCATCTGACCAATGTTCCCCCTAAGGTCAATCGGGTGGTCCTGCATCGGCCGCTCACAAGCTGTTGGCACTGGAAAATATCACGCATGCAAATTTAAAGGGACAGCGGCAAGAAAAAAAATTAGAGGGAGCATTCTGACTCAAAGGCGAAAATGCTACCACTAAGCCAAAGGCTTGCTCCTATGGAGACTTCATAATTCATAATAAGTTGAAATTAAATATAATTATTTTCAATAGCAGTTGCGATTGCATTTTGAAATGATCTCTTCATCGTCAGAGATCTCTGTGATGATATTAAAGGGGAAGCCATTCCATGAAAAAAATGCTTTGCAAATTCTTTCTGTTTTGTTTATAAACAAACGCACAATTCCGTGATGTAAAATCTGTAATGTAATGTAATGTAATGTGTGCTATAATGTAAAACCTCATCCAGTTATGATGAAAATGATGCGGGGTTGTTCTGGCTCTTCTCTCTCCCCAAATGAAAGATGTGTCCAGTGATAATTTGGTGACGACAGTATTCCTTTAGTTGAGGAGATCACATTCGATGTTACAATAAACAGCTAGGCTGAACGAGAGAGCATACAAACCATGCCATTAGTAATTGCGCCTCTCAAATAAAATAACATACTTCCATTCTTTAATACTTTTAGACTTGATTCAACAGAAATACTATAGTGAGGCTCCTGGAGATGCATAGCTCTGATAATGATTTTATGGAAGCATGGCCTTTTGTTAGCATCTTGTTGTAATGGGATATGCAAAAGAAGGCCCTGCCTTTTTTTGGGGGGGGGGGGGAGTGGGTGAGGAGCATATCATTTTTATAGTAATATGGATTTTGCGTTTCCACAGAAGTAGGGTTTAAAATGAATGTAGAGATCAAAATTGCTGCTTCTTGTACTTTTAACATTTTATAAATGATACTTCCTTACTCTATTCTAATGTTTATTGTGGCTTATATCTTTGGAGGAACGTAAAAATAGTCATATTGCAATGTTACGACCACCAAAAAGATAATAATGATTCCTGTCTGTAGTTTGATGGGGCAATGTTTCGATCAAGCTCTAACTTGCTAAAAGTATAAGATCCAGCAGATTGAGGCACAATATGTATAATACTTAGAAAATAATTTTAGAAATAACAAATTCATTAATTTTATTCATATCTGATTTTTAAGGTGATATGACCATGATGATTAACCTGTGTGATATATTGTAATTTTACTGTTCAAGCATGGTGTTATATTAACAAATCAGCATGATGGGTGAGGACAGCTGTTATGTTCCTTGAGGTAGAATATTCGACTGACACTCAGGGAGAAATTCAACTTATTTTCACTCGTTTCTCAGGCCTAAAATGGTGGCGGGGCCTGCAAATTTTGGGTGACGGCCCCCTGCACCTGATCTCCCTTTTAGTTGTGTAGGGCACTCACCTGAAATAGGGACCTAACCCATTTGTAGGATCCCAATGTAAAATTCTGCTTAAAAATAGGCAGAGCTGGTGCTATGCAAGCTCCGCCTAGTTGTACCAGGTCTTAACTGGCTTAACCCAGCGATCCTGAAAGGGGTCATTACGGATCTTTCAAGAAATGGCCACAAAACGTTTTAAAAGTTACATTTCTGTTGAGCCAGAAGGATCAGGAGAGCTTCACCTGGTTCCACAAAATTACTGCGGACTGCTGCTGGCCCAGACTCGCTCTCCCTCCAACTTCTAATGTCCTTTAGGGAAGGAAATCTACACGGTCTGGCCTATTTGTGATTCCAGACCCACAGCAACATGGTTGACTCTTAACTGCCCTCTGAAATTACCTAGCAAGCCACTCAGTTGTACCAAACTGCTACGACAAAGTCAGCACTGTGGGAGTACCTTCAGCTCACGGACTGCAGCGGTTCAAGTAGGCCTACTCACCACCACCATCTTCTCAAGGGGCAATTAGGGATGGGCAATAAATGTCAGCCTTGCCAGCGACGTCCACATCCTGTGAACGAATAAATTTAAAAAATACTTTGCTTGACACCTCTTCCTCACAATGCCCCCCTGCCCCCCGGACCTACCCGTGGGCCGGCCCGAGCTCGCTTCCACTTCACTTCACCCGCCCTTCCACCCGCCTCCAGCTCCGGATCTACCCGTGGGCCGGCCCAGATTCGGAGCCAGCCAGTGTTTGTCAGGCCCTAGCTGACAAGCTGCATGGGGACAAACAATTGGTGCCTGCAGCCTGCTGGTTTTACTCAAATGAGGCTCGCAGACGAATTTGGCTTGGGTCTCAGGCCAGCACAGACTGGCATGTGGAGCAATCGCTTCACCAACTTTCTGCCTGTTTTGGACGCAAGTCCAATGTCTCGCCCTCAATGACTAGACTCAGACATGAAGCACTTGGGTGAGGTGTTGATGGGTAGCGAGTGCATTTCAGGCAGGAGAGGAGGGGAGGAAAATTAGACGGTCGAAATCATTGTGATATCTTTTACGTAATTATTTGGTTTCAATTTCATACAACTACTAAAATTTAATTTGCAACAAACTCTAAACCAGCCCATTCCTTTCATTTCAGAAACAGTGTGTCAGCGTAACGTTTGATAAATCAGACGAGTGTCCAAAGTCAAAGCTAATCACAAACCAAATGCATTTTAAGCAAACATTAGGACTTTAAATGAGTCAATGATGCAAAGAACAAAGTTTTTATGAAATCAGCAGTGGAATATATTTTTAGGCAGTAATCACATTTATTCAAAATTTCTTCTTAAATTTACAGTATATCTTCATAATATTTTGTAGCGTTAAGTTGTAATGAAAATGACGGTGACCACATGGACAGAGAGCAGCAGTATCCTCCCACTCAGAAGACAAAGCGCATGCGCACCTCTTTCAAACACCACCAGCTGAGGACCATGAAGTCTTATTTTGCCATTAACCACAATCCTGATGCCAAGGACCTGAAACAGCTAGCACAGAAGACGGGGCTTACAAAGCGAGTTCTGCAGGTAAGAGACCTCTATTGAGTGACAGTTCAAATTCTGTTTCTCAGGCAATCTGTCCTTTTTTACTCTCCCAATTTCACTCATTTTTAGAATAATAATGACATTTATATTTAAATCTACCATGACCGCACATATGGAACAGTTTTTTTTGAGCCAAAACGGTTATTTGGTTCAACTTCTCAGCATATCCCTCAAAGACATCTCTATGCAGAGGTACATTTCATTCCTTTAGATCCATTTTTACTGCCCACTTCAGTGATCGTCCTGTGTAACCTATTCCACAAGTCTATTACCCTTTCAGTGAAAAACTTCTGCCCGGCTTCTCTTCTGACTCTTAACTTCTTAATTTGTTTTCTTTGGTATTCAAATCCTTCGCCAGAGGGAGCAATCATTACTTTTGCACATAGGAAAACTCATAAGCTCCTCAAAAATATTAGATAACAATTCTGTTTGGTTCCTCCTACCACCCTAAAGACTCTACAAGTGAATGCACTGCATGGTGTGGGACTGAGCCACACAGATCCGGAAAGTCCAAGATCTGTTTTAGCAGGGCGGGCAATAGGAGTGCTGCAACTGGCATTGGTGGCCCCTACACCAGGGAATGGAACGATCAGCTTAAGTTCCCACTCCTGACTCTAAATGCAGCAACTGCTGTTGGAATGCATGTTGGATAAGGAACAGGTGGATTGCAGCTGTGATGTCCCCTGTGGTCAAATAGCCTTCTCAGAATCAATGTTTGGGCTCATGCATTAAGAATGGCAATGGTTGCCGGTGGCATCGAACCTTTGCAAGAGTCGCTGCCCTTGGCAGATTGGGGATAAGGGTGGGAAATTGGAGCAGGAAAAAAACTTCCATTTAATGTAAAAGCTATAACATTTTAAAAGAGCTGTGCTATTCAATAATCTGTTCTTATGTTTCTCACTTGTCCTACATGTATTTTAATTTGATACAATTTTGGGAGCTGCAACACGTCCATGGTTTCAGTGCGGAGTTGGATGGGGATGGTTTTAATGCAGGATACAGTGGGGCTGCTCTTGTGATACAATAATGACTTTGGCCAAGCTTCTGGTGAGACTTCCTGAATTCTGGCCTGTAGCTGTATAAAATACATGGAAAAGCAGAGTGCTGGTGGTTGACATGAGATCTACCATAACACTCTGCAGGTCTGTAAAGAGAGAAGGTGGGTGGGGGAGGGGTGGTGAAAGGGTTATGGGTGGTGGAGTGGTCAAACCCTGTTTTTTTAGGCTTTTGACTATTCTAGCGGGAGAAAAATAAACCAGTTAACCAAATGGATCAGATAGGAAGGTCCAAATTTCAGTCCTTGCTTTGTGCTGACTTTGTTACTTACCTGGAACGGGGAGCCACGACGGCTGACTTCAGCATTCCTGGTTTAGGGATTGGAATTTCCATCCAGGGTTCCAACTCCTGGTAGCTCTCCAAAGTAAAACTCATTTTTTGGAAAGCCTGCGTACGGACCAGGTCTGTTGTCTGCAAACTCTTTCCAGTTGACCCTTCGGGGCACTCAGACTGCTGTCAGTCTTGCCTTGGAACATTCCAACCAATGGTGTAAGTCCAGGACAATCAATCATGCAGGAAAGGGAAATCAGAGGAGTGTGCAGGCAGCTTGTGCCACATCCACTTGACATGGAGACTGGTGAACAACAACAAGTAGCCAATCGCAAGTTGTTCCCTTTTAACTGTGAAATATTAAAAATTCTGTTAGAAGTGGAAAATACACGGAATAGAAACATTAGAGCCATATGTTTACAATTAAAGCTTAATCTACACCCAAATTGCATAGGGATAATTCCTTTAAATAAAATAAATAGAGTTGGCCTTTATTCAGGGCGGGTGGGGAGGGATTGGAAGTATAAATCACTAAAGTATGCCCAAGTCCTGCTCCACTATATTGAAGTCCGAGTCCAATTTATTGATGTGCTGGTGCAATAGTCGACGGTCGTGGCTGTTTATATTTAGCACCACGTACGGCAAACTTAGTTTCTTTTTCTATTTTTGCAATCGCTTCTGCTATTATTACCCTGACCTGGTTACTGGTTGTTGTTCACCGAATTGTTCTTTCCCATACTGTGTCTGTCTGGCTAATCAGTGTAAGCCAGGTTTGGTTGTCAGCAATCTCTCCCTGGGAGCTAGTTTTAAATTGCTGTAGTCTTAACGATCCTCAGAAAAAAGGATTGTGCTAAAAAGCTGATCTCTGAGAAGTGTGTTTTTTTCTTATTAGAAACTAAACCCAGTGCCTATAATAACACAAGCCTGTATTCTTGATCTCTCTTGATTTAGTCACACAGTAAAAGACCAGAGAAGGTTAAGTCTTAAACAAACACTTTAGACATTCCTGATCCTGATCAATGCCAAATAAAACACCTTTGCATTTACATTCTAAAATATAACATGATATTTAATGAGCTAAAACGATGGGACCCTGCAGCTTTGAATATTTTTTTTCTAGGCATGCTCACTTGGTGTTTCATCTAACACAGGAGGTAAATTTTCTTGTGCAGGAACAGGAGTTTACACAGTGGTTCTCCCAGTTTTAGGAGACATAAGCGCCCCACTGTCTTTTGAATATATCCAAATAACTGGCCTCAACAACTTTCTGTGGTAGAGAATTCCACAGGTTCACAACTCTCTGAGTGAAGAAGTTTCTCCTCATCTCGGTCCTAAATGGCTTACCCCTTATCCTTAGACTGTGACCCCTGGTTCTGGACTTGCCCAACATCGGGAACATTCTTCCTGCATCTAACTTGTCCAATCCCGTCAGAATTTTATATGTTTCTGTGAGATCTCCTCTCATTCTTCTAAACTCCAGTGAATATAAGCCTAGTCGATCCAGTTTTCTTCATATGTCAGTCCTGTCATCCCGGGTCCCACTGCCTAGGCAGGTATAACCCTGCAGGTGACAATGAAGTAATGTTATTTATAGCATCTCACTGGCACCTGATATGCTGCTGTCACAACTGTAACAATAATGTCAAAGGTCTTTAAACTCATTATAAGTTTACTACCATCAAACACTGAATTACTACTTTAATACCAAGCTCATCTTCAAAGACTGTTTTAATAAATGAAGCCCTATATACACACACATTTTTTTTCTTGATTTGAACTGGGTTGCCTGAAAATCACAGAATTTAATATCCTTTGTGTGACTTGCATGCTTAGTGTTGTGTTGTATGTGCGTGCATGTTGTGAAGTTTAAGTAGATCTGTATCATTATAATTACACAGAGCACTGATCAATTGTTATGAAATGTAAAATGGTATTTATTTAGGGAGTTGCCTGTTAAAGGGGTTGTTCAGTGGTTCTTGTGCCAATGTGGCAGAATTTATTGTACCCCCGTTCCCTTTTCTGCTTGCAAAGTGCACCGTAGATGGAACTGACGGCCTGTTTCCAAAATGCCTCCAGTTCAAAAATATCAGGAGATGTTGCAACATTTAGATTTAACAATTTTGTAAACTTGAGACATATTATTGAAGCAAAAATATTCTGCATCAGCAATCCTCTGGGGGGCCCCAACTCTTCAACATGTAATATCAATTTATTAGGCAGTGTTTGTCATGCACCAAATTAATTTGGCATAAGCCATAAATATATAATTTATATGTGCTTTCCATACTTAGAACAAAGTGATATTTTACAGAGTCTGGCTTCTGTTGACTCTGAAGTGCTGTGGCCATTGCACTTATTCAAAGATTGAAAAGGACAACAGGTTACACATTTCACTTATGACAGAGACGTGTGAGGCCACTGTTAAGGTTTGTCACTGGATCGCAGCAAACAACATCTATGGCAAACAGATAACCTTTAAAATACCATAGAGGATAATAAGTATATTTTATTATTTAGGTGTTCTGGCATGGATTAGAAAACATCTCTTTGTGGAGGCCGCTTTCAATAGGAATGGAAGGAGATAACGGTACAGGCCGTCATTCCGGAGTTATTCCAAATACTTTCCTTTGGCTTTTATCTAAGTAACACCGTTTAAACAGAAATTAGCCATTGGATCAGTACAAGCTAAATAGAAAATAAAATTAAATCAGATAGAAGCTTCGCTATACACTTATCATTGCTGTAGATGCTAAGGTGCTAGTGGTAAATAAAGTGGTCAGTAATAAGACGGAAGAATTAAATACTGTAAGTTTGTGGAAAGTTGATCCCCATAGCTGTGACTCTGAGAGCAGGCTGAGGCAATGCAGGCCATTTTAATTTAATTTTGTAGCATTTTGATTTATAACATGGATAATCAGCTTAAAGAGACACATCTTCCTGAAGTAAGTGTGTCGCAATAGTAACTAGTGTTGTTTTGTAAAAAAAATCATTTGAATTTTCTTGGCACACTTTGCAATCACTGAGTGACCCCTGCAATTGTTCAATTCCTTTAAACAGTTTTCTGTAGAGAAAAAAACTCCTTTACAGACTCTAGAATTTTGTTGTTCTCCTTTACAAAATCGAATGAATGCATTTTGAGAATGTCCCTTAATTTGCTCGCCTTGTAAAAAAAAATACAAGAAACTAATCAGAAACATGAAAAAAATGGGTGACAGTATTTCAAAATTTTATCATAGCTGATTCGAATCTTCAGAAGGATAGTATCTATATATGTGACAGGTGCAATATATTTTCTGTTGCGATCGTTTTACTTACTTTAAACTCTATATGGGTACAAAACTGGTACAATATTACATCAAATTGGTTTGCAGGTTTGGTTCCAAAATGCAAGAGCAAAATTCAGAAGGAATCTTTTACGGCAGGAAAATGCAGGGGTTGATAAAGCATCTGATGGCACAGTACTTCAAGCAGCAACACCGTCTGGCCCAACATCAGAAATTTCCAACGCCTCTCTTAGTCCTTCAAGCACTTCTACTACTTTAACTGACTTGACTAACCCTACTATGCCAACCGTGACGTCAGTTTTGACGTCTGTGCCTGGTAGCCTCGAGGCCCACGAATCCCGAAGCCCTACACAAACTACTCTCACAAACCTTTTCTGAGAACTCTTTTACATGATTCCTATGGAAAAGAGGAAAGTCTTAGTTTAATTATAACTGTATTTTTATTAGATGCTTTGTACAACTGACTAACAGCACTATGGATCTGTACTGAAAACTGAGGCAAGTCAATGTTCTGGAAAAAAAAAGTTTACAAGCTGCGGACAACCTTTGCAGAGTTAACTTCGATGCCCTTTTGTGTAACTGTACAGTTTTGTGGACTGAACAAGGGAATGAAATCAAAGTCTGAACCATTAAATAAAGTTGGCTAGGAATTATGTGTACTTCAAAGTTTTCAAAGACTGTCATGTGCCTTATACATTGTCTTATAAACACACAACGGACTGCATCTGCATTCAATTCAGATTTATGAGGTTGATTCTTGCCAGTTGTCTTTCTGCTACATTGAAGGTTCCGAAACCTTTTAGAATGTCACAGTAAAAGGTCAGTTTCAATAAAGTTATGCTAACGTTATAAAAAAACAAAGAAAAGAACATTCTGGACATTGAAGGATTGCAGTTTGAGACTGAAGGTTAGGAAGAGTCTCCGTGTTTTGTATCACCCTTGAATTCAATTGGGGTAACTGTTATACCTCAGTGACCACCGAGAGTTCAGGGGTCTTTAACCGTTATTTGGAAGGGTAGCTTTTGATTTTATTGGGCTCTTTCAAAATCAAACCTCCACTCATTTCCTTTTGATGTTGATCTTCTGTCCCATATACATTTGTTTTGCATTATTTAATACATTCAGCTCTGGGGATTGTTAAATAACTAACTTTAAAACACTACAAGGTGCCCAGTTTAGATAACATAGCAGACCACAATGCTATCAGTGACAGCATATTCTGAAGGTCCTTTCATGAGTCCAATCTGTCTTTTGCCACAAGTGCAGGAATGTCAGCAATACATCATCTGTGATATAATTCTCTCTCTCGTTTGGGGTTTAATCTATTTTAACTTTTCACACTTTCTGCAATTGGATTGTTAACTGGTGGTTTGCTGCAGTGAATTATCTCAATGCTGGGCGATGAAATTATCATTCAGACTCACAACAGATAGCGATGTGAGTTTCTGAACAACTCCATATTGGTGCTAAATGCTAGGGAGACTGAGATTTGTTTGGTTCTTCCCAACGATGAACTTATTGGATTTTGTCTTTCAGTGGCATTACTGTACAGTAAATAGATAGCTTACCCAATTTCAAATGGATGATTCCACTGATCATTAATTATATATAAAACAATCTTGTAATCTGTTTATGAAGAAAGATAGCTACATGCAACTTATTGCATTAGTCTCTGAATCCGAGCCCTCATAAATCACTAAGCTTTTTACGAAAACATATTTTTTGGTTTAGAGAATAAGGACTGCAATGTGATAACTTTTATGCTTACAGTTTAAAATATCGTAGGATGTGATAATTAAATGTCACCAGCACCGACAAAGGAGAAATGGGAATTTAACATCTTGGAGCAGTAAATGCACTGTCTTTTGCCTATGACAGACGGTTGTAATTGTGTAAATCTTTGTTTCAGTTCAAAAACCTTACTGTCAAACTTTGCAGATTAACACTTTGCTGTACATCTACTTTGGCAAAAGGATTTTTTTAAACATGTAAAGCTCACAGAAGACCAATTTTGCATTTTTTCCCCCCCATTTTTGTTCTGCTTTTATTGACCACTGCAAATTCCGTCACTTGGGCTGGAGGGTACAATCTGGGTGCGTGAAGCTGCACAGTGATTCCTGTCTGTGCTGCTCCATGGTCAGCCCAGCAGGAGGCAAGTTCCAGTGGAGAGAGCTGTCAGTTTTCCGCAAACTCTGAGATAGACCACCTTACTATTGCTGTGCTTTCCTGTTGACCCTCCTCGCTCCAGGCGAGTTTGAGTGACAGGCCTGAACTCTTTTGTTGCCTGCTTGTGAATCTAGTGCTCAACTTTTTGAGTTCCTGAGTCATCTGAATGCCAACAATTTTGTAACAAAATGGTATTAGTGAGATATGACGCAAAATTAGGTGGTGAATACTCATTTTACAAAGCTGCTATATGAGAAACCTACAATATTATTTCAGTTTGAGTGTTGAGTTGGGTAATAATGAGTAAGAAGGGCTGCTTATGTTGGGGACATCGGCCACACCAGTTATTATTTTGGAGAGGAAAAAGCTGAGTGCTAAGCCACCGGTGCAGGGGAAGCTCGACATGTTCTAAATATATTAATTGCCGTTGAATCAAAATTAAAATCAGAGTGCAGCGTGGTTTCAGCAAACCAGTGCTTTAAGAATGCAGTGTTAGTGTTTGCTGGGATGGTAATCATTTCTAAGTGATCATTTTTCTGATGTATACAGTTGTTTTAACAGCGCACAGTTCACAAGAAAATAGTTATGGCAAAAGACACCAGGTTTGTATTGGATACCCAAGACATCAGAGGCCACGTTAAAGCCATGTGCCTAACATAGGAATAGCTCTGGACTGTGAAACAAGGATTTGGTTTGAACCAAACTATCATTAAATACAATGAAGCCATACAATGATTCCTTTTGGAGTATCTTAAATGCATACCAAGGAAAATCTTGCTGCCAATAGATAAATAAATGTACAGCTTCACCTTTTCATTTTAAGCAGAGGTACAGATCACCTTATAGACCAGGGCCGTCTGATGGTGGGATGTGGCTGCCACTGATCACGTGGCCCTGACGAACTCGGTAGCAGACAACGTCTTCAATTTTGAATAATTAAAAATAATATTAGTTAAAATGAAAAGGAGCAGAGTTATAAACAGAATATATTGTGGGAAAAATAATAGTTTATAAAGAAAATTCTAGTCAACAGTGTGGGTGTCTGAGATACCACATTGTGGAATATATATTTTTATTATGTGAGTGTGATTGGTAATTTCACTGTCCAGGGCACATGTGTAAAAACCCAACGTGCCATTTCCTATCTGTGAGATAACATCCATTTGAAGTCCCATTTACCTTTTTACCCACAAACATTGATTGTAGAATGAAGAGGCTACTCCCCCCCCCCTCCCCCAGTGACACGAGTGGCAAGGGTTGACTCACTTATTTTAATGGCTGTCAGGAGTTACTAGCATCAGCAGCACTCGTAAGTCCTGGGTCTTCCACATTGGTGAACCAGCTGTCAGAATTCACCATGGTGCAGCATGTAAAGTGTACACTATAGGAATTCATGGTAAACACAAGTTCATTTACTAACAATTGACCGTGCACTGGGTAGCAGTATTTCATGATAAAAAAGGAAATAATGGATTGGTTAAACATGCACCAACTACAGAACGGATCAGATATTGAAATTTTTTTTCACATCCTTAAAAAAAAGGAAATAAATTTGAAGAAGCTGGATATAGTAGAGATGAAAAATATTTCCTTTTCACGTTGAGGGAGATGGAAGTATATTTAGAGCAGCAAATTACCGTGATACATGATCGAGAAGAAGTTTATTACGAGACTATGGAATTTCAGACATACACTTCAATGAACTTTGCTGGCCCTTTTTATTGTTTTGATGCTGTGGTCTTGTCTGATTGTGAAAAGCACGCTGGCTTTGAATGCTGTACATTATACCAGTTGTACTGTCCTGTACACATTCTTGTACAGTTGAATGTGATGTATTAAACAGTCTCCATTGTTGTTGATACGTATAAATTAGCATAAAGTAGTTCTAATTTTTAAAGTGTTTTCTCGGCAATGAATTTAATCTCCAAATTCATGCAAATTTATACAAAAGGAAAGTGACGGACATGTTTCCTACTGCAGAAAGGCACCCCCCCTGGCCACATGGCTAAAAGATTAAAGCAACAAACCCAACCCAGTGTACGTGATATAATTAACAAGAGAAAAAAAGATTATAAATCCCATTCAATTAGAGTCAATGCATTCTTTCTTGAGATATGAAAGCTCTTAGGTTAAAGCAAAAGATTAGAAATTATTTAGGGGTTAACCAATTTGTAAATATGATTTTTTTGCAGGTAGAGCAAGTATTTGGGCCAATTGAGACTGCCATTCCCGAAGTTTGAAATGTCCTATCGTTAAAAGAATGAAAATTATAAGACTGGAAACTAGGTGACTTCAAGACAAAGGTCATTTGAAAAGTGAGCTGCTTATATTAGTTTACTATATTGATGTTGAAAAAATGTAAAATGCTTGTTGGACATTTTTTCAATTAAAAGAAAAGACTGATACAAAGATACAATACTTGCTCTTCATGCAAAATAGAAGGTAAACAATGCTCCCAAATGGGAAATGTGCTATCAAATAATAACAACAATGAATTCATGAATAATAATAAGATAGACTCGTTCACAGTCTTCTGCAGTTAGATCCAACCAACGGCATAATACAATAAGCTACCTGTGGCACAGCTCTGCGATTGTTCTTTTATCAAAAATACTGGAATATGTTTTTTTTTCACTGCTTCTGTAAAATAACCTGATTTTAAATCTTTCCTCATTAAAACAGGTTCAATCTTCAGTGGATGAGGTAAATACACTCAGGCAGCTATTTGATTAATAAATCAAAATCTTAGTAAATGTTTATCATGGAAGAGTTCCTATTGTCTGAATTCAGTTGGCTTTAATATCTTTAGATTCCTGGCTGCTTTGAAGAACTGACTAGAAGTTTTGCACATGTGGAAATCACATTATTTATTACACTATTTTGAGAAAGCTCCAACGAGTCATGAAGGAAATGCATATAAGCTGGTCCCTTGATACTGCAATGCAGCACTGGCATATGTATTGATCTGCCGTTAGTTAGCAAAAGCTTTTGTTAGTATGGCAGTAAACAATGCTGTTGGATACATTCTTCATTTCTGTGTTTTGGTAGATATTAGATGAAGGGATAGTTAATCTTTGCAGATGCATTGCTTTTTGCCAATTGATGTTTCCTCAATTCCTGTCTCTTCAGCCTTACCATCACACCCTCTCCTTCATCCTGGAGAGCAGTGTGCTCCAGGCTACCGGTTCGCTCCGTGGTCTTGGCCAATGGGCCTCCATGACTGCTATTAATGGCACTCGGTGACTAACCAACAGGAAATACATTTGTAAATGATATACAGTGCTGCTTTCTTTCTCCCGTGAGCTGTAATGATTTATTATTATAAGCTGCTCTACCTATCAGTCCAGTCAAAACTATATCATTTTAGGTGGTCTAAAGAGCCCAGTAGGACAGGCACTTGAACCTGTAGCCGGCTGATTAATTCTTTGAGAGTTGAAGTAGCATTTTTGAACCAGAATCCAAATAAGAGAAGATAACGCCGGGCCAGTTAATGCAAGTTCTTAGTGCGCTAAAATCCAGAGCTGGGAAGTAATTGAGCATGGGTTTCCCCTTTGACAATCCCCCAACAGAGGGTCCTGCATCTGACTGGTACCATCTCCAGAGGCGATCTATGTTGGCAAGGTGCTTCCTCATAGGTAGTGATAATCTTAAGGCAAGTCAACTGGGCAGCTCTTCTGTATCTCCTGACAGCTGGTTCCAAATGAGACTGGCACATTGGGAACAGTTTACCTGGCCAGTTGCCCAGTTGGAATAGCCGCATGGCACAAAGTGAACCGTGGAACCAGAAACTGAGAGAAAGTCATTGTAGAAGAAAGAGAGATGTTGATGGGGTGGTGGAAATAGGGAAGGAAAGAAACATCAGGCAACAATTCAGAAACATTTTGTATGTTTCTATAATTCCATTTTTGTAATATTATTTTGCACTGGAAATTGGAAACTTATTCTTTGCTGGAGATTACACAACAATACAAAAGATGTGTATATTAAGCTAGAAATATCAATTCATTTTCAAAAGGATTACATTTTTGTGATAATTAAAATTAGTGCTTAGATAATTTGAAGAAAATAATTGAAATTCTCCTGAGGAGCTTAACTCTAAAAGAAATGGGAACACCCCCCCCCCTCCCCCACCCATCCCTCCCTGGAAATACCGACACTGTGGCACTTGAAAGTCTCATTTTACCTACAATATGAGCCACTTGTGGACCAACAAACATCTTCTAGGTATGTTCTGCATAATATTCCAGTGCACTTCTGTTATCAGATGCATGCCTAATGCTTTATTTATAGCATTTAGCTAAAGTCAGTAAAATAACATGAATGAATTGGATAATTTAATCTATTTAAACCGTTTAAAAAAATAAAAGATCAGAAATGTACATATGAACTCCAGTGATGCATCATTTGAATGGTTGTATTTTGGTTGTTATTTGATGTCTACTTTCCCTCTTGAATCGCCTTTAGCCCCATGTACCTGGACTCTGAGTCAAACTGTTGGGGGTGGGGTTGGGCAGAGCTGGTTGACTTCAATGGCCATCATAACCTTTGTAGACTGAAAGTGGGGGAGGGAGGTGAGTTGCTGAATCCAACCTGAACTGGAACTTGCCAATATTACCCTGTGTTCCCTTTGCTCAAAGACCCAACTGAAATGAGTAACTTTCTATCTGGTAAAGCCTTCTCTCAAATAGAGGACTTTGAACTGTAATGACCCTGCAACAAATCCACAATATCGCAAGATTACAATTTATTAACCCATTGAAAAAAAATCTCAAGAATCAAGTGTTTTACATACTTCTGTCCATTTTTCTAATTTGATCGGCTGGCCTGGGAATTCGGGTCCTTTGCACCATTCAAGCTGCAAACTCTGCATTATAGAAAGGGTCCTAACTGGACCACTGGGGAGCCGGGTTGCCGTGCCAACAGCCCGACCCTCAAGCAGAATGCCAGGCCGACCAACCGTGGCACGAACCCCTCATTCAAAGCGCCAACGGGTGCACCAAAAAATCGGACCTTTTTAAAAAATAAAATACTACACCTCCCCTTTCATTATCGCCCGCGAGCAGCCGATAGCTTTATTTTGCGCTTCTCTTCCTTTCGGAGGCGGTAACCCCAATTTCTCGTGAGAGGCGAGACATCTGCGCCTAGCGAAAGTCTCGCGAGTGTTATCGCCCCCTACCCAATTTTTCCCCTTAAATGTTTTGCAATGGTTTACAAACGAAATAAATAACCAGACACAGACCCTGATATTTACGGGGAGTTGATGGGGGGGGAATCATAGCTGCCTGGAAATGCGGTAGTTCTGGCGATGTTAGGCACCTCATTAGGATTTTTGAATCTCCGTTTCCCAGCCGGCAGCCAGCCAGATTGAGAGGCTGTCTGACTGTCGGATGGCAAGGCCTGCGCTGGAAGGTCGCGGCTGGGGAGCCGAGAGCTGGGAAGGTCGGGGGTTGATCGTGGGTCGGAGTGGAGATGACCAGTGTGGGGTTGGGGGTGTGGGTTGTTGAACAGATCGTGGGTCAGGGAGAAGATCACAGGAGGGGGGGAGATCGCGGGGATATTTCAACAGATGGCGGGTTGGTGGGGGTGGTGGTGGGAGGGAAGAGATCGCAGGTGGGGTTGAACTGGTCGGGGGGAGATCCAAAAGGTTGTTTAACTGATTGCGGGTCAGAGGCAGATGGTGGGAGTTGGGGTTGAATTAATCGCTGATTTGGGGGGAGATCCTGGGGGGTGTTGAACAGATCTCAGGTTGGGAGACAGATCGCGAGAGGTTTGAACAAGTTGTCGGTTGAGGGGGAGATCATGGATGGGGTGAGGCGGGGGTGGGGGAGATCGCTGGCTGTAGATCGGATTGCGGCTCGAAGGGCAGATCAAGGGTGAGGTAGGGAAATTACAGGGGCTGGGGTTGAACAGATCGCCGATCAGGGTGGGAGACTGTGGGGGAGCTTTGGATCGTGAGGGGAGGAAGCAAGTTTGTTTGTAGGGCTGGTGGAAACACGCCTGCTCCTCCTGGCGTACTAGCAGTGCTGCAGAGGCACTTACCTGCTGGATCTGTCCTTACTCGCCTCCCAGTTAAATCTGAAAGTCTGTTATAATTTGAGGCACACAGCCTCATTAGCATAATTAAATGACTGACCCGCCTCTCGAGAGCTGGTTAGTCACCCGCACTTTCAGCCCGCCTGTTAAACCAAAAAGTAGGAGTTCTCGAGGCAGGTTGGGGTCGGGATTCAGATTTTTGAAATTTAAACGTCTCTTGCTCCCACTCCCGCCTGACAAGGAGTGTTAACCCCCCCCCCCCCGCCCCGCCACCCCGGTCATGTTTCATGGACTTTAAGAATACAAACTTTTCTTTATACTTCAAGAAACTTATTTTTTCCATGGCTCTCCATGTGGTTAGGTGTTAGTCGTGGCTCAGTGGTAGCACTCTCGCCTCTGAGTCAGAAGGACTGTGGGTTCAAGTCCTACTCCAGACACCTCAAACACATAATCCAGGCTGACACTACAGTGCAGTACTGAGGGAGCCCTGCACGGATGGAGGTGCCATCTTTTGGATAAGACGTTAAAATGAGGCCCTGACTACCCTCGCACATGGAAGTAAAAGATCCCAGGGCACTATTTCAAATAAGAGCAGAGGAGTTTTCCCTCGCCAATATATTTTCCTCGACCACCATCACTAAAAAACAGATTATCTGGATGTTATCACATTGCTGTTTGTGGGACCTTGCTGTGCACAAATTAGCTGCCACGTTTCCTACATTACAACAACAACTTGTATTTATATAGCACCGTTAAGGTAGTAAAACGTCCCAAGGCGCTTCACAGGAGTGTTATAATACAAAAAGAAATTGACACCGAGCCACATAAGAAGAAATTACGGCAGATGACCAAAAGCTTGGTCAAAGAGGTAGGTTTTAAGGAGCGTCTTAATGGAGGAAAGAGAGGTCTAGAGGTGGAGAGGTTTAGGGAGGGAGTTCCAGAGCTTGAGGCCCAGGCAGCTGAAGGCATGGCCACCAATGGTTGAGCGATTATAATCCGGGATGCTCAAGAGGACAGTATTTGAGGAGCGTTGATATCTTGGGGGGGTTGTGGGGCTGAAGGCGATTACAGAGATAGGGAGGGGCGAGGCCATGGAGGGATTTGTAAACAAGGATGGGAATTTTGAAATCAAGGCGTTGCTTAACCAGGAGTCAATGTAGGTCAGCGAGCACAGGGGTGATGGGTGAATGGGACTTGGTGTGAGTTACGACACATTACAACAGTGATTACACTTGAAAACAGAACTTCATTGGCTGCAAAGCGTGTTGGGACATCCTGTGGTTGTGAAAGATGCTATATAAATGCAAGTCTTCTTTCTTTTACTAAATTCACAGACTCACCTGGCTTGTTGTGGGGGAGGCCGTCAACAGAGATGAGTTGTTGCCCAAAAGAGATAGAATTAGAAATTAATCAACCTGCAATTCCTATTGCCCATCTACAGTGTGGCCTTGACAGAGGTTTTGGAATAAACCACTGCCCACACTCCCAATCAGGGAATAGTATAAGACATGGAAGGGATGTACAGCAGATGCAGCATGGAATGAGAGAGCAATAAAAAGAAAGAGTAAATAAACTTGGGGATAAAGAAACAGTTTTAAAAATCACCAACACGTTATCATCTGGGTAAAAAAAAAGGAATCTCGAACTTGTTATTTTGTCATTTGACTTGCACTGAGATTCAGATACAATAAAACCCTCATTATCCACCATATTGGACAGGGCACCATGAGTCCCCTGTGCATAATGGGAGTTGTTGGATAATTGACAGTTCCATATTTTGGACTTACCTTAAATATGGGAGTGAAGACAAATACACAGTCAATAACAGAAACTGAAAGTAATCTTTCTTGGGCTGTGAGTTTGATTTATGGAGGTTACATTTAGGACTGAGATGAGGAGAAACTTCTTCACTCAGAGAATTGTGAACCTGTGGAATTCTCTACCACAGAAAGTTGTTGAGGCCAGTTCGTTAGATATATTCAAAAGGGAGTTAGATGTGGCCCTTACGGCTAAAGGGATCAAGGGGTATGGAGAGAAAGCAGGAATGGGATACTGAAGTTGCATGATCAGCCATGATCATATTGAATGGTGGTGCAGGCTCGAAGGGCCGAATGGCCTACTCCTGCACCTATTTTCTATGTTTCTATGTTTACCTTCATGTCCTGGGTGGTTATCTGGCTGAGCAGAATGCCTGTCCATTATAGAATCTATCCCATTGGTTTCAATGGGAGTGCAGGTGAAAGTTACCTCCAATGGCTCACTTCAAGGCCTTGTTTGTGAAAATTCCATTGAATAATTGCATAATAGATAACAGAGGTTGCAAAGTATTACGAAGTATTTACAGCACAGAAACAGGCCATTTGGCCCAGCTGGTCCACGCTCCACACGGGCCTCCTCCCACTCCACTTCATCTAACCCCATCAACACATCCTATTCTTTTCTCCCTCATGTGCTTATCTTGCTTATGAATGCATCTACGCTATCCGCCTCAACTGCTCTCTGTGGGAGCAAGTTCCATATTCTAACCACTTTCTAACATAGAATACTTTTGAAAATATTAATTTCAACAATACTGAAGGGTCAATGCGAAATAATACAGTGGAGACATATTACATCCTTCTGCTGACTTCCTCAGCTGGAAGGTCACAGTAGGTGTTTTGATATATAATCACCATCACTAATCCTATTTCGGTAAACGCATTTGTATGGGTTTCTTAACCTTTTTGTTTGCTGCTTTGTCATAGTCACTGCAGTTTTAGTCTAAGGGTGTTGTTAATTTAATTAACCAAGGAAATTATAATTAATTGCAGTGGAATATAAAAAGCAAAGTATTCAGAATAAATTTAAACACAAATAGAGTGAACTCACAGATTAAATTAGCTATTGCACCATTAATAGTGAATTGGTGATGGTCTTTCAACTTACATCATACCTACAGAGCTTGCAATTTATAAACCTTTCACACTCATGTAAGAGCTTCCATAACAGATATTTATTGGTACAATATCCTATAGATTATTCCTTCCATATTTGTAATAATATTTAGGATAATACACCAATGACTGCTATGTTCTTACAACCTGAACTGTGAAATTTGTTCTGCGAGTGAAAGGACAGCAACAACAGAAGCCTTTAATTGATTCTATCAATGATCAGTTCTCATGGGCGTTCTGGAGTGTGGCACATGAAGCTGACATCAAGAGATAATTCCATGTAATAAGTAGCCATTTTCATTCAGTTATATGTGAGGCCCAATGATAATCTGAACCATGCATTTTGACAATACAGCGAACAGTTCAACGGATTCTCTCCTAGAATAGGTGACGAGACAGAGAATTAAAAAATGACTCAAGTGCTGAGCAATGGCCCCTGATCCAGCTCAAAATCTGCGTGATTTTTCACTAAAATCATCAGAACTTGGTTCAAAGAAGAGCTATTTTTTCATTTATTTTATTGAAAGGTTTTTTTTTCTGTTGTCAGTTAGTGTTGAGATTAATCTCCCAATCTTCTATGTACTTGCCTCTTTTTTTTGATGGATAAAATGTTTCCGTTTATTTTTTTTTGATTTTTACCCTTTTTTAATTCTGCTTTCTGGAACGACTTCTTAAGGAATTTCATTTTTTCTTTAATATCCAGATTTAGTTACACTCAATGAACGAACCCTTTGGTGAGCTAGCTTGTGAGATTTTACAAAAAGCTGTGCATATACCAAGGTGTTTACTGCCGCATGGATTATGTTGGCATCAGATGAAGCTGTGGACTAAAATAATTATCATTGTGCTAAAACTGCCATTTGAGAATCTTCTTGTTTATTATGAACATTAGATCCTTTTGTGCATTTCTGTTACCTGTTGTAATAATAAATTATAATAAAGCGCTAGTGCCTATCCACAGAGGCACACAGATACGACAGTGACAGAATCCTAATGTAATATTCTTGGTGACTATAGTAGTGAGTTTTACACACTGTGATAGCACTGTACCTGATCTTGCTGTGATCTACTGAACATTAGATTCTTATAGATAAAGAGAAATGGCTGCTAATAAAAAAAAGAGAGAGAAGTGAGGATACATTCTAGAGCAGCAGTCAGATGATGGTGAGATTGAGAGATGATGAAACAGGAGAGGGGACACCAAGAATTCAAAGCAGCAAGTGTAGAACTTGAAGTACGCCTTGCAGATTGATAATTATGGTGATTATGTCATTTTGTTCAGACATTGTGGCCATTACTAGCCCTGAGGGTCCCGCCACTACCTCGTAATGGGGCACGCTAATGACAGCACGTTGATATAATAGTGATTTTAAAAAGCTTAATTAGCAGCAAGTGAATCAAAGGATAATAATGAAAAGATCAGGGCTGTTAATGACCATAAAATCCAAACAAGATTACATTATATTACATCACTGCTATTATTTTGCACTGGTGTGACTGATGGAATCTGAAACAATGAAATTGTAAACGATATTCATTGAACTAGTTGGTGTTTACCACAATATTATGGTACTGTGTTCGTAGCATAGACTGTGTCAAAGCCATTAAAACAGTGCATGCGTCTGATGGAATCTCCAGTTTCTACTAGTTTAAGCAACAAAGCAGATTGCACAAAAACTATAGTGCAATAATTATTGAGTGGATGTGTAAGAAATGCTTCAGAATGGTGACAGCCAGAACAGAACGAGAAAGACATTTTAGAGAATGCTATATTAATGTCTTCACTTTTGGATTTTTTTCATCTTGGAATCTTTTGGTTATTTTCATATTGTTCTGCTGACATTCCAACATTTACGTGATTGCTACAACTTCTTTCTGCCACTCAAAT
Organism: Pristiophorus japonicus; assembly: GCF_044704955.1. Classification (NCBI taxonomy): domain Eukaryota; kingdom Metazoa; phylum Chordata; class Chondrichthyes; family Pristiophoridae; genus Pristiophorus; species Pristiophorus japonicus. The sequence goes on along the minus strand of NC_091996.1, from coordinate 31,026,977 downwards.
ATTTGGAGAAAATGTCAGTAACTCAACTTTCAGACGGTTTATTATAAAAATTCAAAAATAGAAAAAAAATGAGACTCAACACAGTGGCAAATGTTTTCATGAGATTTATTTTGACTAATTTTTTGAACTGAGACTCTGTTTAAGGTGAAAAGACAACTGCAGACTCTTGTCAGGTACATGCAGTCCATGAGGAAATATCTATACAAGGCATCTTTCAAAATTAATTTAATTGCAGCATATTGATTTGAGAAATAGTATTTATCTGTGTTTTAAAAAAAAATGAAGTAATTCAGCCAGACATGGTTCTTTTTATTTATCAGTTTAATACAATCAAAAGGAAAGTCATACTGTTACAGCCACAAAGTAATCAGCATTTTATGCTCCACTTCGATGTGCAGCAGTATGAATTTTCCTTGCTTGTCGTTCATTGAGTATTGTTTGTGAATTATCAGCACACTAAGTCCCAGCTGATATTATAGTGGATTATACAAATCTATGGAAAATAATATCTAAATTTTGCCATTTGTTGGTTGTATGTGTGTGTGTGTGTTTATGTGTGTGTGTGTGTGTGTGTTTATGTGTGTGTGTGTGTGTGTGCATGTTTATGTGTGTGTGTGCGTGTGTGTGTTTATGTGTGTGTTTGTGTGTGTGTATGTGTATGTGTGTTTGTGTGTGTGTGTGTGTTTATGTGTGTGTGTCTGTATGTGTATGTGTGTTTGTGTGCGTGTGTGTGTGTTTATGTGTATGTGCATGTGTGTTTATGTGTGTGTGTGTGTTTGTGTGTGTGTGTGTGTGTTTGTGTGTGTGTGTGTATGTGCATGTGTGTGTGTTTGTGTGTGTGTGTGTTTATGTGTGTATGTGTGTGTGTTTATGTGTGTGTGTGTGTGTGAGTGTGTGCGCTTTTCCTGCCATGCAGATGTGAAGAAACTAAAGACTATTTACACTGGACGTGGGAACAAGTTGCTGTATCTTTATGTCATGAAGGAACAATCTTCAGAAATAAACAACATTTTCATACTATGCAAAGTGCCCTCCATTTTGTATTTGTGTTGTGTTCCATAATTAGAAACCAGTCATTTTCATCTTTTAATCTAAACATTTATTCCATCATACAACTCACTGAAGGAGATCATTGTTTGATTTAAAAAACGTTTTGAGACACGTATCAGCAGTTTATGCCGAAAATGAAAAAGATAACGATATTTGACTTCTCTTAACAATATGTGATTTCCCCCCCCCCCCCCCCCAACATTTTCCACTAAACACTTTTGGATTTAAAGGTTTTGTTCCTTCAAGAAGAAAAGTGCTGTTGTGGGATTGTTAAAGATTTGGTTGCATAGATGTAGAACCAATGTCAGGTGAATATAATACAGAATGTGTAAAACAGGGTTTGCAGCTCTAAAATTTTACTCCAGCCATACTCCCGCAAATCGTTGAGAAAATAAGTCATACAACCAGGAAACATCTTCGTGAGGGGTTTGCAGTCCTGGAAGCATACGATCTTCCCTATAGTCCCTTTTAGACTGCCTTCTAGCTGTGCTGTTTTAAGTGCTCTGTGTTCTGTCGTTAGCATTGTTTATATTCTGAGCTGGTATGAGGAAGGTAAGTATTTGTTTTTAGAAGATTTTATTTTAAGATTGGTATATACGCTTGTAGCCATTTTCTCTGGTGTTTTGTGGCCACCTAATCTTAAGTATCGCACATTACCTGGCCTTGTGCATCGGCACAGGATATTACGGACCCCTGCCCAGATGAGGACAAAGGCAGCAGATTCCACGGCGGTCGGAGAAGAGAACATGGAAAACACTAGATAAGGTATGCAGTTGCTGTTGGATCTCTGGTAAATCTTATTTGCTGAGCTTGCTCTTAAACAAGCCTCACACCTCCACTTAGATATTCCAGCTGCAAAGGAAGCTAATGACAGCCTACAATCTCACTGAGAAAAGTTTGGAGGAGCATTGGTTGTGTCATCAATGTTGCAGAAACGTTAAGTTTGCAGAAAATCTCAACAAAAATGTTCCTGTGCTGCCCAGAATAGGCACGGTGCATTGAATCCTGAGTGGGCCTTAGCTGTCAGTAACCAGCTCCGTGGAGATCATAGCCTCAAACCAAGTTCAAATATAAATAAGAATTTCCCTACAGGTATAGACTCTCCATTCCTGGAAACGGAAGAAGGTAAATTGAATGCTGCAAGGTGAAAATTGTACCTTCGTACAACAGTACATTGCCACATACACTGTGCTTTAGAAAACTGTTACCCAGCAACAAACAGTATAGCTTGATGGTATATTATTTACAACCTCCAGGCTGGCACAGGGCTGCTGTGCTTCTTATTGACTATATAAGGCAGACTGCTTGCTTCCAGATAGAATAATCTGGTGATGAATGTGACCTGGTCATTCTGGCTGGATATTGTAAATAATGTTGCCAGCTTACTTGTCATGGTAAGAACTATTTTGGGGAAAGGCTCGGGGAAAATATACTTTTGGAAGATAAATATGAAAGAAATGTGTTACTCAAGGCAAGTTATAGAAATCTGTACCTCTGCCAGGGCTCCGGATTCTGAGCACCAAGGAGACATCTATTTCATCCCACAGCACCCTCATTCCCAGCAGAGTTTAAGGGACTACATCAGGGAGCCATTCCCCAGTCTCTGTCTTGGCACTATACAGTGTCCCAGCCATTCAATCAATGCAGTGATGCAATACAGCAATCATCTGTGGCACTAGAGACAGACACGCTAGTGAGGGGACTGGGTGTGTGTTTTTCTCAGATGATAGTTTTAACGTTTTAAATTACACACAGATGTATGCAGTCAACCATAACAGGGACAAGTGCCTTGCAACATCTCCACATATAAGGGGCAGAGTTCCAGAGGCAGGAAAAGTAGTTTGTGAAACGTTTGCTCTGGAAACTTTGATCCTGGCCAGTATTTATCCCTCAACCAATACCTAAAAAAACAGATTATCTGGTCATTATCACATTGCTGTTTGTTGGACCTTAATATGTGCAAATTGGCTGCCGTGTTTCCTACATTACAACAGTGACTACGCTTCAAAAATACTTCATTGTTTGTAAAGTGCTTTGGGACATCCTGAGGTCATGAAAGATGCTGTATCAATGTAAGTATTTTGTTTATTTTGTCAGAACATGTTGCACTATTATAGTATCTACTAGGATCCTAGTGCTTACTAGGATCATAGAAAGTCGGAAATTCTGTACTTGGGTCCCAGTGGAACATAAGAACATAAAAACATAAGAAATAGAAGCAGGAGTAGGCCATGCGGCCCTTCGAGCCTGCTCCGTCATTCGATAAGATCATGGCTGATCTTCTTTCTCATCTCCACCTTCCTGCACTATCCCCATAATCCCTCGGTTCCCTTAGTATCCAAAAATCTATTGATCTCCATCTTGAATATACTCAATGACTGAGCATCCACAGCCCTTTGGATTAGGGAATTCCAGAGATTCACTACCCTTTGAGTGAAGAAATTTCGCCTCATCTCAGTCCTAAATGGCCGATAACCTTATCTGAGACTGTACCCCCTGGTTCTAGACTCCCCAGCCGAAACATCCTCTCAGCATTTCCCTGTCAAGTCCCTTAAGAATTTTATAGGTTTTAATGAAATTATCTCTCATTCTTTTAAACTTCAGAAAATATAGGCCTAGTCTACTCAATTTCTCCCCATGGGATAATCCTCCCATCAGTCTAGTGAACCTTTGTTGCATTCCTCTAAGGCAAGTATATCCTTCCTTAGCTAAGGGGACCAAAGTAGGGAAGTCACACATTCTCACTAGCTGCAACATGAGACTCTGCACTTGAAATTGTGCATAGAAGGGGCAGAGTTCTCGACAATGCACCATCTAACAGAGAGTTCCGCAGGAAGTGTACGAAACATTGCTGTCGGTATTCTGTCGGACTCTTTAGCTTGGGATATACCCCCGCTAGTGAGGCAGTAGACCCAACATTGGAGTGTGTGCAGGAGGAGAGAAAAGTGGAGAAAACAGAGCAACATGAAGAGAAAGAGACAGAAGCAAAGGAGCAGTTTCAGACAGAGAAAAGAAAGACTTGCATTTATATAGCACCTTTCACAACCATCAGTTGTCTCAAAGCGCTTTACAGCCAATGAAGTACTTTTGGAGTGTGGTCACTGTTGTAATATGGTAAACACAGCAACCAATTTGTGCACAGCAAGCTCCCACAAATAGCAGTGTGATAATGACCAGATAATCTGTTCATTTAGGTATTGGTTGAGGGATAAATATTGGTCAGGATCGAAGTTTCCAGGAGCAAGGTTTCACAAGCTACTTTTCCTGCCTTTGGAGCTCTGCCCCTTATATGTGGAGATGTAATAGGCACCTGTCCCTGTTACAGTTAACTGAATCCATCTGTGTGTTATGTTGAGGGTTAAATATTGGCCAGGACTCCGGGGATAACTCCCCTGCTCTTCTTTGAAATAGTGCCGTGGGATCTTTTAAGTCCACCTGAGAGAGTAGAAGGGGCCTTGGTTTAACGTCTCATCCAAAAGACGGCACTTCCAACAGTGCAGCACTTCCTCAGCACTGCACTGGAGTGTCAGCCGAGATTTACGCACTCAAATCCCTGGAGTGCGACTTGTCTCAGGGGCGAGAGTGCTACCCACTGGGCCACAGCTGACATTTAGGAACAGAGAGAGGAACAGAAACTAATAAAGCGAGTGAGAGACTCAGAGGTGAAGGATTGAAAGTGAGCAATTTTGTTTAGCAGTCTTATCAGTACCAATGCCATTACTTAGAGAGCTGTGAGGGGTTATACGAATTGCTTCATATTGGGTTCCAGTTTGCAAAAGTTTAAATGATGGACCTGACCCAAAAGAGTTTCAGAATCACTGGTATAGAATGTAGTGGGTGATATTGAGGCTCTGGAAAGGGTGCAGAAGAGGGCCTCTAGACTAATTCCGTCTAAAGCATCTTGGTTATCAAGATAGGTTAAAAGAGTTGGGACTCTTTACCTTACAGCAGCGCAGACTTAGGGATATATTATTGAGGTTTATAAATTAATGAAGGGAATAGATAGTGTTCCAGCTGACCATTTATTTCAACTAAATAAGTTAGGCAGGACCAGGGGACACAAATTTAAGTTGTATAAGGCTAGATCTAGGTTAGATGTCAGGAGGTGGTATTTTTCGCAGAGAACAGTAGACCTCTAAAACAAACTGCCGTTTCATGTGGTGGATGCAGATTCACTGAACTCCTTCAAGCAAAAGCTGGGTTTGTTTCTGGCTGCGGCGGTGATTAACTCTTACAGAAGGTAGGTACTGCAGGGAATTCAAGGCCAGAGTCATCTCCTGGAGTAGCTTCGATCGCCTCAATGGGTCGGAGAGGAATTTCCCAGATTTTTTCCACAAATTGGCCTGGGGTTTTTAATCTGGTTTATTTTTGCCTCTCCCCGGAGGTCACATGGTCACAGGGTTTGGGGTGGGGTGGAGTGTCTATGTTGTGATACACAAGGTATCGCGATTGTGTAGGACAGGCTGGATGGACCAGATGGTCTTTACCTGTCCGTCATTGTTCGTGTGTTCGAATTTCTTGCATTCAAGGCAAAAAATAAAAATCTTGTGTTAATTGTTAACAACTTGTGAGGGTCTACTGTGGTAATAACGTTGCAGAAGACTGATAGCTTCCCCATATCTCTCTCGCAATCATTAAATCTACTTATTCCAAGGGCAGCTTCTGGATTTCCTCTGACACCCGCTAAAACAGGCTATAATATTCCATCACAGGCAGATATGTGGCTTTTAGTTGTCAATGTTTATAAGTCGGTTGAGATTTTCCCAAATTCCACTCTGCTGTCCGTCTTCACCTTTGCCCAGCAATAATCATGTGATTATCAAACCAATGCCTGTAATGGAATAGAGTATTCAACCCTTATCGAGATGGTCACTATCAGAGTGAATCTTTCTGACTTGGTACACTTTTTTGTTCAACTTAGTACCCAGAGAAAACACAGCCTGTAGAAAGACGTAGAACTGGAATTTTGTCAGCTTTCTGGCACGTTTTTTGGGCGGTATTTCTTTGCTTTCGTCAGCATTTCATCTGACTTAATACCATGATGATACACTGTTTATATATTACTGCTAGCTACTAAATATCGCTCTCCAGAACAAACAGGTGGCTGAGGAAATAGGGTCTCTGCTCCCATTTGTTAAATAGACAACCATTTTATTGATAAATAGAAGAGGCAGTGACCCCAATGAAAGATAAATATACAAGACACCGTGTCTTGTATGACATATCTTACTGATCCAAGTGTGATGTGAAGAGAATGGAAATAATTTTCACCTTCACTGCCTGGGCGTTAATCTAGTGACGTGGATTCCCTGCCCATTGTAGAACTGCTCTGACTTTTACCCAGCGGTGAAGGTGAAAATTTACCTTAATGCATCAAGCCATATCAGGTCTGTTCCACACCATATAGGAGCTGTATAGATTATATAAAATAAGATGCATTATTGTTAATAATTTAAAATAAGATGTATAAAGAGAATCACCTGCAACTTCTCTTCCCGCCCCCGCTTTGCTACCTCTGGTGTTCCCCAAGGATCTGTCCTTGGCCCCCTCCTATTTCTCATCTACGTGTTGCCCCTTGGCGATATCATCTGGTTACACAATGTCAGTTTCCACATGTACGCTGATGACACCCAGCTCTATCTCACTACCATTTCTCTCGACCCCTCCATGGTCTCCAAATTGTTAGACTGCTTGTCCGACATCCAGTTCAGAATGGGCAGAAATTTTTACCAGTTGAATATTGGGAAGACCAAAGCCATTGCTTTCGGTCCCCGTCACAAACTCCGTTTCCTAGCCACTGACTCCATACCTCTCCCCAACTTCTGTCTGAGGCTGAACCAAACTATTCTCAACCTTGGTATCATATTTGACCCTGAAATGAGCTTTCGACCACACATCTGCAGCATAACTAAGACCACTTATTTCCACCTCTGTAACATCGCCCGTCTCTGCCCTTGCCTCAGTTCATCCGCTGCTGAAGCCCTCATCCATGTCTTTGTTATCTCTAGACTTTACTATTCCAACACACTCATAGCTGGCCTCCCACATTCTACCCTACGTAAACTAGAGGTGATCCAAAACTCGGCTGCCTGTGTCCTAACTCGCACCAAGTCCCGCTCACCTATCACCCTGTGCGCGCTGACCTACATTGGCTTCCAGTTAAGCAACACCTCGATTTCAAAATTTTCATCTCTCCATGGCCTCGCCCCTCCCTATCTCTGTAATCACCACCAGCGCCACAACCCTCCGAGATGTCTGCGCTCCTCTAATTCTGCCCTCTTGACCATCCCTGATTATAATCGCTCAACTATTGGTGGCTGTACCTTCTGTTGCCTAGGCCCCAAGCTCTGGAACTCCCTGCCTAAACCTCTCCGCCTCTCTACCTCTCTTTCCTCCATCAAGACGCTCCATTAAACATACCTCATTGACCAAGTTTTGCGCTAATTTCAACTTACGTGGTTCGGTGTCAAATTTTTATCACATAATACTCCTGAGATACCTTGGGACATTTCACTACGTTAAAGGTGCTATATAAATACAATTTGCTTTGTTAATTTCCAGTAGACAAGGGAGATTTTTGAAATATTTTTGAGTTATTTGAAAGGGAATTTTTCCAGCAGACTCTTGATTCTCGTGGTTAAATTAGGATTTTTTCTATTTGCATGAAACTATTGCACATAAATATTGCGCATTCCGTGGTTAGATTACCATCATTCCATCAGTTGTGCTGGGAATCAGGGGACGTGGGGATAGTGCAGGCAAGTGGAGTTGAGGTAGAAGATCAGCCATGATATTGAATGGCGGAGCAGGCTCGAGGGGCCGTATGGCCTACTCCAGCTCCTATTTCTTATGTTCTTATGTTCTAAATGGCAATATAGCTGCCTGAGAAATGTGGAGTGAGCATGATTTTAGGTATGTTGGGATTGGCTGGTTTTCGGTTATTTTTGCTAACAAATTCTTGAATCACAAACTCGCCCGCAGAAAAATTGTGCTCAGCCATTTTGATTAGTGGTCATCAGATTTCTAGTGAGGATTTTTTTCCAGCATTTCAAAGATATGAGTTGGTCATCCATGGAGATGGAAGAGGACATAACAGTGGACCAGTGGCGTTTCCTACTTTGCTAAGATATCTCTCAGAAAGAACACATGACACATCAAGATAACGTCCTACCGTCAGTAAGAACAAAAAAAAGAATCTGCATTTTTGTGACTTCTGACCAGAAAAATATTAAAAGCAGCCAGCATTTCTCTCATTTTCTTGATTGCAGAGTTTGCCTTAACCATTGGATGTGGCTTCTGATCTCGGGTCCACAAATAATGATTAGTCAGGCTTTTTATATTGGTGTTGGTGCAATGCTACCTAGAACACTTATTGCCATATCTCCTTCCGTGGGGCTAGAGCCACGTACAAAAATATCTCTAGCTTGTGCACGTCACACGCCATTACTTGTGCAAACTGTATGTGGTACGAAATAAACAAAGCATGTCGACAATGCTATGCAATATGACTGCACAGGTAGCAAAACCATCAACGAGCAACCAGCAGACACTACACAACCAACCAATAAAATGCCCCATATTATTTTTTCAAAATGATTTGTGGTTTCTCATTGAGCCTAAACTACACAGATGAATACGTCAAAAATTAATGTATTCATAACAAATGTACCCAGTGTGCAATAACCTTCCCATCACAGCCTCGTCTCACTTTCGATTTCACTCCACAGCTATCGTTGTGCATCTGGGGCTTCCCTGACAGAAGAGTGTATTGTATTTGCTTCATGGGTTCTTTGCTTACGAATTCATAGCAACACATTGCTATTAAGAACTAGTTGGTTTATTAGCAAAGGTTTAACAATCACACTACACGTTACCAATTCATCCACCAGGCTCACAACCACCTGCCTCATCATGGATTCCCCAAACTCAACTGGCTGGGGTTTTATTGAGTCTTGTGAATATCACGTGACTGGCTAAGCCACCATCAATTCAACAGCGTTACAACTATTTTAAGTTGTAATCAGTTACCCCCTGATTAAAGGGGGAGACACACTCCAAAATCTTTTCAAGTGCCCCCTTGTTTTTTTTTGAGGGCACTAAAACACAAATATTACATGTGCCCTCTGGCTAAAAGGGGGTGGGGGGGGGGGGGTGGCACTAAAACCGGCAAATTAAAACAACTTAAACTTTAACCATTAAATTAAAATTTGGTTGCCGGAGGTGATGATGCACTCCTGTCCCTCTGGCGCCCACTCTCGCGGAAGGCCGCGAGCATACCGGTGGACACCGCGTGCTCCATCACTAGGGACATCCTGGCTCGGATGTAACCGCGGAAGAGAGGCAGGCAGTCGGGCTGAACGACCCATCAACAGCTCTACAACTATTTTGTTGCAAAACAAAAACAATTAAATCAAGTGTCCACAGATTAAAAGGGCGAGGGGGAGTGGAGGGAGGGGGGGAGGCACTCCAAACACTTTTCAAGTGCCCTTTCTTTTTTGTTTTTTAGGGGTTTTTTGGGCACTAAAACTACAAATTATACAAGTGCCCCCTGGCTAAAAAGGAGGGGACACTAAAACTCAGCAATAAAACAAATTAAACTTTAAAACATAAAATCAAATTAAAATTTGGTTGCCGGGGGTGATGATGCACTCCAGTCCCTCCGGCGCCCACCTCTCGCGGAAGGCCGCAAGCATACCGGTGAACACCGCGTGCTCCATCTCCAGGGACACCCTGGGCTCGGATGTAACCGCGGAAGAGAGGCAGGCAGTCGGGCTGAATGACACATCAACAGCTCTACAATTCTTTTGATTGCAGATTACTGCACTGCGGCATCTCACAAAGTAGGCGGGTCACCACGAGGGCGACCTATACGCGCTCAAAAATTCCTCTCGCACGAAGCAGCAAGGACCCAGGCATCACCCCGGACCATTATTTTCCTTACTTGTTAGTTCAAACCTGTGAGCATACTCACAGCTGCATACATCACAAAGAGGTTTAACCCGGGAGCGGACTGCAGTACACTGTGCGGTCACTCTGTGATTTACGGCTGCAGATTGAAGCTTGAGCCTCCCAGCCCCTGACGTCACACCATGCTCTGTGAATCGCTGTTTTTGATGTCACTCATGAACTCACTGCTTCCTAAAATGGCTGAAAATTTTAAAGTACACTTCGCAATAGTGGAGAGATTAAAACATCGGGATTTAAAACAAAATGATGGACGTAAAATTGCACATCCACAGAGAAGATCAACTTCCTGTTTGTAAACCATGTGGTGGAAGAGGCCTGATAGCACTAACACCGAGGGGCAATGTTGTTAGGTTGGACGACTACTTTGAAGGCAGCTGTCAATTTAAAAAGTATATATAACAATGGAATAAAGTATAAACTTTTCAACGACATCAAATTTTGACAGAAATAAGAATGTAACTATATACCAGGGCTTTTTTTTCATTCCCGGGTTGGCCGGTATTTATTGTCCAACCCTAGTTACCCCTAGTTGTAATATGTAATACAATAATTTTATGTCTATAGTGTACTTATGAATGACTCCACGAGGCAATGTGTTGTACTCAAACTGTAATGACCTTGGTCCTTTATTCCAAACTCCAGAGCGCAATACAAGCATGGTGTGCAGCCTTTTATACAGGGCCCTGCCACCAGGGCAGGAAACCCCAGGTCTCCACCAGTTGCACCCTCTAGTGGTGCCAGCATGTATGTACATTGTGTGACCCTTATTGACAGTACATCAGGTAACCAAGTCTCCATCTTATGCAATCACACAGTGACTACACATCGAGTACATCCATAGCCTGCATATACAACAAATAATAGCACATTTTGTTATATGGAACTGACCAACCTGCTTTGAGCAATCTCTGTCTTGACCCCAGAACTAACTCCATTCCCTGCCACCCTCACTAACACTGTAGCCTGGTCCGGACCTTTCACTTTTAGTCCCGATTAAAATCTCTATTTAAGCACACAATGGCCTAACCAAATATAATTTACCGCCTGTCTTTTTTGTAACAAGTCTCCATTTTCATCATCATCATAGGCAGTCCCTCGGAATCGAGGAAGACTTGCTTCCGTCCTTAGGTAGCTGAACAGTCCAATACGAGAGCCACAGTCCCCGTCACAGGTGGGACAGATAGTCATTGAGGGTAAGGGAGGGTGGGACAGGTTTACCACACACTCCATCCGCTGCCTGCGCTTGTTTTCTGCACTCTCTCGGCTCGAGGCACTCAGTGCCCTCCCGGATGCACTTCCTCCACTTAGGGCGGTCTTTGGCCAGGGACTTCCAGGTGTCGGTGGGGATGTTGCACTTTATCAGGGAGGCTTTGAGGTTCCTTATAATGTTTCCTCTGCCCACCTTTGGCTCGCTTGCCATGAAGGAGTTCTGAGTAGAGTGCTTGCTTTGGGAGCCTTGTGTCTGGCATGCGAACTATGTGGCCTGCCCAGCGGAGCTGATCAAGTGTGGTCAGTGCTTCAATGCTGGGGATGTTGGCCTGGACGAGGACACCGATGTTGGTGCGTCTGTCATCCCAGGGGATTTGTCGGATCTTGCGGAGACATCGTTGGTAGTATTTCTCCAGTGATTTGAGGTGTCTACTGTACATTTTAAGCATCAAAAGAATACCCTCAATGCTACAATTTAACTAAACAGGGTTTATTAGACTTTTAGACCAGGTGTCATAGAATCATAGAATCTTACAGCACAGAAGGGAGCCACTTGGCCTGTCATGCCTATGCCAGCCCTTTGAAAGAGCTGGCCAATTTAGACCCACGCCCCAGCTTTTTCCATAACCCTACAAATTAGTCCTCTTGAAGTACGTGTCCAATTGTCTTTTGAATGTTCCTTTGGAATCTGATTTCGCCATCCTTTTAGGGAGTGCGTTCAAGATCTTAACAACCCTCTGTGTGAAGATATTTCTCATTTTCCCTCTAATTCTTTTGCTAATTATTATAATTCTATGGCCTCTGGTTACCGACCCACTTGCCAGAGGAAACAGTTTCTCACTACTTGCCTTATCAAAACCCCTCATATTTTGAATACCTCTATTTGGTCTCCCCTTAATCTTCCCAGCTGTAAGGAGCACAATACCAGCTCCTGCAATCTCGCCACATAACTGGAGATCCTTATCCCTGGAGTCATCCTGGTAAACCTCCTTGTGAACACTCTCCAAGGCCTTGACATCCTTCCTAAAGTGTGGTGTCCAGAATTGTGCCCAGAATTTAGCTGAGGCCTAACCAGTAATTTGTAAACATTTAGCATGACTTCCTTGTTTTTATATTCAGTGCCCCAGTGGTCTCCAGTAGTTATCCCATCACTGACGTTAGACTCATTGGCCTGTAGTTAACAACTTTATTCCTCTCCCCTTCTTTGACAACAGTGTAACATTTGCAATCCTCCAGTACCACTCCTATATCCACTCCCATATCCAAGGAGGATTGTGGTCAGAGCTTCTGCTATCCCACCCTAGCTTCCTTAGAATTCTAGGATGCATCCCATCTGGACCGGGTGACTTGTTAACTTTGCGTGATGCCAACCTATTTAGCATTTCCTTTATATCTACTTTTATCCTATCCGATATCTCTACTCCCCCCTCCTCTACTACGACATTAACTTCATCCTCTTTTTTGTGAAGACATAAGAACAAATTAGGAACAGGAGTAGGCCATACTATCGCTTGAGCCTGCTCTGCCATTCAATAAGATCATGGCTGATCTGATCATGGACTCAGCTCCACTTTCCCGCCCGATCTCCATAACCCTTATCGTTTAAGAAACTGTCTATTTCTGTCTTAAATTTATTCAATATCCCAGCTTCCACAGCTCTCTGAGGCAGCAAATTCCACAGATTTATTACCCTCTGAGAGAAGAAATTTTTCCTCAGCTCTATTTTAAATGGGTGGCCCCTTTACTAAGATTCTAGTCTCCCATATCAGTGGAAACATCCTCTCTGCATCCACCTTGTCAAGCCCCCTCATAATCTGATACGTTTCGATAAGATCACCTCTCATTCTTCTGAATTTCAATGAGTAGAGAGAGGCCCAACCTACTCAACCTTTCCTCCCCCCTCATCCCTGGAATCAACCTAGTGAATCCTCTCTGAACTGCCTCCAAAGCAAGTATATCCTTTTGTAAATATGGAAACCAAAACTGTACGCAGTATTCCAGGTGTGACAGATGCAAAGTACTCATTCAGTACCTCAGTCATACCTTTTGCTTTCAAAAGGAATTTTCCTTTTTTGTCCCTAATCAGCTCCACCTGTCCTTTTGCTCATAAAAGATTTTTGGGTTCCCTTTTATGTTACCCGCAATTCTTTTCTCATACTCTCTCTTTGTGTCCTTTTGCAATTTCCTCCATAGTCTCTGTATTCTGCCTGCTTTTCTACTGAATTCTGTACTTGACATTTGTCAAAAAAACCCTTTTACTGTTTTATTTTAACCTCAATTTCCTTTGTCATCCAGGGAGTTCCAGCTTTGGATGTGCCATCATTCCTCCTTATGGGAATATGCTTGGTTTGTACCCAAAGTACAATGCCTTGAAGGCCTGCCATTGCTCATTCACTCTTTTCCTGGCCAATTTTTCCTCCAGTCCACCTGTGTTAGATCCCTTCTCAGGTCACTGAAATGGGCTCTCTTCCAGTTGGGGATTTTCACTATTGATTTTTCTTTGTCCCTTTCCATAACTACTTTAAACCTAATTATATTATGATCACTATTGCCGAGATCTTCTCCCACTGTAACATGCTCCACTTGCCCAACTTCATTCCCCAAAACAAGATCCTGCACTGCTTCCTTCCTCATTGGGCTAGAAACACACTGATTAAGAACAGAAGAACATAAGAATTAGTAACAGGAGTAGGCCATCTAGCCCCTCGAGCCTGCTCCGCCACTCAACAAGATCATGGCTGATCTGGCCGTGGACTCAGCTCCACTTACCCGCCCGCTCCCCATAATCCTTAATTCCCTAATTGGTTAAAAATCTATCTATCTGTGATTTGAATACATTCAATGAGCTATCCTCAACTGCTTCCCTGGGCAGAGAATTCCACAGATTCACAACCCTCTGGGAGAGGAAATTCCTTCTCAACTCAGTTTTAAATTGGCTACCCCGTATTTTGAGGCTGTGCCCCCTAGTTCTAGTCTCCCCGACCAGTGGAAACAACCTCTCTGCCTCTATCCTGTCTATCCCTTTTATGATTTTAAATGTTTCTGTAAGATCACCCCTCATCCTTCTGAACTCCAACAAGTAAAGACCCTGTCTACTCAATCTATCATCATAAGGTAACCCTCTCATCTCCGGAATCAGCCTAGTGAATCGTCTCTGTACCCCCTCCAAAGCTAGCATATCCTTCCTTAAGTAAGGTGACCAAAACTGCATGCAGTACTCCAGGTGTGGCCTCACCAATATCCTGTACAGTTGCAGCAGGACCTCCCTGCTTTTGTACTCCATCCCTCTCGCAATGAAGGCCAACATTTCATTCACCATCCTGATTACCTGCTGCACCTGCAAACTAACTTTTTGGGATTCATGCACAAGGACCCCCAGGTCACTCTGCACCACAGCATGTTGTAATTTCTCCCCATTCAAATAATATTCCCTTTTACTGTTTTTTTTCCCAAGGTGGATGATATTTTCCGACATTGTATTCCATCTGCCAAACCTTAGCCCATTCGCTTAACCTATCTAAATCCCTTTGCAGCCTCTCTGTGTCCTCTACACAACCTACTTTCCCACTAATCTTTGTGTCATCTGCAAATTTTGTCCCCTCTTCCAGGTCATCTATGTATATTGTAAACAGTTGTGGTCCCAGCACCGATCCCTGTGGCACACCACTAACCACCGATTTCCAAACTGAAATGAACCCATTTATCCTGACTCTCTGCTTTCTGTTAGCCAGCCAATTCTCGATCCATGCTAATACATTTCCTCTGACTCCACGTACCTTTATCTTCTGCAGTAACCTTTTATATGGCACCTTATCGAATGCCTTTTGGAAATCTAAATACGCCACATCCATCGGTACACCTCTATCCACCATGCTCATTATATCCTCAAAGAATTCCAGTAAATTAGTTAAACATGATTTCCCCTTCATGAATCCATGTTGGCGTCTGCTTGATTGCACTATTCCTATCTAGATGTCCCGCTATTTCTTCCTTAATGATAGCTTCAAGCATTTTCCCCACTACAGATGTTGAACTAACCAGCCTATAGTTACCTGCCTTTTGTCTGCCCCCTTTTTTAAACAGAGGTGTTACATTAGCTGCTTTCCAATCCGCTGGCACCTCCCCAGAGTCCAGAGAATTTTGGTAGATTATAACAAATGCATCTGCTATAACTTCTGCCATCTCTTTTAATACCCTGGGATGCATTTCATTAGGACCAGGGGACTTGTTTACCTTGAGTCCCATTAGCCAGTCCAGCATTACCCCCCTAGTGATAGTGATTGTCTCAAGGTCCTCCCTTCCCACATTCCCGTGACCAGCAATTTTTGGCATGGTTTTTGTGTCTTCCACTGTGAAGACCGAAGGAAAATAATTGTTTAAGGTGTCAGCCATTTCCACATTTCCCATTATTAAATCCCCCTTCTCATCTTCTGAGGGACCAACATTTACTTTAGTTACTCTTTTCCGTTTTCCTATACGCATTTTAGGAATTATTCACTCTCCTTGCCCTTTACTCTATTTTTATCCCAGTCTATATTAGGGTAATTGAAGGTCTGTACTATTACTGCTCTATTTTTACATTTTTCTGAAATTTGTCTACAGATTTACTCCTCTATCTCCTTCTCACTATTTGGGGATCAATAGTAAACACCCAGCAATGTACCATTCATAAGAACATAAGAAATAGGAGCAGGAGAAGGCCCCTCAAGCCTGCTCCGCCATTTAATACGATCATGGCTGATTTGATCATGGACTCAGGTCCACTTCCCTGCCCACTCTCCATAACCCCTTATTCCCTTATCGTTTAAGAAACTGTCTATTTCTGTCTTAAATTTATTCAATGTCCCAGCTTCCACAGCTCTCTGAGGCAGTGAATTCCACAGATCCACAACCCTTTGAGAGAAGAAATTTCTCCTCATCTCAGTTTTAAATGGGCGGCCCCTTATTCTAAGATTATGCCCCCTAGTTTTAGTCTCCCCTATCAGTGGAAACATTGTCTCTGTATCCACCTTGTCAAGCCCCCTCATAATCTTATACGTTTTGATAAGATCACCTCTCATTCTTCTGAATTCCAATGAGTGGAGGCCCAACCTACTCAACCTTTCCTCATAAGTCAACCCCCTCATCTGTGAACCTTCTCTGAACTGCCTCCAAAGCAAGTATATCCTTTCGTAAATATGGAAAGCAAAACTGCACGCAGTATTCCAGGTGTGGCATCACCAATACCCTGTACAACTGTAGCAAGACTGGGGTACTGAGGTGACTGATCAGCCATGATCTTATTAGAAACTTAGAAACATAGAAAATAGGTGCAGGAGTAGGCCATTCGGCCCTTTGAGCCTGCACCGCCATTCAATGAGTTCATGGCTGATCATGCAACTTCAGTAACCCATTCCTGCTTTCTCGCCATACCCCTTGATCCCCCTAGTAGTAAGGACTACATGGTGGTGCAGGCTCGAAGGGCTGAATGGCATACTCCTGCACCTATTTTCTATGTTTTTATGTTTCCCTGCTTTTATACTCCATCCCCTTTGCAATGAAGGCCAAGATTCCATTGGCCATCCTGATCACTTGCTGTACCTGCATACTATCCTTTTGTGTTTCATGCACAAGTACCCCCAGGTCCCGCTGTATTGCAGCACTTTGCAATCTTTCTCCATTTAAATAATAACTTGTTTTTTGATTTTTTTTCTGCCAAAGTGCATGACCTCACACTTTCCAATATTATACTCCATCTGCCAAACTTTTGCCCACTCACTTAGCCTGTCTATGTCCTTTTGCAGATTTTTTGTGTCCTCCTCACACATTGCTTTCCCTCCCATCTTTGTATCATCGGAAACTTGGCTACGTTACACTCAGTCCCTTCCTCCAAGTCGTAAACATAGATTGTAAATAGTTGGGGTCACAACACTGATCCCTGCTGCACCCCACTAGTTACTGGTTGCCAACCCGAGAATGAACCATTTATCCCTACTCTCGGTTTTCTGTTAGTTAGCCAATCCTCTATCCATGCTAACATATTACCCCCAACCCCGTGAACATTTATCTTGTGCAGTAACCTTTTGTGTGGCACCTTGTCAAAGGCCTTCTGGAAGTCCAAATACACCACATCCATTGGTTCCCCTTTATCCACCATGTTCGTTACATCCTCAAAGAATTCTAGCAAATTTGTCAAACATGGCTTCCCCTTCATAAATCCATGCTGGCTCTGCCTGACCGAATTATGCTTTTCCAATGTCCTGCTACTGCTTCTTTTATAATGGACTCCAACATTTTTCCAACCACAGATGTTAGGCTAACTGGTCTATAGTTTCCTGCTTTTTGTCTGCCTCCTTTTTTAAATAGGGGCGTTACATTTGCAATTTTCCAATCTGCTGGGACCTTCCCCAGAATCCAGGGAATTTTGGCAAATTACAACCAATGCCTCCACTATCCACTTCTCTTAAGACCCTAGGATGCAAACCATCAGGTCCAGGGGATTTATCCGCCATTAGTTCCATTATCTTATTGAGTACCACCTCCTTATTGACTGTGATTGTGGTAAGTTCGTTTCTGTTCCTTAACTCTAGCCAAATAGGTTCAGTTCTTGTGCCCTCTTGTATATTGCCCCTCTGTCGAACTGTAATATTATCCTTGATCAATGCTGCCACCCCACTTCTTGTCTTCATTTCTTCCCTATTCCACTTGTATATTGTAGCCAGGGATGTTTAATTCCCATTCTGCCCATGTTTAAGCCAAGTCGCCATTATAGCCGCTATATCATTAACCCCTTGTGGCAACTTGCACCTGTAGCTCAGAAACCTTATTAGTAACTCTCCTTGCATTAACACATGATAGGCGAGCTGGCTTCCAGTCGGGCGGGGAACGCAGGCTGGACGCCGTAGCAATGGGTAAGTGCTGGGTCCAGGTGGGGGGGGGGTTCCAAGCCTGTGGGAGGGCAAACCCGGGGGGCGGGGGGATTCGATCCCCCACCCAAGGGGGTCCATTCTCGGGGAAGGGTCTGATCCCCCACCGCAGGGTGTCCGTTCCCCAGGAGGGGTCTGATCCACCACCGCAGGCAGTCTATTCCCCGGAAGGTGTTCAATTCCCCACCCCAGTGGTCCTTTCCCCAGGGAGTTGTCCGATCCCACACCCCAGGGGGTCCGTTCCCAAGAAGGGGTCTGATCCACCACCCAAGGGGGTCTGTTCCCCAGAAGGGGTCTGATTCACCACCCCAAGGGGGTCCGTTCCCTGGGAGGTGTCCGATCGCTGACCCAAGGGGGTCCGTTCCCCGGGAGGGGACTGATCCCCCACCCCAGGGGGTCTGTTCCCCAGGAGGGGTCTGATCCCCCACCCAAGGGGGTCCATTCCCCGGGAGGGGTCCGATCCGTGACCGCAGGGGGTCCGTTCCCCAGGAGGGGTCTGATCCCCCACCCAAGGGGGTCCATTCCCCGGGAGGGGTCCATTCCCCGGGAGGGGTCCGATCCCTGACCGCAGGGGTTCTGTTCACAGGAGGGGTCTGAATCCCCAACCCCAGGGTTCAGTTGCAATCCCCGGGAGGGATTCTATCCCTGTCCCTGCGGGGTGGGGAGTTGTGATCCTGGGGGGTGTGGGGGTGGGCAGTCCGTTCCCTGACCCTGGGGAGGGGTGGGCTGCTGGTGGCTGAGCTTGGGGGGTTGGGGAGGAAGCACTCTTGTTCCTCCTGGCCCACAAGGATTGCTTCCTGAGGATGTGCCAGGCTTGTTGCTGCTGCCGGGATCCCCAGCCGCCTGCGGTAAAACCTGCAAAATCGGTTATAGTGGCTTCAGGCCTCATTATCATATTTAAATTGCCAACCCGCCTCCTGATAGCAGGTTGGCTGTCCTCACCCCCTTGTTCCACCTGAGTGAAAGCTGGAAATGGGTGGGTTGGAGGCAGCTTTTAGATCTTTCCATCTTTCATTTCCACCTTCCACTCCTCCACTTCCAAACCACATGCTTTGTCTTTTGAAAATTCCCCCCAATGTTTTAGAAAGTAGTTTGTTTTTTTAAACTAAAAATTGACACTTTTAGTAAGGATTACCCTCAACTGATATTGCCTTTGGTCTGGAAACTATTTTTCCCCATGTAGAGAGTTTACAGGTTACTCTTTAACTCTATACGTTCCCAGTTTTCTGGTGCAGACCTTTGGTGAGTAATAAAAAAAATTATAGTAACAGTACAGGACTGATTGTTAGCTGCTATTAATACTCTGCCTCTGGAATCTGCCCTGATACAGCACCTATCATCAATCAGGCCCTGTGAACAATAGGTTTATTCTTAGCAAGCAGCACTTAAAGGGTTAAGTTACATTTTAATGTGGCAGGGTGGGGGCGGAGGAGGGTGCACGGGGTGGGGGGGGGGGGGCGGCGGGGAGAAGAGAGAACAAATTTTCCTTCTCCAGAAGCCAAATAAAATTGCATTTCTGTTCCAACCATTAAATTTTCTGATGTGGTTGCCCCAAGGGGCTAAACTCAGCATTTAAAGTTTTGATTAAAACCATTTCCTGGAGTAGTGCACATATTCTGGTACATTGCTTGCGTGCAGTTTTAATTTAGGTTCCTACTAACTGTCTTTTTTTACTTTGTTACTACACATGTTAAAAAACAAAGTGCCATGTGGTACATTAAAAGCAGAGTGTCTGTTCTTAGGCCAGAATTGATTTCATCCCATCAAATCTTTAAACTCGACAAGCTAGTCGGCCTTGGATCAAGTTATATTGCTTAACCTTAAGCATCACACGCACAAAATCTCCATTTAAGCACACAGTGGTCTACCCAAATATGTTTTACTGCCTTCTGTTTTCAGAACACATTTTAAACACTTAAATACCCTCAATGTTAAAATTGAACTAAATCGGGATTTATTAGGAATATTAATATGCCTGACAAGTATGTTTCATTTCCTATCTGTTGCTAAAAAATGACTTTGTAAAGTATATCATGAATTGACGGTGTCTGTTGGTATCACCAATTAGCCCCCACTTGCCTGACATGTCACAATCAAAATACATATAAAATGATGACCTCATGCCTGGCTATCACTAACTGTCTCGCAAAGCTGTGGCATGTCTTGTGATGTTTTGCGTGAGATGGACTGAATGGGATCAACGTGTAGAGTATATTATGAAGTGAATGGTTTATAATAGAGGGCAGAAAGCGTAGAGGTCTTACAAAACTAAGAGTACCAGTGAAATACAGAACTGAGGCCTTAAAAATTCCTGTTTGAAAAGTTTAGGAATTCCGTCACTGCACTTTATACTCTAGGAGCAACATTTTATTTCCATAATTCTCAGCAATACAGCGCAAAAAAAATTTTTTGTTCAGTGGCATATAATGTTGGGTTGTGATTTATTAGTATTGAAATGGAAATCTTAGCGCTTACATTTACAGCAGTTTTGCTGGAGTACTGGGAGAAGGAATAGGCTCTGGACATTCTTCCAAAACACACAACAGCTCGTGCTTAACAAGAGAATGTGAAACAGGCACAGAAGATACCCATCAGAGCCCCATCAGCTACAGAGTTTACATTATCATTCTTCATCACCATCATCATCATAGGCAGCCCCTTGGAATCGAGGAAGACTTGCTTCCACTCTTAACGGGAGTTCTTAGGTGGCTGAACAGTCCAATACGAGAGCCACAGTCTCTGTCACAGGTGGGACAGATAGTCATTGAAGGAAAGGGTGAGTGGGACTGGTTTGCCACACACTCCTTCTGCTGCCTGCGCTTGATTTCTGCACGCTCTTGGCGACGAGACTCGAGGTGCTCAGCGCCCTCCCGGATGCACTTCCTCCACATTCTTATTATATCATGCAATGAATGAAGATGGTGTCATTGAGCCAACTCTTAGGCGCCAAATGCTATTGAAAAGTATTTTAGAATGTTATTGCCGCAAGCTACAGTAAATGAGGATTGCCTGACACCCCACAATAAAAGGAAGCTTCTGACCTTTTACATCAAAGCCTGTGAATTAGGACCGCAACTTGGGCGGTCATGTAGTGGGAATAGGGGCTGATGGAGAAAGTGGCAGTGCAGTTGGTTCTGGGGCTGGAGACAGCTGAAGCTGCTCACTGTCGAATACCATGGCTGCAATGTTTTTCTGGGATTTTTTACGAGTAAAATGATCAGTTCAGAACTTCATGTTGATTAATATTTAAAAACAGCACCCAATACAGATTTGTTCAAGTTGGCGTAAAGTAAAGGAAGAAATGAGAATAAAGAAGCTGCAAAAAAAATCTACAGTGATTTACATTTTTGTTTAAAGAATAAAAGTGTGAAACGTCTCAGTTCCACATAACAGTTGATTCTGATTGAGCATGAGGTTGAATAGAGAACACATGGCTTTTAAAAAAAAACTAGACATGCACTGCATGAAATAATTTTTAAAATGCTGTTAGCAAAACACAAAATCTCATGACTTTTATTCTATTTTCACATTCAGCACATTCTGTAATGTGTTTTCTTGCTTTGACAAAATAAGTGGGATTCAAAATTACTTCCCCACTCACCCCTCCTAACGAAAGAGCACTATTTTTCACAGCTTTTATGAGCCACTTGTAAAAAGCAGTTTCCTTTATTATATAAGCTGTTAGTTGGCTAACATACGATTCTAAATCTCTTCCTAGCAGCCAGAGCCTAATGCCAGACTGGTAGCTTTATGCATTTATGTTTTACTGCTACACATTCTGCTCCTTTCATAATGGCTGTCTGTATCACATTAAAAAAAGATAAACTAGAAAGCAAACCGGTTTAAGGATCTGCTGTCAAAATCTTAATGACGCTCACTGTCGAATTCAGTAGAGATACATTGGAATATATATTTTACTGCATTTTTGCCACAGTATTTCTGAAAGAGATTTCACCTCCTTTGTTTACAAACACACAATGTGAGAAAGTCCTTGACTCATTGAAACAGTCCATCACATCACTTGCCTGTGTTGATTTTGTAATGAAAGTATCACTCTGTTTCTCTGGCTCTTTATCCAAGCACATTTTTCTCTCTCGTGAAAGTGGTATCTCCTTAATAAAAATGGATTTTCAGAAATAGATTTATTTCGTGTGAACGGAAAACTATACTTCGTATCTGGTTGAAGTATGTAAACAAAATTAAAAACATTAACAGACCACAGAGGAGTGTTCTTTTTATTTTTTGTTTAGTTACCTGTCAGTACCTAGATTTGCTGAGGTGGGTGATGGCCAGTTTCTTTCATCATCTTAATACATCCTATTCCTGATTAGAATCTCTAATTCAGGCACAGCTGACCCGGCTCGTCGTTGCGCTTGGAAAAGGAGGAATTACAGGAACTATAATGCATCCAGGTCTGGGATTGAGGGGCCCAAAGGAGCTATTAATATCTCTGGAGTTGTTGCAGAATGCTTAGTTCCTCGATGACGGTTCCCGCTGTTGCTCTAATGACTGGTTCTGCCGAGACTCTTCGTGTGCTCCAGGCTGCTGCAAGAGCTGTGTTTGTGATCAGTAATTTATGACGATAAGTGTGAGTTCTTTCGCCAGCTGCCTTGAGTTTCAAGTGAGTACGAGTGTGCGGTACACTGGGAGTGAAATTCCTGCCTTCGCTAATTTTAGCAACATAAAGAAGTAGGCATGAGAAGAAAAAGTCATGGCACTGAGGTGGAAAATAATATTCAGCCACGCTTGGTGCTTGACTGACCATCCTTAATGAAAAGTCTCACTGGTTGGCAGATTGTTCAGGGAGTGTACCGATCAACAAATGTTTCTTTTCTACTTAAATTTTATGTCGGATTGGATTTGATATATATTAGATTTATGGATCTATAGAATCTGAGAGTTCAGCACAGAACAAGTTCATTTGGTGTATTATGCCTGTGCTAACTCCACATTGGAGTTATCTACTCTAATCCCATTCCCCTACTCTGTTTCTGTAGTATTTTTCATCTTCAAGTGTTTAATTCACTCTTAAATGTTGTGATTGACTTGACTTCAAGAGTCATTTATGCCAATGTATTCCATTTCCGAATAATGTTTGACATGCAAACATTTTTCTGACCTCCGCCCATTATATTTTTAATACTAATTCTAAACAAATGTCTGCCTGTCACCAATCCACTGACCAGTGGAAATAATATTTCATTATTTACTCACGCAGACTTTTAAAAAACTTATATTAGGTCCCCTTTAACCTTCTGTACTCTAGTGAATACAGCCCCAGTTTTTTTAAAGTTTCTCATCATAATTGTATCTTGTTATTCCTGGTAATGTAGTGGTTATGTTCCTAGACTAGTAATCCAGAGCCCTGGACTAATAATCCAGAGAACGTGAGTTCAAATTGAGAATATGATTCAGTTTAAAAAATCTGGAAATAGGGTATCAATAAAGGAGTCTATGAAGCTGTTGGATTAAAAACCCAACGTTCACTAATGCCTTTTAGAGAAGGAAAACTGCAGTTCTTATCTGGTCTGGCATATATGTGACTCCAGTCCCATATAAAACATGGTTAACTTTTAATTGCCCTCTGAGGTGACCTAGCAAGTCACTCAGCAGTTCAAGAAGGGCAACTAAGCAATGGGCAATAAATGTGGCCTACTCAGCAATGCCCACATCCAAAGAACAAATTTGAAAAATTGCACTTTTTCCACGGCTCCAATATTAGACCTGAATTTGCTGGGAAAATATTAGTGTGTAAATAACACAGTCATTTTCGGGAGAAAGAGATACACCATGAGATGCGAATCACCACAAATTGTTGAATGATTTGCACTGCTCCAAAGTGCATCACAGCCGTGCGAAAACGACAGCTCGCCATAATCCTCCCTGCAACTTGAAAGAAATTGCTGTATTTGCGCCGTTAAAACAAACTAAACTCGCCACAGAAAGTTAGGGCTGGTACTTAACAATGTCACCATCATAGGCAGTCTCTCGGAATCGAGGAAGACTTGCTTCCACTCTTAGCATGAGTTCTTAGGGGTGGCTCTACAGTCCAATATGAGAACCACAGTCTCTGTCACAGGTGGGACAGATAGTTGTTGAGGGAAAGGGTGGGCAGGGAGCCTGGTTTGCCGCACACTCCTTCCGCTGCCTATGCTTGATTTCTGCATGCTCTCGGCGATGATACTCGAGGAGTTCAGCGCCCTCCCGGATGCTCTTCCTCCACTTAGGGCAGTCTTTGGCCAGGGACTCCCAGGTGTCAGTGGGGATGCTGCACTTTATCAGGGAGGCTTTGAAGGTGTCCTTGTAACGTTTCCTCTGCCCACCTTTGGCTCGTTTGCCGTGGACGAGTTCCGAGTAGAGCGCTTGCTTTGGGACTCTCATGTCAGGCATGTGAACTATGTGGCCTGCCCAGCGGAACTGATCGAGTGTGGTCAATGCTTCAGTGCTGGGGATGTTAGCCTGGTCGAGGACGTTAACGTTGGTGCGTCTGTCCTCCCAGGAGATTTGTAAGGTCTTGCGGAGACATTGTTGGTGGTATTTCTCCAGCGACTGTAATGTAAGAACCTTTTTAATGACAAGATTTATATTCCTGCAATGCCACTCAACCTCTCTGGTCCAGAAAGGGAACAATTGAAACTGTGAAGTCTCATTCTGCAAATATAAAATGTTACATTTTTAGTTTCTTTTCTTCCCTTTGTGTCTATTTTTTTCTCTCTCTTACTTCAGTCTTTCTTTCCCTCTCTATATTTCTCTTTCCATATCTAATTTGATTCTAATTCACCCTATTCCCTTCTCCTTCATTCCTCTATCCTTAAATCTCATTGCTGAAGGAGATTGACTGTTGGTTCCGTCGTTGACCAAGGTCTCAGAAGCCCCGCTGCCCTCGTTATCAACTTGCACGTCCAGCAATTTGTGGCACAAAAAGTTTTCAAGCTCAAGGGTGAGGGATGAAAAATCTAACAAACGGGGCACATCACGAAATGCCCCACTCCAGCAAATTCTGGGCCATTAATGTTTTTATAATGGGGTGCCCAAAACTGCACGGTACTCGAACCAACTCATGCACAGATAAAAACATAGAAACATAGAAAATAGGTGCAGGAGTAGGCCATTCGGCCCTTCGAACCTGCACCACCATTCAATAAGATCATGGCTGATCATTCCCTCAGTACCCCTTTCCTGCTTTCTCTCCATATCCCTTGATCCCCTTAGCCGTAAGGGCCATATCTAACTCCCTCTTGAATATATCCAATGAACTGGCATCAACAACTCTCTGCAGCAGGGAACTCCACAAGTTAACAGCTCTCTGCGTGAAGAAGTTTCTCCTCATCTCAGTCCTAAATGGCCTGCCCCTTATCCTAAGACTGTCCCCTGGTTCTGGACTTCCCCAACATCGGAAACATTCTACCTGCATCTAACCTGTCCCATCCCGTCAGAATCTTGTATGTTTCTATGAGATCCTCTCTCATCCTTCTAAACTCCAATGTATAAAGGCCCAGTTGATTCAGTCTCTCCTCATATGTCAGTCCAGCCATTCCTGGAATCAGTCTGGTGAACCTTCGCTGCACTCCCTCAATTGCAAGAACGTCCTTCCTCAGATTAGGAGACCAAAACTGAACACAGTATTCCAGGTGAGGCCTCACCAAGGCCCTGTACAACTGCAGTAAGACCTCCCTGCTCCTATACTCAAATCCTCTAGCTATGAAAGCCAACATACCGTTTGCTTTCTTCATCGCCTGCTGTACCTGTATGACAACTTACAATGACTGATGAACCATGACTCCCAGGTCTCGTTGCACCTCCCATTTTCCTAATCTGCCGCCATTCAGATAATATTCTGTCTTCGCGTTTTTGCCCCCAAAGTGGATAACCTCACATTTATCCACATTATACTGCATCTGCCATGCATTTTCCCACTCACCTAACCTGTCCAAGTCTCCCTGCAGCCTCTTAGCGTCCCCCCCACAGCTCACACCGCCACCCAGTTTAGTGTCATCTGCAAACTTGGAGATATTACACTCAATTCCTTCATCTAAATCATTGATGTATATTGTAAAGAGCTGGGGTCCCAGCACTGAGCCCTGCGGCACCCCACTAGTCACTGCCTGCCATTCTGAAAAGGACCCGTTTAGCGTGACTCTCTGCTTCGTGTCTGCCAACCAGTTCTCTATCCACGTCAGTACATTACCGCCAATACCATGTGCTTTGATTTTGCACACCAATCTCTTGTGTGGGACCTTGTCAAAAGCCTTTTGAAAGTCCAAATACATCACATCCACTGGTTCTCCCTTGTCCACTCTGCTAGTTACATCCTCACCATCAATTCCTTGCTTTTACATTCAGTGCCCCATATATAAAACCCAGAATCACATTTTCTCTTTTATAATTTCCCCCCTACTTGTAATCCTGTTTTTAAAATTTGTCTATCTGTACCCTTAGAGATTTCTTCTACTCTGTTTAGAGTATATTTCCATTGTCAAGAGGGCTGGATTTTAGGCTTTTCGGTTTTCGGGGAGAAAGTGGAGTCGAGGCGGGAAAGTTACCGGCTGGGAATAGTTTGCGCTTTGGTAAGGAAGTTTCGGCATCTGGGCCCTGCGTCAGGGGGCGTAGCGCGAAGGGAGGCGTTGTACACTTTTCGTGGTGCAAGAATAGGAAACTCACAAACTAAACTGTACACTCCGAGAGAGGCCTGGGGGACGGAGGGGGGGAACCTTAAAAAAAACCCCACAGAAACATTCCCAAAACATTGCACACGCCACCACAACACAAATCGCTAGAAAAATTAAAGGAACAAACACTCGCACTTACCTTCGGAGTACTTTACCTTCCTCTGCGCCGCCGGCTAGGCCGGGCTGGAGCGCACTGATTTCCCAGGTGGTCATTGCGGGCGCACATCCAGGCAGACGGATCAGGGAAAAGTCCAAAGTACCGCCATGTCACAACCAGGGGCGTTGCACACCCGGCGCAGCTCTTCCCAGCGGTGCCACTCAGCACCGCCACAAAACGGGACCGGAGGATCGCGACAGGCCGCAGGAGACCTGAACGCCGCCTTTCACGCCGCTCCGGGGCAAACCCTGGAGCGAAAAGGACTGGAAAATCCAACCCTCTGTTTGCTTTCCCAATTTTCCGCTATTGTGTCTTCATTATTCTTGCAGTTTGCTGTGGCCCTAAACCATGGCCTTAAATTGGTGTTATCAGCAAATTCTGCTATTTCCTGTGTGACCATGTCCAAATCATTTATGTATATAGAGAAAAAGAGAGTTCCCAAGATAAATCTCTGGGCACACCACTAATTATCTTCTTGCCAATCCAAGAAACATCCACTTAAGCCCAGTCTCTGAATATGACATTGTTGCAGACTGCAGTCATAGAATCTACACATCACAGGACATATGAAAAAAGACTGGATCGACTTGGCTTATATTCACTGGAATTTAGAAGGATGAGAGGGGATCTCATAGAAACATAAAATTCTGACAGGATTGGACAGGTTCCGAATTTGGGGAAGTCCAGAACCAGGGGTCACAGTCTAAGGATAAGGGGTAAGCCATTTAGGACCGAGATGAGGAGAAACTTCTTCATTCAGAGAATTGTGAACCTGTGGAATTCTCTACCACAGAAAGTTGTTGAGTCCAGTTCATTAGATATTCAAAAGGGAGTTAGATGTAGCCCTTACGGCTAAAGGGATCAAGGGGTATGGAGAGAAAGCAGGAATGGGGTACTGAGGTTGCATGATCAGCCATGATCATATTGAATGGTGGTGCAGGCTCGAAGGGCTAAATGGCCTACTCCTGCCCCTATTTTCTATGTTTCTATGTTGCAGACCACAGTCGTAGAATCTACACATCACAGGAGTAAAACTGGAGCCACACCTAGGTTCATTGAACTTTAGCACTGGGCCTGTGGTTAGAATGACCTCTAAAGATTCTAAAATTCTAACAACTTCTTGTAACATGACAAACAGCAACCCACCATCCCATAACCGGACAGTGGATTTGCAACTTTTATTTTTACAAAGCCGTGCCTCCTTCAGCCGACCTTTAATAAATTTGACTGCCATCATTTAATGTCAGGACAAAAAGAAAAACCGTGATTGCTGTCAATTTGAAATGAAAAGAGGAAATGTTGGAAATGCACAGTCGGTCAGTCAGCTACTGAAAGAGAAAGAGGAATTAAAATGTTTCAGATCCTAGTTAACTGTCAGGACTTGGCTGAGGTTGATTATGAAAGTAAAATGTATTAGTCTAATATTTAGTATAAAATTAGTCCATCATAAAGTGCAGTACAAAGTTGCATTGTGTTCACTGATGTGAATTTAAAATGAGTTTTCACAATTAATTGTCTACTAAATTCAATGTTTTTAGAATGCAGACTCTAGAATTAGTAAACACTGGACAGCACATCTACCAATGAAATGTAAATTAATTGAATGATGACATGTGTATATGCAAACCTTGTGTGTGCCCTGAGAGATATTTAAATCAATTATTTTAGCCTTGAAATTTCAACTGGGTGGTATTAGTTTCATGAATGTTTAATGCATTCCTATCAAATTGTTTTGTCTACTATTTAAATGCAGCAGTAACCTGTTTATTCTGAATATATTAGCACCTCTGTTAAAGTAGCAGACAAAGAAGTTTCTTGCCAATGCTAAGTGTTTGTACACTATCTTTGTATAGTGTAATTTCAAGGTCTTAGTGTTAGGATAACACTAAGACCTGGTATAAATTCATGAAAACGTTAGAATAGAAGTCTCACTAGTGAGTACTTTCATTGAAGATCTATAAAATGCACAGAATTTGACTTATTGATGAGAAGCTGGAAGCTGAAACTGGGTTTGTACCAAATCATAATTTCGACTCTTTCCTCACATACCTGTTGATGCGAGCAAGACATACCTTTCAAACGGCGCACACTGACTGTCACACTTCCTCCAACCACCTTTCAGCACAAGCGTGAAGGAGCTACGGCCTAGGTTTGTGGAGATTGCCTGACTCACAATCGGACATATGGATGCTTCATTCTACTTATTTTCTTAAAGAATGGAATCCCATGAACCACTGTATTCAAGTCACACATATGTTCAACAATTGGGCTTTGAAACAAGAGTTATGTAACAGTACAAAACGAACAATCATTTTTTTTTCCTAATGAAGACAAGGAGCTCATCATTAGCGAGTTTTCCATTTTTGAAGTACATTTAATGAAAGATTTCCAAAAGGAATTAAAGTGCCTCTATAAATAGGGGTCATTTTATGAATATCGACAATTCAAATGCATTGCCGAAGTTTTCCGAACTCGTTCACATCTGAATTTCTGATCGGCCTCTGTCGGTAGGGGGAGGCTCCCCACTGTCACAGACTCATAAAATTACCCCTATAATTTGAAACATGCAAACCGGAACAAAAAAAAGGATACATTAACATGAATTCCCAAATGGCAACCCAGACATAAATAAGTACAAAAACTTTCAGTCCTGTTTAAACCAAAGCCCACAGTTCCATCTGCACAGAAAGTAAATAAAGAAAGGAATGCCCAAACAGATTCAGCCGAGACAGAATATATACAGCTGCTCGGGGATCAGAACACAAAATCCCACAGTACAAACTAGAGCCAACCTCAAAATCTCTATGGCGTCGTAAACAGTGATTTCAGTCTCCATTTTAACCGAAATCTTGGAACAAGTCATTAGGGCAATGGTCTCCGGTCTCTACAACTGCTCCCCCACTGCTCATATATAATCATTGATTTTGTGATCAAACCGAGACACCAGAGATGACAGGCTATTTTTCTGGCTGGACCAGTCTACAGCTAGGTCGATCACAGTGGCAACTCTGTTTGGTGCCACATGACTGGGATACTATGGGTTATAATATATAGTAGGCTACCAATCGGGATACCATACCAAGATCAATTAGGATCTCGTAACAAGAGAAAATCAAGATTCCAGTATAAATTTGAACTTCCGAGGTCCAATTGTATGGGGCACATGGGAAGGTCCAGAAAACGTGTGACTTCTCTGCAACCTCCCAAAAAGTATTGGGTACTGTGAAGTATTGACAATTAAGAAAGTTTGAGATGTAATATATCCTGCATAAAATTTTAAGCTGGGTTTCTTGAAGGTAATTACCCATAGTCATGGTTTAGAAGTAATGTATAGCCTCTTACTGTTAATTCAAGATACTCACTCACATAAATCTACATAGAAGTTACAACATGGAAACAGACCATTTATCTCAACCAGTCCATGTTGGTGTTTACCCTCCACCAAAGCAAATAGCTGATCAGTCCCAGTGCTTCCTTGATGGAATTGCTGCTAATTGGATTCATGGAAATGAAGATGGAATAAAACCAAGACTCCAACTTCTCCTCAAGCATAGTAAGTAGCCACACAGCCTTAGAAGCACTTGGAAACTGCTTAGAAAATGTTGTATCTGAGGGACTGAAAAATTGTTTATTCTTCAGTGTGATGTTGTCCTTGAAAGTATGTTATATCATTAAGAGAACTGATCTAATAATTGAGAGATTTTTTTTCATTTTGAAGATGAGCCAAGCATCACCAAAATGTATAATGGTGTATCAACTTTCCTTTCTTGGGCAGCAAGTGCCTGTTCTGCCAATTTACAAGGTGAGCAAAATCCACCTGTGTGTCTCAAGTTGAAACCAATGATAGCCAGTCTGCTGCTCCTGTTGGCAACTGCAGCACTCTGTGAGGCCTCACCTGGAATATTGTGTTCAGTTTTGGTCTCCTAATCTGAGGAAGGACGTTCTTGCTATTGAGGGAGTGCAGCGAAGGTTCACCAGACTGATTCCCAGGATGGCAGGACTGACATATGAAGAAAGACTGGATTGACTGGGCCTGTGTTCACGGGAGTTTAGAAGGATGAGAGGGGATCTCATAGAAACATATAAAATTCTGACAGGGCTGGACAGGTTAGATGCAGGAAGAACGTTCCCGATGTTGGGGAAGTCCAGAACCAGGGGACATAGCCTAAGGATAAGGGGTAAGCCATTTAGGACTGAGATAAGGAGAAACTTCTTCACTCAGAGAGTTGTTAATCTGTGGAATTCTCTGCCGCAGAGAGTTGTTGATGCCAGTTCTTGCATATATTCAAGAGAGAGTTAGATATGGCCCTTACGGCTAAAGGGATCAAGAGGTATGGAGAGAAAGCAGGAAAGGGGTACTGAGGGGAATGATCAGCCATGATCTTATTAAATGGTGGTGCAGGTTCGAAGGGCCAAATGGCCTACTCCTGCACCTATTTTTCTATGTTTCTAAACAGGAAAACAGGAGGCAAAGTATTCTGACTTCAAAAAATCTATGCCCTGTGCCTCAGATCACTGCACATGTGCAGTTCAGATTTTTACATTTCTTTTTGTTTGCTCGCCATGGAGATGCCCGGTTACACTGTTATTTATTGGAGACTTAACAGGCCTCCGAGGTGATTTATATCCATGGATGAAGTGTCAGACTTTAGCCCTACGGTTTTATCTGCTTTACCCTGGAGATTTACTCACTTCCCATCAAAACAGCCGTATGGATATAAATCATCACAAAGACCCATCATGGCTTATGAAGGAAGCTATCACGCTGTAATGATAATTTGATGTTTGTGGAAGGTGATCAGCACCATGAGTTGGCACAGGAATTTTAGTCCATGTATATTTGTTACATTTCATTACTGGTCTGGACATTTTCAAATGAATAATGAGCATAAATAACTAAAACAGAGGAACACATGTTAATAGCAGTATTAATAACACCTGCATTTTGTTCTTTAATTTCATTTCTGACAACAAAAAAAGAGTCATTTATAATCAAATAAGTCCGCCAAGGAAGGATCGGTTAGATTGAGAACTGTTAAAAGGCCATGAAAGGTGTTGCTCCTCCTCGGAACCTTGAACTTAACATGTCCGAGCTGCTATGTCGTTTTGTGAATCTCAAATTACAACAGCAAAAATTATGAATATGCAAATCTGCATTAATACAAATGTTAATCTCGCAGCAAATATACATTTCTGAGGGATTTGGCAAACTACTATTTGAAGTCCCTCCTGCAGTGGTATGCCGCCGCATGCTGCTCCCTCTGATGGCCCCGGCCTGCTGATGGTCTTGCAGGCCGGGACCGTGCCGATTTCCAGGCCGGGCTCATTCCACCCTTCAAGATGTAGTTTGGGATCTGGAATATTAGGTCCTTCATTGAAACACCTGTGAACTCATTCCTTTTTGGTGTTTCGAGGGACTGCCTATGATGATGATGATGATGTGAAGTCAATGGCGATAAGGGCACAGTCTCGATGGTTAGCGCACGCCATTCTAACAGATAACACAAGATTGTCAAAATGTGTTTACTATAGTGAACTCTGTGACAATTTACAAACCGATGGTGGCCAATGTTAGCACCACAGAAGTATTCTAAACGCAATGCTGAAGTTTTGAAAAATACCATCAGATAACTGGGGAAGAAGCTGTAATAGATTGTGGCAGATGATGGGGAACACTTGCAGATGACATTTTTGACCAAGATCACTGACAACATGATGTGAGATGACATGGATGGAACAAATATAGCGATTGCACAACTGGGCACAGACTCTGTGTGCTTCCCTGACAAAGTTCCAAGAAGAATTCAAGAACTGCTCTCCATAACACGAGGCAGCCCAGATGAACAACTCTGGCAACTAACATTGTTTGTGAAGAATAACAAGTAGATCTGTTTTTCGTACGGTGTTTGGCCACATCACTAGAGGATCATTAAAAGGTTTGTATTTATACACAAAGTGACTACTAGCTTTACTGGCGGAGTCTTACATTCCCATTCAAGCATGTAAGTTTGAATAGTCACCTCGATTCACATTCCAGGGGTGAGATTATCTCAGAAGGGGCATTTATAATACTGAAGTGTCCCATGGATAGAGACTGAAGGGATGGAAAGATTGGCAGGGATCCTATCCTACACTGTGGAAGTGGGCTATTATTGACAATGAGGAGGCTTAGAATAACCCATTCTCTCAACTGAAGAACCATATGGTGACAGTGAGGCGGCATAGTGAGGATTATATAAAGGATACCACATGGCTTTAATACAACATTAGAAACAGCACAAGTTTATTTAATCTTCCTCACAAGTTAAAAGTTATTGAGTATTCTACTGATGGATATGGTTTTTTCCCATTACCCAGTGACACGGGATAGAGGCATAAGCCATTTTTAGGTTTGTGCTTCATTTCAGTGTGATGGGTGAATTGGCGGTGCTACTCATGTTGGTTATTGGCAGCTCGTCCATTGGGGAAAGGGAATTTGGGCAGAAGTGACACAACTTAAAGGCAGCTAGCACCTTTTAAATGGGGATGTGCACATTGTCTGTGCTGCATGATTCTGGACTATAAATGACAGGAGTTGAGTCAAAATGAGTATTGTGAGGTCCGCAAGATTTTCTGGAGGAATGATGTCCTCTTTTGGGGAATGAAGCTGGGCAAGTTGAAGGGTGTTAGTGGGAGAGCACTTGGGTGCCAGTGACCATAATTCAGTCAGATTCAAGTTGGTTATGGATAAGGACAAGAATAGGCCTGGAATAAACGTTCCGAATTGGGGAAAAGCTAATTTTGCTAAGTTAAGGAGTGATTTGGCCATAGTGGACTGGAAACAGCTACTTGTGGGTAAATCGGTGTCGGAACAGTGGGAGGCATTCAAGGAGGAGATCTAAAAGGTTCAGGCCAAACATGTGCCCTTAAAGAAAAAAGCTGGGAAAAATAATTCTAGAGCCCCCTGGATGTCTCGCAACTTACAGGGGAGGATTGAGAAAAGAAGGGATGCTTATGTCACATATCAACGGCTAAATACTTTAGAATCCTTGGAGGAATATAGAAAGATAAGAGGTAAAATTAAAAAGGATATTAGGAATGCTAAGAGAGAGCACGCGAAGTTCTTGGCTAGTAAAATTAAGGAAAACCCTAAGATGTTCTATAAAAGTAAGAGGGTAACTAAGGAAAGGATAGGGCCTATTAGAAACCATGAGGGTAATCTGTGTGTGGAGGCGGAAGAGATTGGTAGGGTTCTTAACGAATACTTTGTATCTGTTTTCACAAAGGAAAGGGGCAATGCAGATACTGCTATAGAGGAGGAGTGTGATATTCTGGATGAAATAAATATGGTGAGAGAAGAAGTATTAAGGGGTTTAGCAGCTTTGAAAGTATATAAGCCCCCAGGCCCGGTTGAAATAGAAACATACATAGAAACATAGAAAATAGGTGCAGGAGTCGGCCATCCGGCCCTTCGAGCCTGCACCACCATTCAATAAGATCATGGCTGATCATTCCTTCAGTA
This sequence comes from Pristiophorus japonicus, assembly GCF_044704955.1. Lineage (NCBI taxonomy): Eukaryota > Metazoa > Chordata > Chondrichthyes > Pristiophoridae > Pristiophorus > Pristiophorus japonicus. The sequence goes on along the minus strand of NC_091996.1, from coordinate 30,992,519 downwards.
CCCCTTTCCTGCTTTCTCTCCATACCCCTTGATCCCCTTAGCCACAAGGGCCATATCTAACTCCCTCTTGAATATATCCAATGAACTGGCATCAACAACTCTCTGTGGTAGGGAAGTCCATAGCTTAACAACTCTGAGTGAAGAAGTTCCTCCTCATCTCAGTCCTAAATAGCTTACCCCTTATCCTAAGACTATGTCCCCTGGTTCTGGACTTCCCCAACATTGGGAACATTCTTCCTGCATCTAACCTGTCCAGTACCGTCAGAATTTTATGTTTCTATGAGATCCCCTCTCATCCTTCTAAACTCCAGTGAATACAGGCCCAGTTGATCCAGTCTCTCCTCTTATGTCAGTCCTGCCATCCCAGGAATCAGTCTGGTGAACCTTCGCTGCGCTCCCTCAATAGCAAGAACGTCCTTCCTCAGATTAGGAGAGCAAAACTGAACACAATATTCCAGGTGTGCATCCCATGTTGTTGAACGAAGTAAAAGAGGAAATAGCAGAGGTCTTGAGCATCATTTTCCAGCCCTCTTTGGATCTGGGCATGGTGCTGGAAGATTGGAGGACTGCTAATGTAGTACCCTTGTTTAAAAATGGAAAAAGGGATAGGCCGAGTAATTACAGGCCTGTCAGCCTAAGGTCAGTGGTGGGAAAATTATTGGAAAAAATCCTGAAAGACAGGATAAATCTGCATTTGGATAGGCAAGAATTAATTAGGAACAGTCAGCACGGATTTGTTAAGGGAAGATCTTGTTTTACTAACCTGATTTAATTTTTTGAGGAGGTAACCAAGAGGGTCGATGAGGGCAGTGCGTAAGATGTAGTATATATGGACTTTAGCAAGGCTTTGAATAAGGTCCCGCATGGTAGACTGATCATGAAGGTTAAAGCTCATGGGATACAGGGCAAAGTGGCAAGTTGGATCCAAAATTGGCTTGGAGGTAGGAAACAAAGGGTAGAAACATAGAAAATAGGTGCTGGAGTAGGCCATTCGGCACTTCGAGCCTGCACCGACATTCAATAAGATCATGGCTGATCATTCCCTCAGTACCCCTTTCCTGCTTTCTCTCCATACCCCTTGATCCCCTTAGCCGTAAAGGCCATATCTAACTCCCTTTTGAATATATCCAATGAACTGGCACCAACAACTCTCTGCGGCAGGGAAATCCACAGGTTAACAACTCTCTGAGTGAAGAAGTTCCTCCTCATCTCAGTCCTAAATAGCTTGCCCCTTATCTTAAGACTATGTCCCTTGGTTCTGGACTTCCCCAACATCAGGAACATTCTTCCCGCATCTAATCTGTCCAATCCCGTCAGAATCTTATACATTTCTATGAGATCCGCTCTTATCCTTCTAAACTCCAGTGAATAAAGGCCCAGTTGATCCAGTCTCTCCTCATATGACAGTCCAGCCATCCCTGGAATCAGTCTGGTGAACCTTCGCTGCACTCCCTCAATAACAAGAACGCCCTTCCTCAGATTAGGAGACCAAAACTGAACATAATATTCCAGGTGAGGCCTCACTAAGGCCCTGTACAACTGCAGTAAGACCTCCCTGCTCCTATACTCAAATCCCCTAGCTATGAAGGTCAACATACCATTTGCCTTCTTCACCGCCTGCTGAACCTGCATGCCAACTTTCAATGACTGATGAACCAAGATACCCAGGTCTCCTTGCACCTCCCCTTTTCCTAATCTGCCGTATGGGAAATGATTGATGGATGCTTTTGTGACTGGAAGGATGTTTCCAATGTGGTTCCGCAGGGCTCAGTATTGGGCCCCTTGCTTTTTGTTGTATATATCAACGATTTAGATTTGAATATAGGAAGTATGATTAAGAAGTTTGCAGGCGACACTAAAATTGGCTGTGTGGTTGATAATGAAGAGGAAAGTCATGGACTGCAGGACGATATCAATCTACTGGTCAGGTGGGCAGAGCAGTGGCAAATGGAATTGTGAGGTGATGCACTTTGGGAGGGCCAATAAGGAACGGGTATACACATTATGCCGTAGGCCATTTAATAGTGTAGATGAACAAAGGGACCTTGGAGTGCTTGTCCACAGATCCCTGAAAGTAGCAGGCCAGGGGGATAAGGTGGTTAAGAATGCTTGCCTTTATTGGCAGAGGCATAGAATATAAGAGCAGGGAGGTTATGCTTAAATTTTATAATACTTTGGTTAGGCCACAGCTGGAGTACTGCGTGCAGTTCTGGTCGCCGTATCATCGGAAAGATGTGATTGCAGAGAGAGAGTGCAGAGGAGATGTACTAGGATGCTGCCTGGAATGGAGAATCTTAGTTATGAGGACAGATTGGATAGGCTGGGTTTGTTCTCATTGAAACAGAGGAGGTTGAGAGGAGACCTCATCGAGGTGTACAAAATATTGAGGGGCCTGGACATAGTGGATAGCAAGGGCCTATTTCCATTGGTGGAGGGGGTTATTACGAGGGGACATAGTTTTAAGGTGGTTGGTGGAAGGTTTAGAGGGGATTTGAGGGGGCGGGGGGGCTTCTTTACGCAGAGGGTTGTGGGGATCTGGAACTCACTGCCTGGAAGAGTGGTGGATGCAGAAACCCTCACCACTTTTAAGAGATGGTTGGATGGGCACTTAAAGTGCCCTAATCTGCATGGTTACGAATCTAGAGCTGGTAATTGGGATTAGACTGGATGACCTTTTGTTGGTCAGTGCAGATATAATGGTAAGTACTGCAGGGAATAGAATAAGGCCAGGGTGATCTCCTGGACTAGTTTTGATCGCCTGGATGGGTCGGAGAGGAATTTTCCCAGATTTTTTCTCCCTAAATTGGCTTTTGCCTCTCCCAGGAGATCACATGGCTCCGGTTGGGGTGGAGTGTAGATGTTTTAGTATAAGGGCTGTTGCAGTGGTGTAGGGCGGACTGGTTGGGCTGGGTGCTCTTTGCCTTTCCGTCATTGTTCATGGGTTTGTATGTAACCTTCAGGGCTGCTGACGAAGGGCTGTGCGGCTCTTTGTCGGCCGGCGCGGACACGATGGGCCGAGATGGCCTCCTTCTGCACTGTAAATTTCTATGTTTCTATGTTTCTTCCTGCCCGATGGAAGAAAAGTGCCACAGGAAATAGCCCAATAACGTGGATAGAGGTGGCTAAGCAGGTAAATTCATGCAGCATTGCACTGAGGACCTTGCAGCAGTGCAGAAAAGTAATTCAATGATTTGACGATATCCGCTAAGGTAAGACTCCTATTCACAGCTCTCTGCTCAGCCTTGCACCATTGTGCTGCAGCCCCAGTGTTCACGAGCCTTCTTGTCCCCACTTCCCAACCCTCTCTTCCAATCACATCACACTTCATTGCACCTCCTTCTGCTGCCATTTGCATACTCTGCCCTCACCATTACTGCCCTCACTTCCCCACACCTGCTGCTTCTTCCTCTCACCATCCATACTATGCTACGCTGCCACACACAACTCTAACAGGCCACAAACTAACATTTTTTTTGTAGGACAAGTTGGTGCGCAGGAGAAGGGCTCTCATTAACCAAAGTGCTCACACCAAGGGAAGAGACTGCCGTTGATGCGGTGTGCAGAGGGCAAGGTCAGAGGAAATATACCACAGGGTGTTTAGCCATCTTACCCTTGCTTTCTCTTCTCACTGAACTTTCTCCCTCACACATCTTGTTCTACACAGAGTGCCACTCATCCGCTGCTGCACGCCCTTTGTCATTAATTGCTAATCGTTGTCCTTCTTGCCTCTTTTTCAGTCCATAACAGGTCCCTGCCAGCCACAGCAGAGGAAGAGGAAGACGGTCCTCTGCAAGATGACCTGTCACTCACTCTCACTCTTGCAAAGGACCAACTCAGAAATCAGCACCTTGCATCCTGTGGAGTCAGTTTGAGGGGTCTGCACTGGACATGTGAGCAGGATCACAGGTAGGGGTAAAGGACGGCCCTGGAAGGAGCCCTCTGGTGGGCCAGAAGGCAACGATGAAGACTTCCAGGCTGTGTTGGTGATAGCTCTTCAATTGAAGCTGTCTACTCTAATTCCATTTTCCTGCCCTGCCCCCGTAACCTTTTATAAAATCATAGAAGGATAAAATCCTTAAATTGTATGTTTTGAATATTTAATTCAAATTACAATTGCTCTATAGACTTTCTCTTGCAGCTGTTCATGTTTTTTTTAAAGATTTTTGTGATATACAATATTTCCACTTGTAAGCTGTCAAATGTACAAGTTTGATTTAATGACAGCAACAGACTCCAAGGCGTGCTCATACAGTGTTGGGGCTTGTATCATGGCAGTGATTGTTTTAGTCTGTGTCTCACAACAATCCCTCGTGTGATGAACCCTCTTGAGATACACACAGCTTGCAGTTCATTAATGCCTGAACCACAGCACATGATCTTCCGACATTATACTGAAATTTCCAATCATCAAATACAGTTCAGGCCAGGAGCCTGTGTATTGGTGCTGTATATTCCCTCAAACATTCCACAATCCCATATGATTATTATTTAATTAAACTATTCTGTACTGCAACAGGGCAAGGGAAAATTTTTAACAATTAGATAAGCAAGCATGTTTCTTGTAATTTGAGAAGAAACATTATTCACAGCTCTGTTATCCAATAATAAATTTGATTTGTTTTGTAGATGGTTGATTATTCCAGCTGTATTTATCGGAGGCTTTATTTGACGAATGGCTGAATTTAAGAAGTCATGCACCCGTTGTATTGTAGTTGGCTCACAGATAGCACGAAGGAACGGAAATCGCCATTATCAGGACAGATAATGAAGACTCGGGGCAATAATGCAGCCAACTGCTAAGTGAGCAAAATATCACTTCACTGAATAATGAAGGAACAAAGCCGAGGCTTAAGGAGAGGTTGCCTGAAAGTTAAATTGTCTACACGTGGTGCTCGGTGAAAAAAGCGGAACTCGTCTAATCACGTTTATTGGACCAGGTCCCCGATGGCACTTTAATTACCTTGGTTCAAATGTTTCTTTCCAAAACATGTAACCACACCTGATGGAAAAATGTGGAGCTGCCCTGGTTTTATCTGTATGCTAGGCATTGGTTTAAGTGGCTCAGATACAGGTTTAATGTCTGCATTCATATATGAAAAAAGGCCATTAGGACAAGGTGCTGGGAGCCTGCCAAGATCCAAGGAACCCAAGAATATGTCACTACTTTTAGGAGAGGCAAGGAAAGGGGAGACAATTTCTTAAAAATTCATTCATGGGATGTGGGCGTCACTGGCAAGGCCCGCATTTATTGCCAGTCCCTAATTGCCCTCGAGAAGGTGGTGGGCTGCCTTCTTGAACCGCTGCAGTCTGTGTGGTGAAGGTGCTCCCACAGTGCTGTTAGGGAGGGATTTTGACCCAGCGACGATGAAGGAACGGCAATATACTTCCAAGTCAGGATGGTGTGTAAGTTGGGAGGGGAACTTGGAGGCGGTTGTGTTCCCATGTGCCTGCTGCCCTAGTCCTTCTAGGTGGTAAAGGTCGTGGGTTTGGGAGGTGCTGCCGAAGAAGCCTTGAATGGAAAATAATTATTTGATAGATTAAAAAATCACATCGATGCAAGAATTATTTGTAAGCAACTATTCAGATCAAATTTTAAAATAGCATTACAATAAAAAGGAAATTCAATCTTTATAGATTAACAGTAAGTTGATTCTTCCAGCAAGCTATAGATTAATACTGTTTGTTTTGAACGTGCAATGTTTTTAGTGGAGGGTACAGGTGCCTGTATATAAAACACAATGGTTTCTCATTTAAAGAAAGAGTGCACCTGATTGGTTGGCCGTGATGTAATGATGCATGTCACCCATCACATTATGAGGCCAACAAGCACCAACACTGTAACTAGGATTGACCCAAGTAACTTAATAAAGCATGTTATAGGGTTACAACAAAGACATTCTTGTAAATGTCACCAGAAAATTACATTCAAAAAAGTTTGTGAAGAATGGTAGCGTTTAAAAATAATGATTTTTTTTGGATAAACAAGAAGAAATTTAATACAACTGCCATGTACTGTACATTCTATGTAATTCATGATGTGCATATATTACAAATTCATACTTATTTTGCTGACGACATTTTGAGAGACACCGAGCTACACGAAAAGTCTCAATTTAACTGCAACAGTGTTTTCTGAGTTTCATAGCACCACTTGTTTCTTTCAAATTCTTCACCCACGCCAGGGTGTGGCTAATAGTTGTGGTAGTTCCATAATACCAGCAGGAGTCCCTAGAAGTAGAATTAAAGCCCTGTTGGCAACTGCAATTCAGAATACCGCTGCCTTATTTTAGAGGGAGTAAATCATCGTGTCACATTGTCATGAGTGGAGGACTGAACTCCTTAGAAACTAATGTTCACAGTAATTTAATTACATGTATCAATTTTGCTTTGCATTTGCAGTTTTAAAAATATATTTTCTCTACAACTCTCCTCCCTTGGAGTATTGATTCCTGCTGCAGTACAATTTTACACGCACCAGTCACCTACCTTGCCCAAGTGTCCATTCTACATGTATGAATCTAGACAGTCAGAACTGGAGGGTTATTCAACTGTGAGGGCATCGCAGCCAAGTTCGTTACTGCTTTTTAATGTTAGTCTTTACATGTATGCATTTTAAATGTTGCAAGGAAATCAGTTTACAGTTGGGCAGTGGTAGAATTGGACAGGAACATTTTAAAATAGAAAAACTTCCAGGTGACCTTATGGTACCGTGCGTTCGTGCACTGTTGCATTGGAGCATGGCAAGATATGGCTTCACCTGTTTAGTGGGTCTCTGCAGAGTGACGTGAGTGTCTGGGAAGGTCAGGTATTTCTCTAGAGGGTGGGGAAACTACAAGGTACCTGCGTCATTTGTATACCCCTTGTAGCTGCAGCTTTAGGAGAAAGGTTGCCAGAGGTGTGCGAGTAGATTGCTTGCCTGCCTCCAGTCAGAGAGCACTGTGTGGCATGAGCACATTTAGACCTGCAGAGATGGCAGAAATAATGTACAGCATAAGCAAGGGAAATATATCACCTGTGTAGGATTTAAATATCTGAAAATTGAATTCAGTTTTTGATGAAGGAGATGTTGTCATCTTGTTAAATGACAAAAACACTGCAAGTGCGTGGCCTTATATTTTTTGAAACAATACTGTTTCACACTCCTGCACACACCTATTTATGTAACAGACATTTTAGGAACTGTAGCGGTTGCTGTGAACATCTGTCAATTTTCTGACTGGTTAACTCTCTCTGTTTTTCTTCTTGGATATTTTCTACTTTTGTTATTGACGAATAATATTGGACCAAACCTTCCCCTGCCCCGCACCACCAGATTATGACCCAATCACAATGCAGCAAAAGAAACAGTTCTGAGATACAGTTGCAGTGACGGTTTCTCACCCACCCCACTATATGCCTAAAAATAAACATCACATAATTAACCATTTAAAAAAAAAATCACAAACTTACCCCTTCCCGCCTTCCAGTCACGCTGACATCTGCGCTCACTGTTCATTATGCTCACAGCTGCCCAGACTTTTCATGAGCTTTTGAGCGACAACTTACTGTCATCAGGTGTCTGAAACTGTGCGGCGCCCTCCACAGGAGATCTGGGACCAATATTCCCATTACATTTATTTTGGGTGTGCGGCCCCTTTAAGGAGCTGCCTGGACCATTTAAAATACTGCGCATGCGGGTGAGCCAGCTGCATGGGTGCTGCAGAATACTGGGCGGCCACGCAGCTTAACAGAAGCATTGTCTGAGACCAGTGCGAACAGGACAAGCAACAGCAACCAATCACCAATCAGATTGAAGAATCCTTCCTAAGGCATGCAGAGTGCAAACCAGGAAGTGTAAGTTAGAATCAATGTAAAATAATGTGGAGAAAGCAAAATAAAGATGGGATTAAGAGAGAGATAAAAGACACAAAGAAAAAGTAAAAAAATTATTTAAATATTTTAATTGTTAAGAAATCTCCAACAGTAATTAAAATCTGAAGGAATGAGACTCTACACTTGTAAAAGCAAATTTTCAGTGCCAGAGAGGGTGTTTGGCAGTAATTAAGACTCATCAGGTTGTTAAAAATTCACTGACACTGAGCTGGACAACCCCTAACTTTTTCTGGTGTGCTTAGTGGGTAATTAATGGGTAAGTATCGCAACCTCGTGCCCTTGCATGTATTGCAATGCCGAATCTATTGTTGAAGTACGGATGTAGCACAGCTTGTGGAGGAGCAGGGCAACTTGGACAGCTGATTTCCGTGTTTTACTGCGCATGCACGGCTACCATAAGTTGCTGTCTGATTTGCTCCACAATGATGGTGAGCGCTGACAGCCTCACAGTTATTTTTACTACAAAATCTGGGTCAAAGTGTTCTGCGGTGGAACCCCTCCGACCTCAGCTTCATCGGCCCAAAGCCACGACAAGCTTCCAAGAGACAACTGCAGGAATGAGAGAATCAACACGGCAACATCAGCTTGCCATAGGTAACAAATAATGGAACTTCGGCCCAAACTACCCAGGAGTGCGACCACAGCGCTTTCACTGGTATATTTATATATATAGAAACGTAGAAATTTACAGTGCTGAAGGAGGCCATTTCGGCCCATCGTGTCTACGCCAGCCGACAAAGAGCCACACGGCCCTTGGTCAGCAGCCCTAAAGTTTACATATAAACCTATGAACAATGACGGAAAGGAAAAGAGCACCCAGCCCAACCAGTCCACCTCACACAACTGTGACACCCCTTATACTAAAACATTCTACACTCCACCCCTACCGGAGCCATGAGAACTCCTGAGAGGCGCAAAAACCGGATAAAAACCCTGGCCAATTTCGGGAGATAAAATCTGGGAAAATTCCTCTCTGACACATCCAGGCAATCAACACTAGTCCAAGAGATCATCCTGGCTGTATTCTATTCCCTGCAGTACTTACCATTATATCTGCGTCGTCCAACAAAAGGTCATCCAGTCTAATCCCAATTGCCAGCTCTAGGTTTGTAACCCTGCAAGTTACTGCACTTCAAGTGCCCATCCAACTATCTCCTAAAAGTGGTGAGGGTTTCTGCATCCACCACTCTTCCAGGCAGCGAGTTCCAGATCCCCACAACCCTCTGCGTAAAGAAGCTCCCCCTCAAATCCCCTCTAAACCTTCCACCAACCACCTTAAAATTATGTCCCCTCGTAATAGATCCCTCCACCAATGGAAATAGACTTTTACTACCCACGATGTCCAGGCCCCTCAATATTTTGTACACCTTGATGAGGTCTCCTCTCAACCTCCTCTATTCCAATGAGAACAAACCCAGTCTATCCAATTTGTCCTCATAACTAAGATTCTCCATTCCAGGCAGCATCCGAGTAAATCTCCTCTGCACCCTCTCTAGTGCAATCACATCCTTCCTATAATTCGGCAACCAGAACTGCACGCAGTACTCCAACTTTGACCAAAGTATTATACAATTTAAGCATAACCTCCCTGCTCTTATATTCTATGCCTCAGCCAATAAAGGCAACGTTCCGTATGCCTTCTTAACCACCTCATCCACCTGGCCTGCTACTTTCAACGATCTGTGGACCAATGGTGGAGCTTTGGAGGCGTGGCCTATTCAGTTGGAGCTCTGTGGCTGTGAGAGAAGCAGCTACCTGCTTTGCTCCTGCCTGGAAGGCCTAGAGTGAACCCTGAGACCAGCTCAGGAAGAGGAGGAAGGGGCTGGCTTACTACAATTCAACGTCCAGAGGGAGAGGAGGAGAGCAGAAAATTTATCAACTTATTACTACTACAGAGAGTTGGAGAGAGGGGGAAAAGAACAATAACCTGAGAAAACACCATCCAGTGTGGAATGAGGGAGAGCCATTTCTACAATCTTCAACAGGTGGGTGTATTTTGGTGCATTCCCCGAAAGACTTTGTTTTATTGGTGGGGGGAGGAAAGAAGATAACTCGAGGGCCGGAACATCGCGGGGGGTGTGTGTGTGTGGAAGTGTGTGTGGGGGTCTTGCTTACAGCTAGGCCCCACACACCACTGAAGCACCCCTCCCCCATTGCCTAGCCTGGGATAGCTGGAGCTACCTGGCTGAAGAATCATTAATTACCCTATCTGACATCGTTGGTAGTGTGTGCCTGGGTGGCTCCAGCTGCCCCAGGTGAAGACATCTTCTCCCCCCACCCGAAGACCATCTACAAAGACTGTTTTTTTGCCATCTGGGGAATGCAGCCCAAGAAACACCCACCCATCGCTGTGAGGGGAGACCTGCCCTCGCAGCTTCCCCCTTTCCCACCCCCCTTTCTCTTTCTCTCTCTCTCTGTCTCTCCCCTCTCTCTCTGAGAGCCCTTTCCTCCTAATTTGGAAAAAAACAATTAAGACAACTGAGCAGAGAGAGCAAGGCCCCTCCCCAATTGTCAACTAGGGGAGAGGTGTGCCTCATTAAGAGCTCCTCTGCTCAGACACTTAAACGAGGCCAATTAAGAACATTAAGGCCTGTGACTTTGGGGTGGGTGTAGCCCTTAAAGGGACCCCGTGATGGCGACCCCATCCACGCCGGTGGCGGGGTCAGCAAAGACATACGCGCAGGCGGCGTCCACATCCACAGCTGCTGCCCTGCCACCGTTCAGACTTGTAACAAAAAAACACGGGGTCAAGAGCTACACTCACTCCACATTGAGCATCGAGGAGTGCGTGCGGGCGATGGCTGGGGTAGTCGGCCCCTCGGCCATTGTCGCAGCCTCCAAGATGTCTGGGAAGGCTGTATTCTTCCTGGGGTCGGAGCGGGCGGTGTCCCTGGCCCTCGAAAAGGGGCTCACGGTGGGCGGGTCGTTCCTGCCGGTGGACCCTCTCGAGGCCACCGCGCAGAGGGTCATCCTTTCTAACGTCCCGCCCTTTGTTCCCGCTGAGCTCCTCCTCCCTCACCTACACCAACTGGGGGAGGTAAGGTCGGGGATTAAGCCCATACCGCTCGGCCTCAGGGAGAACAGCCTGCGCCACGTGTTCTCCTTCCGCCGCCAGCTCTTTGTCCGGCTGGCGTGGGAGGAGACGACGGAGGGATCATTTAATGTGGTGCACGAGGGGACTGCCTACCGCGTCTTCTGGACGTCGGACGGCGTGCGGTGCCATGCCTGTAGGGAGGTGGGGCATGTTCGTAAAAACTGCCCCGCCTCCAAGGCCGCCAAACCACCGAAGGCGGCCAAGGCTGGCGCCGCCGCCACCCCTCCCCCTAGTAGCGTCCGCGTGCCGGGAGCTGTGGGTGCGCGGGCATTGTCGGGGGCCTTTGTTTTCACGGCCTCCGGCGGGGGGAGGGAGAGCGTCCGATCGGAAAGAAGGCGCGGAAGGCGGCGAAACATCTCGAGGCGGGTCCCCTCAGTGCGACAGTTTGATCACCGCACGCAGCCCAACCCTGTCACCGGCGAGCGCGGGGTGCCCTGAGCCCGTGCCTGAGCCCTTGACCAATACCGCAGAGGGGTTCGGGCGCGGGCAAGATAAGAAAAAGTGGGGAGTGGAGCGGGAGGCCTCGGCAGACATGGAGGTCTCCCTGCCTCCGCGCCCCCCCAGGAACAAAAGGAGGCGCCGCTCCAATGAGGCGGAGGGGGAACAACATCCCTCTGCGGAGGAGTCGGTGCCCGCCGCGTGTCCCGCGTCACCCACCAGCGCCCCCAAACTGCGCCATAGGCAGGAAGAATCTGTCCCCGGGGAGGGTGAGACAGTCGATGCTGCCCAGCCTCTGCCTCCCGGGGATGGCGTGGAAGATCTGCCTGTCGTGGGAGGCGTGGGGCCAGTGGAGGAATGCGTTGCCGCCGGATCAAGCGTCCCAGGGACTGAGGCGGGCAGGGCCGAAAAGGACGAACCCGAGCCCGTCCAGCTATTAACCAACTTCCCCCGGGAGTCGCTCGACCCGGAAGAAACAGAAAATGTGAACAATTTTAACGATTCTGTATACGTTGGGCGGCGGGGACGGGGAAGACCACCAACCCTCGCCCCCTACTTTGGAGCTGGGGTTCTTGGAGGACCTGGAGAATTACTTTGGCCAGGTCTCTCTGTGTTCCCCGGTTCCTGGGGCGGAGGAGGAACCCCTTCCGCTGTCGCTTCCTGACCCAGCACCACTTTTAAAAGAGCCCAGTGGGGACTCCTCTGCCGACGATCCTGGGGGTGGGATCGGGGCAGAGCCAGGGTCGGATGGAGCGGCCGGGCCGTTTGTTGTACCTCGTGCGGTCGACGGGCCGGCTGCTGGCGGCGACCTCCCGGAGGGGGACGGGGACTCGGTGGGGGACTCGGGAGAAGATCTTGAGTCCATCGCCAGTGAGGCGGTGGATCTCCTTGTGCCCGTCGCTGAGTCCCCCCTCATTCCTGTAAAGGAACTCCGGGACTTTTTGGTCCAGAGCCAGGGTCGCCGCAACCGAGCCCATCTGGCCCGGGAAAAATGGTCCGAGCCGGGGCACTCATTGCGTCCGTCCGCGCCGCCGCTAAAACCATGGCCGCGGGCGGGCCCTTATCAAAGGCGCAAGGCCTTGAGCTGCGCCGGCTCAAAAAGTTCCTCGCTGGGCTGCTGAAGGAGTGGAGGTCAACAAACGACTCCACTCCCCCCCCACAATAGGTTAGGTAGAGGTTGCACTATGCTTTTGTCATGAAGATAACCATAGCCAGCCTCAACATCAACGGCGGCAGAGAGGCACGCCGTAGATTTAACACATTTTCGCTCCTGCAAGAAACCCACACTGTTCCGGGAGACGAAGCCACGTGGCTCCTGGAATGGCAAGGAGAGGTCCGCATGAGCCACCTCACCGCCACTTCTTGTGGGGTGGCTATCTTGCTGGCCCCGCATTTTCAGCCGGAGATCTTGGAGGTCGAGGGGCCCGTGCCAGGCCGCTTGCTGCACGTCATGGTTCGCCTGGGGGACGTGCCGCTCCATCTCGTCAACGTGTGCGCCCCTCAGCCCGGCCCGCAGCAAGCGCGCTTCTTCGAAGAAGTGTCCGCTCTTCTTGGCTCCGTCGACGTCGGCGACTGCATTGTCTCGGGGGGGGATTTTAACTGCACCCTCGAGGCGAGGGACTGCTCCGGTGCCCTGCAGAGCATGACGGCGATCGAGAAGTTGAGGGACCTGGTCGGGTCCTTCAACTTGGTGGACGTCTGGCGAAATCTCCACCCCGACTCCAGCGCCTTTACTTGGGTGAGGCCTGGAGTAGGATGGTCCAGAATCGACCGCCTTTACGTGTCTCGGGCGTACGTTTCCTGCGTCCCGGCGGCCTCCATGCGGCCGGTGCCGTGTTCGGACCACCACCTGGTGTGGGCGGAGCTCGCTTCGCTCCACGCGAGGACAGGGTCCGCGTACTGGCATTTTAACAACCAGCTGCTGGAGGACGTGCGGTTCCAAGATTCGTTCCGTCGTTTCTGGGCCGACTGGAGAAGGAAGCAGGGGGGCTTCCCCTCCTTGAGGCTATGGTGGGACGTGGGCAAGGCTCACGTCCGCGTCTTCTGTCAAGAGTACGCGAGGGGGTCGACCAAGAGGCGGGCGGCCAGGGTCGGGCGCTTAGAATAAGAGGTGCTCGACCTGGAGGCCCGTCTCGGTCAAGTCGTCGAGGACCCGGACCTGCGGACGGTGTACGAAGCGAAGAAGGCCGCGCTGAAGGACCTGCAGCTCGTCGGGTCCCGAGGCGCGTTCATGAGGTCACGGATCCGGTTCCTGCGGGATCTGGACCGCGGCTCCCCCTTCTACTCGCTGGAAAAAAGACAGAGTGTCCGTAAGCAGCTCTTGACGCTGCTGGCCGACGACGGCTCTCTCGTCTCGGATCCGGAGGGCGTCAACAACAGGGCCCGTGAATATTACGGGGCTCTGTTCTCTCCGGAGCCGTCCAGCGAGGAAGCGCGTAGAGTTTTGTTGGAGGATCTGCCGAAGGTCAGCCCGGAGGGCGCCGAAAATCTGGAAGCTCCGCTAAGCCTGGCGGAGCTGACCGACGCCCTCGACCGGCTCTCGAGGGGAAAAGCCCCAGGGCTGGACGGGCTGACCGTGGAGTTCCACAGGACGTTCTGGGACGTCCTGGGGGGCGACTACGCGCGGGTCCTGGGGGAAAGTCTGGCGACCGGGGAGATGCCCCTCTCTTGGCGCAGGGCAGTCATCGTCCTGCTGCCTAAGAAGGGCGATCTCCACCTCCTTAAAAACTGGCGCCCGGTCTCCCTCCTCAGCACGGACTACAAAATCTTCGCCAGGGCGATGTCTGCTCGCCTTGGTGCCGTGCTGGACCACATGATCCACCCCGACCAGTCCTAAACGGTCCCGGGCCGGACAATCCACGATAACATCCATCTGGTCCAGGACCTCATCCATCATTCCCAGGAGGCTGGTCTGTCGGTCGCCTTCCTATCTCTCGACCAAGAGAAGGCGTTCGACAGGGTGGATCACGACTACCTGTTCGGGACTCTGCACGCTTTCGGGTTCGGGACGCATTTCGTTGCACGGATCCGACTTTTGTATGCCGCCGCGGAGTGTCTGATTAAGGTTAACGGGTCCTTGACGGCGCCCCTTCGCTTTGGGAGAGGGGTGCGCCAGGGATGCCCCATGTCCGGCCAGTTATATGCCATCTGCGTGGAGCCTTTCCTGCGCCTCCTGCGGACGAGGTTGACGGGACTGGCTCTGCAAGGGCCGGGCGTGGAGGTCATCTTCTCGACTTACACCGATGACGTGCTCCTCGCGGTAGAGGATCCCGCTGACCTGCGGAGGATGCGTGAGTGCCAGGAGATTTACTCGGCCGCATCCTCCACCAGGATCAACTGGGAGAAATGTTCCGGACTCCTGGTGGGTCAGTGGCGGGTGGACTCCCTGCCGGAGGAGCTCAGGCCTTTTGCCTGGAGCACGACCAATCTCCTCTATCTGGGAGTCTACCTTAGCCCCGACGAGGATGCCTGGCCGGCGAACTGGCAAGAGCTGGAGGCCAAGGTCGCCGCTTGCCTAGGGCGCTGGACAGGACTGCTCCGAGTGCTGTCCTACAGGGGTCGAGCGCTAGTCATATACCAACTGGTGGCCGCCATGCTGTGGTACCGGCTGGTCACTTTGACCCCTCCCCCTGCGTTTGTCACTAAGATACAGAAGAAGCTGGTGGACTTCTTCTGGAACAACAGGAAGCACTGTGTCTCTGCCGCGGTCTTGAGGCTCCCGCTTGGGGAGGGCGGTCAGTCGTTGGTGTGCGTCAGCACCCAGCTCGCGACTTTCCGTCTTCAGACCCTGCAGAGATACCTTTACGTCGAGCCCCCTCCGAGGTGGCGTGCTCTGGCGACGTATTTCTTCCGCCAGCAGCACGGCCTCAACTACGACACGCAGCTCCTGTTTGTGAGCATGGGGGGCATCAGGACCGCCTTCCAGGAGCTGCCTGCCTTTTACAAGGAACTCACCAGGGTCTGGAACAAAGTCTCCACCAAGCGCAGCTCTCCACCGTCTGGAGTGGCGGCTGCCCTGCACGAGCCGCTGCTCGGGAATCCGTACCTCCACGACCGTGGTTTTAGGTGGCAGTCGGAGAAGAGGGCTGTGGCTGGTGAGATGACTAGGGTCAGGGACCTGCTCGATGGCGGAGGAGCGGGCTGGATTGCGCCAGACACGCTGGGGCGGCGCCTAAATACGGCCGACGTCTGCCGCGCGGCCGATGCCATCGAGTCGCTAAAAACAGCTCTGGGCCCTGACTCCGTTAGGTGCATTGAGGAGGCTCAAGCACGTGGGGAGATCCCGTCCGAACTGACCCCCGTCCGGACGGAATTCCTCATCGGCACCAAACCCCGAAACCTTCCTCGGGAGCCGGCGCCTCACAACTTGAGCCGCCTCGGGGAAATCCCCTCCGTGCCTTTCAGTTCCGCACGGAGGGGTTTCCTGTACGGGCTGCTCCTGCACACCCTCAATTTTGCCATCCTCGCCTGCCGTCCGGACATGCCATGGCGTACCATCTTGCCGTTCGGAGGAAGCGGGGGTCCCCGATGGAGGGCACTCTACGCGGGAGTCCTCCCAGTATTTATCGGGGACTTGGCCTGGAGGGTGGTGCACGGAGCAGTCCCGTGCAATAAATTTTTAAGCCGTTTCACGGGCTCCCAGGCCGCCTGCAATTTCTGCGGTCTGGAAGAGTCCGTGTTCCATATTTTTATCGAATGCACAAGGTTGCAGCCCCTGTTTTATTATTTAAAGGGGCTGCTCCTGAAATTCTGGCTGCACTTCAGTCCCACACTCCTGATCTTTGGGCACCCTGTGCGGAGGGGAGCGGGTAGGTCCGAGGGCCTCCTCGTAGGACTGCTCCTGGGCACGGCCAAGGGTGCCATCAGCCGGTCCAGGCAGCGGGCGGTCGAGGGGGTCGTTCAACCTGACTGCCTGCCTCTCTTCCGCACGTACATCCGCGCCAGGGTGTCCTTGGAGATGGAGCACGCGGTGTCCACCGGTATGCTCGCGGCCTTCCGCGAGAGGTGGGCACCGGAGGGACTGGAGTGCATCATCACGCCTGGCAACCAAATTTTAATTTGATTTTGTGTTTTAAAGTTTAATTTGTTTTAATTGCCGGTGTTTTTAGTGTCCCCCTCCCCTTTTGTAGGGGGCACTTGGAGAAAAAAAATATATATATGATTTTAGTGCCCAAAAAAAACTTTAAAAAAAACAAACAAAAAAAAAATACAAAAAACAAAAAAAAAAGGGCCTTGTAAATGTTTGGTGCGTCCCCCAGATCGGAGGGCCACGATTTAATGTTTTCGTTTCCCCCAAAAGAGTTCTGTGGACAAGCACTTCAAGGTCCCTTTGTTCATCTACACTATTAAGTGGCCTACCGCTTAATGTGTATACCCTATCCTTATTAGCCCGCCCAAAGTGCATCACCTCACACTTTTCTGAATTAAATTCCATTTGCCACTGCTCTGCCCCCTGACCAGTAGATTGATATCCTCCTGTAGCCCATGACTTTCCTCTTCATTATCGACCACACAGCCAATTTTAGTATCGTCTGCAAACTTCTTAATCATACTCCCTATATTCAAATCTAAATCTTTGATATATATACCACAAAAAGCAGAGACCCAGTACTGAGCCCTGCGCAAACATCCATCAATCATTACCCTTTGTTTCCTACCGCCAATCCAATTTTGGATCCAACTTGCTGCTTTGCCCTGTATCCCATGGGCTTTAACCTTCATGACCAGTCTACCATGTGGGACCTTATCAAATGCTTTGCTAAAGTCTATATATACTACATCATACGCACTACCCTCATTGACCCTCTTAGCTACCTCCTCAAAAAATTAAATCAGGTTAGTCAAACACGATCTTCCCATAACAAATCCCTGCTGACTGTCCCTAATTAATTCTTGCCTTTCCAAATGCAGATTTATCCGGTCTTAGGATTTTTTCCAATAATTTTCCCACTGAGGTTAGGCTGACAGGCCTGTAATTACTCGGCCGATCCCTTTTTCCCTTCCTAAACAAGGGTATTACATTAGCAGTCCTCCAATCCTCTGGCACCATGCCCAGATCAAAAGAGGATTGGAAAATGATGGTCAAGGCCTCTGCTATTTCCTCCTTTACTTTGCTCAACAGCCTAGGATGCATTTCATCCGGGCCTGGGGACTTATTTATTTTGAAAGCTGCTAAACCCCTTAATACTTCCTCTCTCACTATATTTATTTCATCCAGAATATCACACTTCTCCTCGATAGCAGTATCTGCATTACCTCTTTCCTTTGTGAAAACAGTTGCAAAGTATTCGTTAAGAACCCTACCAACCTCTCCCGCCTCCACACAAAGATTACCCTCATGGTCTCTAATAGGCCCTATCCTTTCTTTAGTTACCCTCTTACTCAATATATTTAAAGAACATCTTAGGGTTTTCCTTAATTTTACTGGCCAAGAATTTCTCATGCTCTCTCTTAGCATTCCTAATATCCTTTTTAATTTTGACTCTTAACTTACTATATTCCTCTAAAGATTCTGAAGTATTCAGCTGTCGGTATATAAGCGTCCCTTTTATTCTTAATCCTCCCCTGTAAGTCCCTAGGCATCCAGGGGGCTCTAGAATTATTTTTACCAGCCTTTTTCTGTAATGGCACATGTTTGGCCTGAACCTTTTGGATCTCCTCCTTGAATGCCTCCCACTGTTCTGACACCGATTTACCCACAAGTAGCTGTTTCCAGTCCACTATGGCCAAATCACTCCTTAACTTAGCAAAATTAGCTTTTCCCCAATTCAGAACTTTTATTCCAGGCCTATTCTTGTCCTTATCCATAACCAACTTGAATCTGACTGAATTATGGTTACTGGCACCCAAGTGCTCTCCCACTAATACCTCTTCAACCTGCCAACTTCATTCCCCAAAACTAAATCCAAGACTGTCCCCTCTCATGTTGGGCTTGCTAAATACTGACTAAAAAAGTTCTCTTGAATGCATTTCAAGAATTCAGCACTCTCTATACCCTTAACACTATATTTGTCCCAATCAATATTTGGATAGTTAAAATCCCCTACTATTACTACCTTATGGTTTTTAGACCAGAGCAATTTGCCTACATATTTGCTCCTCTATCTCCCTCCCACTGTTTGGGGGTCTATAATACACTCCCAGCAGTGTGATCGCCCCTTTTTTATTTTTCAATTCGACCCATATGGCCTCATTTGATGATCTCTCTAACATATCATCCCTCCTCACCGCTGTAATAGTTTATTTAATCAGTAACGCAACCCCCCCCTTTTACCTCCCTCTCTATCTTGTCTAAAAATCCTGCAGCCAGGAATATTGATCTGCCAAACCTGCCCCTCTTTCAGCCATGTTTCTGTAATGGCTATAATGTCATACTCCCAAGTCTCTACCTGTGCTCTTAGCTCATCTGCCTTATTCGCTATACTCCTTGCATTAAAGTATATACTATTCAGCACAGAAAGACCTCCTTGCTTACTACTTACTAAGCCCTGTTTCCTCTGTCTTACATATTTGCTTTCTAGATTCTTGCTATCCAATTTCTGCTTTACTTCCTTCTCTTTTGAATTCATTCTCAGGTTCACATCCCCCTGCCAAGCTGATTTAAACTCTCCCCAACAGCACTAGCAAAACTCCCCGTGAGGATATTGTCCCAGCGCTGTTGAGATACAATCCCTCCAGTTTGTAGAGGTCCCATCTCCCCCAATGCCTCAAGAATTTAAAGCCCTCCCCCCTGCACCAACTTTCCAGCCACGTGTTCATCCTCTCTATCCTTATACTTATTAGCATGGGACACCGGTAGTAACCCAGAGATTACTACCTTTGAGATCCTACCCTTTAATTTTCTTCCTAGCTCCCTGAATTCTTCCTGTAGAGCCTCATCCCTCATTTTACCTATGGCGTTGGTCCCGATATGGACCATGATCTCTAGCTGTTTACCCTCCCTCCCCCCCCCCCCAGGATGCCCTGCGTCCGCTCTGTGACATCCTTGACCCTGGCACCAGGGAGGCACAAAACCATTCGGGAGTCACGTCTACGGTTAAAAATCTATATATTGGTTAAAAATCTAACTAGAAAGGATAACACTATTTCAGGCATCAGGTTCTTTTCATTAATATTTTTGCAGGATCAAAGACTATTCAATTTCGCATGGAACCGCATGTGTTGAAAAAGGTAAATGTTTGATACAGGGTTGTTAAATTCTAAGTCAGAAAATGACTGTCGTACGAACAGTAACACGTAATTTAGAAAAAAGCATTTATTTTCCAGTTTATTAGGAATAAACCTAACGCACAGTGCTTATAGAGTATACAGTGGTTGGATCAAAACCTCAAAGAACTGCTCAGTTCTCAATGAGTGGGTTTGGATGTGAGATTAATTGTTCAAGCAGCACTATTAGGTTCGACAGCAGATCTTGTGCCCAAGCCAGTGAGCTGAAAACTGTCTGCTTCTTCACGAGACAGTGCTCCTAATCCTAATCTTTTTCAATGTTGCCTTTTTGTTTTTGCATAGGTAATTGTTCCAGTCATGAAGAACAAGCATAGTCCTGCCACTGGGGACCTTTGTTTGAGCCATAAGAATAGCAGAGCGATACAAGGATTCGCTGGTGGTAACCATAGTGAAATGACAGCCTGTATTGTATTTAAGAGCAATATCTTACAGTAGATACTGTGCAATAAATTTCCCCCTCTTAAGCTTTTTCTCAATTGTTCAGTTATGTTCCCCTTCTTTTAGGTGTGAGACAGCATGCCAAAATAGACTTGGTCCTCGCCCTCTTCAAATCTCCTCTGTAACTGACTGTCTCTAGTTGCTGATCAGCAGCCTTGGGTCATTTGATTTCTCCCTTTGTTCGTGTGGGGAAGCAGCCCTTTTTCCTTCAACGCCTCCTCTTGTGCCGATTATTTAACTGAGATCGCAAGCTCGCTGCACAAGTAATTGTGCGCAAGGAACAGAGTAATATAATGTTCTTATCGTTCAAAAGAATGTACCATTTAACCTGATGTTTATGCCCCTTCAAAGCAGCAACAAGACAACAACAAATGGAGAGAAGTATTGTGATTTTTGAAAGCTGGCATTAGTCCAGTCAAACCTGAACATTCGTGTTTCATTTTGACAACAAAGAGGGCAGCACAATACAAGAGCACAGTAAGGTAGATATAAAAACAACAGAAAACTGAGTGTGTTATAAGCTGTGTTACTCTAGATCGGTCACATGTTTGCCAGCTATCTCAGGTCCAGTCATGATGGCCAAATTCTGTCTCATGGCTATTTGAGGTAGCAGACCGATGATATGATTGGCCAGTGGAAGCTTGAGCCCTGGTTGTTGTTCCCTGCTAAGCACCAGCACATCTTCAAAAATGTTAAATTAGACGCTCCAGTTCACAAAGCTGAAATACATCCCCAGCACCTGGACCCATTCAGGACAGATGTTACACGCAGTGCACAGGTGTGCCAATTCTCTGCCGTATGTTGTGTGTCCCGTGTGTAATGATCCAGAGAAGATGGGCAGCGGATAGGTGCAGTTATAGCTCCACTCACCCCAGGGGAGAGAGGGGGTAGAAGTTGGATATATAAGGCAAGACCTGAAAGATTCAAGAAGGGGACGAGGGAGGAGGGAGGAAGGAAAAAGGGATAAAAACGAAAAGCTCTTGGGCTCTGACTAGTACCACAGTTCTGCTTATTATTAAACATACTACTCCATATACAATTGTATCGGGAGTTGTGCAACGCTGTATGTGAGTCCTCACACAAAATATCACAGCTTCTGGTGGGCGACCCTGGGGGCTGCTCACATTTCATGTATCCAATTCCTCACCTTAACGTCCTTCCAGTATTAATCCAGTCTACATTTTGTGTATGTAGTCTGTATGCAAGAGTAAAATCTAGTTAATGCCTGGAGACAGCTCACTGCTTGCATGTCTGTCTTTCTTCAACAAGTGCAACAAGTGATAATTGATTTCTGTTCTGTAATTTAAGTCTACGGGAAAATGGCTCTTAATGTGCTATTGACTGTAATTCATACTGGGCAAGTTAACCCTCTGTGTCTTCATTGCAAGTATCTACTTCCTGTAAAAAGGAAAGGAATTATTATCCTGCAATCATCTGGATACAGCTCTCAGGAATTTACAATGCAATGTGCTGCAAAAGGCATGGAAGCTTAGTGTACCCTTCATTATTCTGGAAATCTACTTGGGGCGGTCCAAGATTATCCCAAGTGGAGGAAGAGCACCCAGGAGAGCACTGAGCACCTCGAGTCTCGTCGCCGAGAGCATGCAGAAGCTAAACGCAGGCAGCGGAAGGAGCTTGCGGCCCATCCCTTTCTTCAACCACTTTCTATCCCACCTGTGTCAGAGACTGTAATTCCTGTATTGGACTGTACAGCCACTTGAGAACTCACTTTTAGAGTGGAAGCAAGTCTTCCTCGATTCCGAGGGACTGCCTATAATGATGATTCTGGAAATCTAAGGCAACCCTTTTGGATTAGGCAGAAAGCAAGGGCAACATCTGTATATTTGATACTATTGACCTTGAGTGTCCCCCTTGGCTCAGTTAGGGGCACTCTTCCCTGAGTCAGAAGGTTGTGGGTTGAAACCCTATTCCAGAGCCTTGAGCACAAAATCTCAGCTGGTATTTCAGTGCAATACATAGAAACATAGAAATTAGGTGCAAGAGTAGGCCATTCAGCCCTTCGAGCCTGCACCGCCATTCAATAAGATCATGGCTGATCATTCAACCTCAGTACCCCTTTCCTGCCTTCTCTCCATACCCCGTGATCCCTTTGGCCGTAAGGCCATATCTAACTCCCTTTTGAATATATCCAACAAACTGGCCTCAACAACTTTCTGCGGTAGAGAATTCCACAGGTTAACCACTCTCTAAATGAAGAAGTTTCTCCTCATCTCAGTCCTAAATGGCTTACCCTTATTCTTAGACTGTGACCCCTGGTTCTGGAACTCCCCAACAACGGAAACATTCTTCCCGCATCTAACCTGTCCAATCCGTCAGAATTTTATATGTTTCTATGAGATCCCCTCTCATTCTTCTAAACTCCAGTGGATACAGGCCCAGTTGATCCAGTCTCCTCATATGTCAGTCCTGCCATCCTGGGAATCAATCTGATGAACCTTCGCTGTACTCCCTCAACAGCAAGAAGATCCTTCCTCAGATTAGGAGACCAAAATTGAACACAATATTCCAGGTGTAGCCTCACTAAGGCTCTATACAACTGCAGTAAGACCTCTCTGCTCCTATACTCAAATCCCCTAGCTATGGAGGCCAACATGCCATTTGCCTTCTTCACCGCCTGCTGTACCTGCATGCCAAACTTCAATGACTGATGTACCATGACACCCAGGTGCTATCTTCCAGATGAAATGTTAAACCGAGGCCTTGTCTGCCCCCTCAGGTGAACGTAAAAGATCTCATGCGATACTATTTGAAGAGGAGCAGAGTTCTCCCAGTGACCCGACTAATACTTGTCCCTCATCCACCATCTAAAAACACATGATTTGGTCATTTATCTCTTTGCTGTTTGTGGGAGCTTGCTGTATGCAAATCGGTTGCCACACTTGCTGCATTACAACACTGACTACACTGGAAAAGTACTTCATTGTTTGCAAAGTGCTTTGGGACATACTGAGGTTGTGAAAGTTGCTAAACAAATGCAAGTCATTCCATCATTTCTTCTTCCTTCCATTTTCCACTCAATGGAGTATTCCTGTAAAATTATTGAAACCCCATGGATGTAGGTGCGTTGGCCAGCTGACCTTTGAGCTGTGTCTGTAAGGTTCCACAGAAGGGTAACGAAACAATTTTAGAAGTAACCATTCGAAGAGAGTAGTAGAAAATGGAAGCAAATGCTGGAATTGGTCCTGGAAGTATGTCATTTGGCCAAACTAGTGATTGGGCAATTTACTGATTGTAATTATAATACACTGTGTCTGCTAGATCACACAGGGGAAAGATTAAATACTTTCAGAAGTAGCTGCTGTTACAGGCCAGCATAAGGGAGAGCCAGGAGTATGTGAGGTAAGCTCAGTAATATTATTTCTCTTAATTGAGAGTCAAGACAGCCAGAAGAAAAGACTGGGCTGCTGCTATTGCATTTCTACTGGCAACGTGAATACTTTTGTAATGCTGGAAGAACAACAGTATAAGGTACTGTTGAAGACTGCACAACTAGAAAGGGTAGCCTTTAGAATGTAAAATAAGGGCAACATGTATGAATGCGCAGAGAACTGAGTATGAGAGCCTGTGACCAAAGGTGAATGAAGCGGGGGGGAAGGATCGGAGAGTTAGACACGAGAACAATGGAGTGGACTGCAGCTTAAAAAGGATTCTCAACCAAGCTAATACTAAAAATTGGATTTTTTTTATGGCTATTGGAGGCAAAGCCAGGGAAGACATCCTTAAGACAGTTGGCAGTGTTAACGTTCAGAAGACGACAAGGAAATTGTTTAAATAATTGTGGAATGCCTATTTCTATCCTGAATTATAGTACAGGTACATCAAAGTCCTGATAAAAGAACAGAGAAATTAAAGTTTGCATAAAAGGTGATACAATGAGATTGGTAAAATGATGCATTGACATGGAGGTGCAATGCACTGTACCACACAGATGTGTGTCCAACAGTGAATTACTGATCTCAACTGCCCTAAAGTGGAGAGGCACTAAATGGATTCCAGGATTCTTTCACACACACACACAGAATGGATAAAACTGGAGGCAGTGTCACCTCAGGTTACTTTCTCCCACCTCCTGATAGCTGGATGTAGAGCTATATTGGGCGAGGCCCTGAGAACAGGTCACCTCCCTGGCCTCTCAGGCGGTAAATGATCCATGGATCAGAGAGAGAGAGGGGGAGTATCAAGAAAAATATTAAAACAAAATTTAAGATAACTGAAGAGAGATGTAGGCTCCAAGTTTCCACACGCGGCGAAAAAGGCGCACCTCAGAGCTGGGCGCCTGTTTTTCGCGCCCGAAAAAAAGTGCGGTATTCTCGAACTCCTTGGAGCTCTATGTCTGCTTGGCGCGGCGCACAGGGGGCGGAGCCTACCACTCGCGCCGATTTTGTAAGTAGAAGGGGGTGGATACAATTGAAATGAGGCTTCTTGGTGCCGGCAACCCTGCGCGTGCGTGTTGGAGTGTTCGCGCACGCGCAGTCTGAAGTAAACATTGGCACTCGGCCATTTTTAAAAGTACTGCAGAAAAAGTGAAGATTTGTTTCTTGGACGCCTGCAAAGGCTTGTATTTTAATTTTCTTGATATTTCTGTGTGTGAGGGAGTGCTTTTAGCAGCACTGCTGAATAAATCACCTGCAGAAATCAGTGCGTTCAGCTTTTCACTGCTAAACTTGCAGAACCGGTGCCTGCAAATTAAGGACTGTGTGTTTGGAGAAATAAAAGTGCCAATTCAACTTTGCAATGGATCAACTTCCACCAAGAACAAAGAATTTCTTGCATGAGGAAGCAAACCATTGCATAATATGTGGTGCACCCATTCTGCAAATTTAAATATAAAGATGTTGATGTGGCTGCCTCTCCCTGTCCAAATGGCCTCAGTCAGTCCCC
The DNA here is from genome assembly GCF_044704955.1 of Pristiophorus japonicus. NCBI lineage: Eukaryota > Metazoa > Chordata > Chondrichthyes > Pristiophoridae > Pristiophorus > Pristiophorus japonicus. The sequence goes on along the minus strand of NC_091996.1, from coordinate 30,967,549 downwards.
CTCACAGCTCGAAGGCTGCTGCTGTTCTTTCTTCGGCTCCCAACCAGCCACTGACGCCGCTGCAATCCCATGGCCGAATGGCCTCAAGTCCGTCTGGGTGCTGCATCTTCGCGGGGAATGAAGGCCTGCCTCAAGCACTGCAGCTCAGCTCGAAGGCTGCTTGCTGCCTGCCACTGCCGTCGAGACGAGACACTGACGCCACACCCCTGCCTCAAGCACTGCAGCTCAGCTCGAAGGCTGCTTGCTGCCGTTGAGACACTGACGCCACACCGCTGCCTGAAAGGCCTGCCTGAAGCACTTTCACAGAGGTAGGAACATGGTTTATTTAATCTTTTCTTTGCTTATAAATTTTTATTCAGGTTGGATTTATTTGTATAATATTTGTATAAGTATAACTAAGGATTGATTTTAGAATTTAATGACTTCCCTTCCCCCCCCCCCTCCCCCCTCCCCCCCCCGCCTAATTTGTAACCTGTGCCTGATTTTTTAAAGTGTAGACAAGGTTTTTTCAAGCGTACATAAATCTTCACTTACTCCATTCTAAGTTAGTTTGGAGTACGTTTTCACTGTGGAAACTTTGAAATCAGGCATCAGTGGCCGGACACGCCCCCTTTTGAAAATAAAATTTGGTTCCAACGTGAAACTGTTCTACCTGACTAGAACTGCAGAAAACTAAATGTGGAGAATTCCAATTTCTAAGATACTCCATTCTACACCAGTTGCTCCTAAAAATCAGGAGCAAATCATGTGGAAACTTGGGGCCGTAGTGGGCACAAATAAAATAACTACACAACATGCAACTAACGCAAAAGGCTCAGAATTTTGTAAGACCAGCTTCCTATTTCTGTAGAAAACTTTAATTTCCTTGTAGGAAGAAGTTCAACCAGTAAAAACCACCTCTCAACTTGAGCACATTTAAAGAAAAGCGTTGGTTTCTAATAAAAGGGATTTGCTCCTCCGATGGCTCACTGAATTTATCAGGCGTGTAGTTGAACCGTATAGACAAGAAAAGTCACAAGTTCAATTCTTGGTCATTGCTGAGTTAGTTGGTGTCAGTTGAGGCAGTGTGAAGCAGACCCTGAATTAGGGAGGGGTAAAATTGCCCTGAGATCGTTCACTTGATAACTAAGCAGTGGCCCCTGCTGGAAGGACATGGGTGTGGATAATGGCTGAGGACAAGATTGGGCTTGGCTGAGTTTCCCTGCCCTCACATAGAAACATAGAAACATAGAAAATAGGTGCAGGAGTAGGCCATTCGGCCCTTCGAGCCTCCACCACCATTCAATAAGATCATGGCTGATCATTCACCTCAGTATCCCTTTCCTGCTTTCTCTCCATACCTCTTGATCCCTTTAGCCGTTAGAGCCATGTCTAACTCCCTCTTGAATATATCCAATGTTCAAATGATCAAATAACCTGCTGATACTGCTGAGGCCGAGACATAAACAATGGCCTCTTAAGCCAGACAGCAGAGGGCAGCTGGTGTCGCTGGAACGCACTAACATGAGCCGCCCGCCGCCTTCAACAGAGGAGGGGAAGTAAAAGAATTGACTATATATATTTTTTTTAATAGGGTTGAGTAATGCAGAAAAACTGCAAAACAGATTCAACATGTTCCTGCAGAGCAAATGATAACAAATTTGCTCAATATTTTTGAAGAGAATAATCTCTTTCCACAAGTACATCCTATCTTTAAGTATGAGTCATCAGAAATTCCACAGTTCACAGCATCTGGATAGAACAGAAAACACTCAGCCGTTTTATCTAATAGTAGGCTTCAAAACAATTTGAAATAATCCAACACAATCCAACATATGCACAAGAGAGTACATCATTTGGGTCAAATTCAATTTAATTTACAATGTGATAGAGATGCATTCTGAACAAAATATTTTTTAAAAACTAAATAAATCTCAATCTAATTTGTCACAGTTGAGGAGATTTGGTTGTCTATAGACAGTAGAACCTACTGACTGGGTTGTGCCCATTTACTGTTTTAACACATACATAGCAAAGGAGTTTGCAGAATCGCCATCTTTTTCATTGGGATTGGCTGAAAGCAAAAAGATCAATAGACTGCCTGTTCCAAAATTATTGGTAGGTATTTCTGTTATGTTCAGAATAACTCCACAAGACTGTATATCTTAAGCTCAAACTGTTGTGACCTTGGTCTCTTTACTGTAACTCCAGAGTGAGGAGGCAGCATGGTAGACTGCCTTTTATACCTGCTTGCCCGGGGTGTACAGGTGACCCTTGGGTCTCCCACAGGTGTGCCCCCTGGTGGCAAATCTTACACATTGGTAAAATTTACATACATAACAATTTCTATCGACTTATTTAATATTCTTTACATTGTTTGCGTTTGTTCGTTCTGTCCAATGGACAAATAGTTCCATAAGTGTATGGCATCCGATTTCCCTGGGGTGGTCTAGACAACATCAGCTATGACAGCTGATTTTCAAGTATGTAAGGAATCTACCCTACTGTAACATAATTCTGAAGGTTAGATATGTCTGTGTCTGATTTCACTAGCAATCTGGGGGAAGGGGGAAAGTGGGGAGGGGGTTTATCTATCTCAGATGTCTGATTTTCTTGTACATCCTGTGTGCAATATTCCCCTGGCAGTATAGAGGATATCTATCAGCGATACATAAGACAGGTTATCTTTCCATGGAAAGCCTTTCTATAGTATCTGATTTAACTATCTGTTTGGAAGGCTACCTATCAATGGTGGGGAATTCTATAGGTAATATGGAAGCTACCTGTCCATAGTATCTGGCTTTTTTGTCTACTTGCTCCAAAATCCCTGGAAGTGCTGGAGCCTGTCAATGGTATCCAATGTTCCCTATGATAATGTTATAGAAACATAGAAAATAGGTGCAGGAGTAGGCCATTCAGCCCTTCGAGCCTGCACCACCATTCAATATGATCATGGCTGATCATGCAACTTCAGTACCCCATTCCTGCTTTCTCTCCATACCCCATGATCCCTTTAGCCGGAAGGGTCACATCCAACTCCCTTTTGAATATATCGAACTGGCCTCAATAACTTACTGTGGTAGAAAATTCCACAGGTTCACAATTCTCTGAGTGAAGAAGTTTCTCCTCATTGCTGTCCTAAATGGCTTACCCCTTATCCTTAGACTATGTCCCCTGGTTCTGGACTCCCCCAACATCGGGAACATTCTTCCTACATCTAACCTGTCCAATCCCGTCAGAATTCTGTATGTTTCTACGAGATCCCCGCTCATTCTTCTAAATTCCAGTGAATATAAGCCTAGTCGATCCAGTCTTTCTTCATATGTCAGTCCTGCCACCCCGGGAATCAATCTGGTGAACATAAGAACATAAGAATTAGGAACAGGAGTAGGCCATCTAGCCCCTCGAGCCTGCTCCCCATTCAACAAGATCATGACTGATCTGGCCGTGGACTCAGCTCCACTTACCGGCCCACTCTCCATAACCCTTAATTCCCTTATTGGTTAAAAATCTATCTCTCTGTGATTTGAATCTTCGCTGCACTTCCTCAATAGCAAGAGTGTCCTTCCTCAGATTAGGAGACCAAAACTGTATACATTATTTAAGGTATGACCTCACCAAGTCCCCGTACATCTGTTCATGTAATGATTTCCTCTATCTTCTAAAGCAATTGCCTCTCCAATGCTTTGCGAGATACAACACCTTGATTAAACTGGAGTGTTGCTCCATGGTCAACAAAATACCAGATTTGAAGGTGGCTATGGCTTTCTCTCGGATAAATGTTACCTAGAAAAAGCAAGGCAAAAGAGGAGAATGATTCAGAAAAAATAATAAAAAATAATAAAAAGTGTTAGGATATTGTTATTGTGTTAGGATATTGTTATTGTATTAGGATATTGTTATTGTATTGACTGCACACAGGGAGGTTAAAGTAACAATGACCTCAGTCTTTATTAAGACACTCCAGCGTGAGGAACAGGCCTTCGGGGCCGGCTTATATACAGTGCTCCCAAGGGATGCTGGGATCCCTTGGGACTTCAGGGGATGTGCTCTCTGGTGGTGGAACATGGGAGTGCATGCTTTACAGATACACAACATCTGTAAATATTATAAATGAGTTAGCACACCATAAATGAAAGGAACAAACACAGTGCATGAATCTAATGTGGATTGGAAGAGTGGAGATGAAACTAAATAAAGTATGGAAAAAAAAAAAATCGCAGTTTTATAGGACAATTTTGCGCAAATTATAGCGATGATTGTTGAAAAAAATCACAGTACACTTGCAGTTCTCACAATGAACTTCAGATAATTCGCATTTTGGTAGTATTTTTCATGACCTCAGGTTGCTCAAAAGCACTTTACAGCCAAGTACTTTAGAAGGGGAGTCACTGTTGTAATGCAGGAAATGCGGCAGCTAATTTGCGCACAGCAAGGTCCCACAAACAGCAATGAGATTAATGACCAGATAATCTATGTTTTAGTGATGTTGGTTAGAGATAAATATTGGTCAGGATACTGGGGAGAACTCCCTTGCTCTTCTTCGAATAGTGCCATGGGATCTTTTATGTCCACTGGAGAGGGCAGAGGAGGCCTCGGTTTAACGTCTCTTCTGAAAGACGGCACCTTTGATGGTGCAGCACTCCCTCAGTACTACACTGAAGGGTCAACCTGGATTATGTTCTCAAGTCAAGTGGAAAAGGAGCTGTATTGCAAGGAAGGAGCAAGTATATCTTCTATCTACAAATATAACAGGTTTTCAAATGTTTGTTTCTCCACTTCCGGGGCATGAAGTCAAACTTCTTTCAAAAGAATAAATCAGAACATAAGAAATAGGAGCAGGCCATTCGGCCCCTTGAGACTACTCCGCCATTCAATAAGATCATGGCTGATCTGATCTTGGCCTCAACTCCACTTCCCTCCCTAACCCTTGACTCCAAAAATCTGTCATCTGCACCTTAAATTTATTCAATGACCCAGCCTCCACAGCTCTCTGGGGCAGAGAATTCCAAAGATTCATGACCCTCAGAGAAGAAATTCTTCCTTATTTCTGTTTTAAATGAATGGCCCCTTAATCTGAAACTATGCCCCCTAATTCTAGATTCCTCCATGAGAGGAAACATCCCCTCAGCATCTACCCTGTCAAGCCCCCTCAGAACCTTATACATTTCATTAAGAACACCTCTCATTCTTCTAAGCTCCAATGAGTATAGGCCCAACCTTTCTTCATATTATCACCCCTTCATATCAGGAATCTACCTTGTGAACTTTCTCTGAACTGCCTCCAATGCAAGTATATCCCTCCTTAAATAAGGAGACCAATACTGTACGCAGTACTCCAGGTGTGGTCTCACCAATACCCTGTACAGTTGTAGGACTTCCTTACTTTTTTTAGTCCATTCCCCTTACAATAAAGGCCAACATTCCAAATGACATCTACTTTAGAAATTATAGCCATAAAACTTTGAGAATCAAATAAAAAGGGTAATGAAGTTTATTTTTATTAGTGGACATCTTAATTCATGTTGTAAACCTCTTAGAAATCATTCATGTTACTGTGCAAGCTTTTTCTTAGAACTATGCAGCTGTCTGACCTTTGCTGCCACAAATTTCTTTGCTATAAACAGTTCGGCTGTCAGCATGTCCCCAACCATTTAATTCACTGGCTTCAATCATTCTATTTCCTGCCACCATTCATGTTCAATTCAGGGAATCTGTAGATAAAAGACAAAATGGAAAGAGAGACTCATTGGTCACGGGGCTTGTGCTCTGCAAATGTCTTCACAGCTTGCTATGGCATGGTAGGCATTTAAAAAGATATCTCCTAATCTTGGGCTGCGTTGATCATACACACTCTGGATTCCTTTCAAACTCAACATGGTTTATATTCAATCAGCTCCTATCCACATGAAAATTGATATGGACTTCCAGATTGTTATTCAGCATTCTCCATGGAACTCCTGACATCTTATCTTGGGTAGGACTAGACTTTATTTGATGTTTCCCATCTATTTCTTCCTCTCCTTCTCTCCTGAAGGAGCTGGCTCAAGGGATATGGAGAGAAAGCAGGAATGGGGTACTGAAGTTGCATGATCAGCCATGATCATATTGAATGGTGGTGCAGGCTCGAAGGGCTGAATGGCCTACTCCTGCACCTATTTTCTATGTTTCTATGTCATATTTTGGTACCTTGCCCAAGTGACCATGCTTTGTGTTGGAGCCTGGGCAATGGGCCAAGCTCGATCCTCAGACAACATCCACGAGTGCTCACTTCTAAGAGGGGATCAGTGCACAGTGATTGAGAGTGGAGTCGCTAGCCAGCTTTCCCTTGCTTAACTTAGGGGAGCTAACCCCCCACAAACAAAGGATAAAACTTGAGATCATCCTGTTATTTATGGCCCAGCTATTCACTTGAGACATCAGGGAGCCAGGATTTTTTTTGTTGGTCTAATTATTTAACATTTTGATAAATGTGGAACACAAAAACCATAACAATGTCAAGAAGTATATAATATCAGGCTTAAAATGATCAGAACATCGTATAAAACACATAGCAGTGTCAGCAAAAAACAACATGGGACAATTACCTGGCCGTTTATCCCAAACATTCACTGATAAAGTATGGACATACTGAGCACTAATAGCTAATATCCACTTAGCTCAATGGTAATATTCTCACCACTGGCTCAGAAGGGCGATAGGTTCAAGCCTCACTCCACAATTTGAGCACATACTCCAGCTGATGCTTCAGTGAAGCTCTGACAGAATACTGCGCTGTGGGATGTGCTGTGTTTTGGAGGAGACGGTAAACCAAGGCCCTGTACAGGTTGATATAAAAGTTCCTATGGTAATATTCAAGGAAGATCTGGGAAGTTTTCATGGTGTTGTGACTAGCATTTATTCCACAACCAACACCACTAAAATCAGATTAACTGGATATTTATCTCAGTGCTGTTTATAGGACCATGCTGGGTGAAGAATGGCTGCCATGTTTACCTAAAATAGACTTACATTTATATAGTGCCTTTCATGGCCTCAGGATGTCCCAAAGCATTTTACAGCCAATGACGTACACTGAAATGTAGTCCGTGTTGTAATGTAGGAACCACTGCAGCCAACTTGCGCACACAGCAAGCTCCCACACATAGTACTGTGATAATGACCAGATAATCTCTTCTTTTTAGTGATGTTGATTGAGGTATCAATATTGGCCAGGACACCAGGGATAACTCCCCTGCTCTTCTTCAAAATAGTGCTGTAGGATCTTTTACATCTATCTGAGAGAGCCTTGGTTTAACATCTCATCTGAAAGACGGCACCTCCAACAGTTGATCAGATTTGGTGTTGGAAAGTGCCTTATTCTGTAACTTATCAATTGTTTTCAACAGATAGGTATATCATGCAACATGGAATAATGGAATCATAGAATGGTTACAGCTTGGAAGGCAGCCATTCGGCCCGTCGAGCCCGTGCCAACACCAACTGCTAACTACGCTAATGGAGAACTACATCCCTGAATTACTGCTACACAAACAACTCAAATATTTGATTTCTAGACAGTCTGCAGTGATGCAACTAACCAGCAGTCTCTTCTCTCATCTTCATGTACCCTGTTTATGATCATAAATAGAAGCCGAATTGTCAATAAAAGGCTTATGTAATTATAAAACATGACAATTTTTAGTCCTCTGACAAGTTTAACCAAATTGAAGTCATGCAAAGTTCTCATGAGTATTCACTAGAGATGGCACTCACTGGGCCACTGTGTCCCATTCCTTGTCCTTCATGGTTTTATTTCAAGTGCTTCCAGTGGCCATTTCAGAGGAATTTATGTGGAACTGCATGGTTGTAATCAAGCATCTTGCCACGGTGACTAGATGTTATCCCCCTGTGGTTAATGACCCCCTTTCCCTCCTGCAGAAACCACAGTATATTTTCACCAATCAGAGGTGCTGTTTCCAAGATTAGAGCCATATTTTGACTGCACTTTTGAACATAAATGAGGCATTAGAAACCATTTTAGTAGGGTTAAAGTTTCCCCTTATGCCTTGTTGTTAAGTTTTCACAGGCTACTGTAATCCTCTTGCTATAAAACCTGCTGCACTATATCTTGGGAGGAGGAAGTGGCCACATGGCAGGAGGGAGTCTCCAGCCAACTTGTCCCAGGATTGAAGTAAACTGATAAAATTCAGGGAAATAAAACAGTCTGAGTCTGGGAAACTCAAAAGAAAATACCTGCAATAAATGCTCGGGGTTTGCATTTGACTCCTGGCTTTGCTTTAAGTTTAGACGATCAACTTTCCAGAACATGGCAAGAGCAGACAGCGATAATTAATTACAGCTCTTTTCCCACTGTCACATGATCTTACACAACGCTGCACACCAGTTAATGGCCAATTGGCCAGCTTCGAATTTCATCATCGATTAACCCGAGAGCAGACCCCAATCGATCGAGGATTACCCTGGCAAAGTTCAGCGCCACAATGAACAAATGATGTCTTTCTCACCGCAGTTTTGGTGGTTTCTTTTCAGACATACCCGCCACCCATCCCCAGCATAGGGCCTCCTGTCTCCATGCAACATCTTTGGGCTGGATTCGCCTGACAGGAGTCGTGTTCGTCATAGTCAGATGGGGCACTGATGTTTGCATCAGGAGTTGCGCTCAAAGTGCGGACACCAGACTTTTGCAGCGGGGAAATTGTCGTTACAAGATCAAAATTCCAGCGAAAGGCGTAGAGCGGGTGAATCCTACGCCTACTGATTATGGATGGGGCAGAGAAGGAAGATATCCCGGGCATTCCAGCTGATTACAATGTAAAATGAATGCCTAATGGTACCTCCTGCAGCTTTGCTGCTGATACGAAGTGCTGGCCAAAACTGCAATACTTGCACATACCACATGTCTGGATCAGGGCTATTCTTAGTTGGAAGCCATTGAAAAATCCTGCAGTGCGCGTACTTGCCTTCTCCAGCCAATGAAGGGCGAAGGGTATGATCAGTCCTTATGGCGGAGGCGGCTGGAAAGAAAAAAGTACGAATATACCGGCAAATAAGGCCATAATGGCGCAATCTGAAGTCGGTGCCATCAAATTTAAGCGAAGCTTAAAAAAAACAGGTGCAAGGAGGAGCAGAAGTGGTTACACTGACATATTTACAAACTGCACATTAACTCTGTACCCCTACAAATCGCTGATTTTCCCAAAGCAGTAAGGCACGCTCTGCTGAATGGAAGCCTCTATTTTAATAAGTGGCCTACAAATCATGCATCAGGTCATTGGCTTGCTTCATTGTCACGGATGGTTTGTCACAAGGACAGTCCTGTACGCTGGAACAAAGCCCGTCTCCCAGGCTAAACACAGCCTCTCCAGTTAAAGGCTGACTCACAGCCAACTACTGCAACGGGTGCGTTGGGACATGTCGCAGGAAAGCAAAGAACAAGAAAATGCCCACTCGGACGTACACTTAGCTTTCTTTCATTTAAAGGGACAACATCTCTTGATGCAACAAAAACAGGATCAAACATTTTCAGACCCAAAAATACATATTTATAAAGAATTTGCTATGTAATTTTTCATGTAAATGTTAACGATACAACTGACATTTGTAACATCATGAATAAAGTCAAATAGCGACAGAAATGCTATTTCTAATTATTAACTATGCTACTATTACCTGCTACGTTAGGAAAGCCTGGCGTCTTTTTTTTATGTCTCACATTAAAAAAAACATTTTTAAGAGAACAACTGCCCCAAAGATGCTGCACTCATTACTTTTTTTATATATCAGGAGAATAATTAGAACATGAGGAAATTGCATCACGTAGCCACCCAGTATTGACTTTCAATTTTACTTGTGTGAGCCAACTTAAAGCCAACATTGTAAGTAAACTGTTAGTCATCGTTTAATGTACCGTAGCCTAACAGGAATGTCACATTGTCTCGAATGTCATCGATATGAAACACTGAGTTGAGAAGATTAGCACCTTTTGTTCCGCTTACTCACAAGCTCAGGTAGCTTCCAGTCAGCATGGCTGCTTTACATTCTCCTGGAGAACTCGTTTTCATTGATAGCATTTCACAGAGGGCCATCGTTGTTGGTCTATTCAGGACCTGTCTGCAGAGAGGATCTTATTTCAGGTGATTTGGCCAAGTTCAGGTCAGCTTGCGTGCTGGGTTTAGATGTTCTAGTGAGCGCTATGCTAATGTATATAAAAATAAAAATTAATAATTTTAACCCACAGTAAATGAAATAGTCAGCCATTGTCTTGTCACCATGCCAATCAGCCTTGTGCAGCAGAGTAAAAAATAGCACGAGAGTGAGACATCTGATCAGCTTATTAATTCATTATTTCACTAAAGGCTGCCAATATTTAGTTAGTTGAAGACTGACATTTCCAATGAATGTGAACAGGTCTTGACATGCATGTTTTGCCACGAGTAGTAGTATCGAATATTAGCACAGAAGGAGGCCATTCAGCCCAATGAGTCTGTGCTCTACATTACAACAATGACTACACTCCAAGAGTAGTCATTGGCTGTAACGCGCCTTAAGACGTCCGGTGGTCGTGAAAGGCGCTATATAAATCTAAGATTTTCTCTTCTCCGAAGAGCAATCCAGTTAGTCTCACTCCCCCGCTTTCCCCCCATACCCCTGCAATTTTTTCTCGTTTACCAATTATCCAATTCCATTTTGAAGGCTACTATTGAATCTGTATTCACCACCCGATCAGGCAGCGCATTCCAGATTCTGATCACTTGTTGCAGAGAAAAAATTTCCCTCATGTCACCTCTAGTTCTTTTGCCAGTCACCTTAATATAGCACTTTTAAATAGGCAAATGACCACCTCATGCTCAGAATGTGGGTTATACCTCTTGGCCATCCAGTTCAAGAGTGTGTACATGTATGCACAATGTTTCTGAACGCATTCTATACTCTTCCCCCACCAGTTTTCACTTTTTTCACCCTAACTGTTCTTGTGATGCGATTATAGTTTCAAGCCACCAGCGTCCTTCCATTCCTTGCCCAAATGGCCATTGTTCATAACTGAGCCTAGACAGTGAGTGTTGGTAGGCTATGCAACTGTTGCAGGATCACCTGATCCTGTTCTTACCTTACAGCTTTGCACGCACACTCTCCAAACTGTGTCTTAGTCAGAAATAGGAACCTTGGCTGATTTCCTCCACCCCCACTTTCTAACCTGGAGACATTGAGGTCAATTGCATTGCCGGCTCTGTCAAGATCAGCGAACTCAGTCCAGACTGGGGATCGCTGCTGACAACGTTTTAATCTATCATGTGATGTATTTTTCTACTGAGCTATCAGGGGAGTTTTCTATGAGCAAACATTTACTAGAATGAAACGATAAACTAACAATTGGATTTATATAGTGCCTTTAATGTAGAAAATACATCACATGGCAATTTCCTCGGTCCCATTTGCTTCTACGGATGAATGTTAAAGACCCTATTATATGACCATTGCTGCCAGTGGGATTTTGCTGATAAAAAAAATGGCTACCAGGTTTAACTATTCAACAACAATCGCTGCATTCCATTGCGATAGTGATATGTTTAAATGGCAATTATTTATTTCTTCGAATAACGCTGCCTTGTGTGTGGACGTTGTAGGGAACCTAACTGCCCTCTTGGCCAGTAAATAATGTGTGATTCCAAGGGGGCATGTATAAAAATAACCAAATGTGGCTTACATTAAACAATACCCGGCTAGTTTGTATTATTTAACTAGATGGGTTGACGTTAATCTGAGTGAATAGTGGTCATTCCAATGTGCCACTGTGCACAATGCTGAAGCTTAACTTGCTTAACGAGTGGCCTGATTTTGCATATGATGGAACGTTCAAAATATATGATTGTTTTAATTGCAATCCTACCATTTACAAGCGAAAACTAGAACTATTTCCATCGCTCAGAATCTTGCAATCAACATTTTGACCAAAAGGTTGTACCAATAGATTAGCATTTAATGCCACGTACCTGCTTGAGGCCGTTACACAAACATGATGTTCCCAACATGTTCTTTGTCATATACAACTAGCACAAAATTGGATAGAATTATGTTAAATCAATGGACTGTTTAATTAGCATGCCATTTGCTTTTTTTAAAAACAAGCTAAGTAAATATTTCTGGACCTGCACTTTTACCAGACAAGCAAAAACAGCACTAGAGGCAGAAGAAAGGCACTTGTAAAAGGCAGGTCTAGCCGATCATTTTGAGTCATCAGCCATTTTTGTTGATGGTGCAGTTATGTTAAGAGTGCAGATGTTGTGTCTGACTTCCCCACAGAAGCTGCTGTTTGGGCGACTGCCAACCATGGTTAAATGTGTTCCTGAAGCCTTTGCACGCGTTTTCTCTTAGCTTGATTGCTCGTAAAATGATCATCTCAAATTAGAAAACAGGTGCTCCAGTTTGTAAAAGCTTATGATAGATGGAGGGTGAATTTCTAATGCAGACCGCCACGGGCAAAGTCTGCCTCGGTATTCATTCATAGACTTGCTCAGATTGCTGAAGGCACTCCCGGGTAAATGCCAGTCTGTTGGCAGCACTGAACGCGCAATAGAGGCAAAGGCCCAGCCACTGACGGGTTCATTGTATGTTTTTATAAACCTATTCTTTTGTCCTATCTTTATTTTCACTGAATAATTTTTCTAAACATCTTAATTTTAATTAGGGAGATTTTGGGGAAAAAATTGATGAACCTGCATGTTTGTCAAGCTGAGGCTGCTGTATCTGTGACCGAAAATTGTCCACCTGGGAGATTCCTAGCCTTGAACAAAAGGATGATTTCTCACCTGGCGGTAATTTTAATAGCGACTGACTGCCATGCAGCCGAGGCGTCAATTGCTTTTGGACAATATTAATATCAGCTCACACATTCCAACAAGGATTTAAGACAGCGACAAACCTTTAATGTCACTGGACAAAATTAAAACCTATTTAGCCAATTATTGGTCAGTATAGTATCAGCTGTGGCACACTTGCCTCTGAGTCAGAAGGTTGTGGGTTCAAGTCCCACTCCAGGTACTTGAGCACATAAATTTAGGTTGACACCCCAATGCAGTGCTGAGGGAGTGCTGCAAAAGAACATAAGAAATACGAACAGGAGTAGGCCATACAGCCCCTCGAGTCTGCTCCACCATTCAATAAGATCACGGCTGATCTGATCATGGACTCGGCTCCACTTCCCTGCCCGCTCCCCATAAACCCTTATCATTTAAGAAACACTCTATTTCTGTCTTAAATTTATTCAATGTCCCAGCTCCCACAGCTCTTTGAGGCAGCCAATTCTACAGATTTACAACCCTCAGAGAGAAGAAATTTCTCCTCATCTCAGTTTTAAATGGGCAGCCCCTTCTAAGACCATGCCCTCTAGTTCTAGTCTCCCCCATCAGTGGAAACATCCTCTCTGCATCCACCTTGTCAAGCCCCCTCATAATCTTATACGTTTCGATAAGATCACCTCTCATTCTTCTGAATTCCAGTGAGTAGAGGCCCAACCTACTCAACCTTTTCCCATAAGTTAACCCCCTCATTCCCGGAATCAACCTAGTGAACCTTCTCTGAACTGCCTCCAAAGCAAGTATATCCTTTTGTAAATATGGAAACCAAAACTGCACATAGCTTTCCAGGTCTGTCGGAGGTGCACTGTTGGAGGTGCCATCTTTCGGATGAGATGTTGAACCAAGACCCCGTCTGCTCTCTCGGGTGGATGTAAAAGATCACATGGCACTATTTCGAAGAGCAGGGGAGCTAGCTAGTGTCCTGGCTAATATTTATCCCGTAACCAACGTAACAAAAACAGTATAACTTATCTTTGCTGTTTGTGGGAGCTTGCTCTGTGCAAATTGGCTGCTGCATTTCCCACATTGCAGCAGTGACTACACTCCAAAAAGTACTTCATTGGCTGTAAAGTGCTTTGAGACGTCCAGTGGTTGTGAAAGGCGTGATATAAATGTAAGTCTTTTTAGTACAATTAATTTTCAGGTTAAAAAGTCTAAATCATTATGTGGAGTAATAAAGTCACGAGACCTTACTTTTTTTTTTAGCCTTAGGACATAAATCAACAGTGTGTAGAGAAAAAAAGACAAGAGGAAGTGCATTTACCTCAAAGAGAATCGCTATAGGGACTGAACAGCCTGCCTATTCCCTTTGGAGGACCAGTTCAAGCTCGCAAGGGAAACCAGGATATGTGTGATGGTGAAAGCTGATTCAAAGGAATGCCCAGTGATCCTAAATGCTCTCCTTGTGTGTGTATACACGTGCATTTCTGTTTATATGCTTCCATTTACCTGTGTGCGGTGTGTATATTTGGAGGGTGTTGTTGAAACCTGGTAACAACCAATCTCTGACATTGGAGAAGGAAGAAGAAATATGCTGGAGATTAAGCATTATCATCCATCATAGGCGGTCCCGCGATTGAGGATGACTTGCTTCCATAAGAGTTACCCTGGTCACTCCACCAAACTCCTGCCGTTGACTCCAGCAGAAACCCGGTAGAACAGCTCAGAAAAAGGCCGTGAGCTGGACGCGCCAGTTCCCAACCACGCCTATCAAAAGCAAAATACTGCTGGAAATCTGAACTAACAAGAGCAAATGCTGGAAATATTCTGCAGGTCAGGCAGCATCTGTGGAGAGAGAAACAGAGCTAACGTTTCAGGTTGCTGATCTGGAAATAGTTAGCGATGGTGCAAGGGGTGGTAATGTTATCAAACAGCAAGTGCTGGTAATGGTTCTGCCGTTGCCATTTCATCATCATAGGTGGTCCCTCGAAATGAGGATGACTTGCTTCCACGCCAAAAAAAGGATAAGTTCACGGGTGTCCAATGAAGGACCTAAAATTCCAGATCCCGAACTACATATTGAAGAGTGGAAGATGCCTGTGCATGGATTTTTTAACATGTGGTGGCCGTTGCACACCAGCCACCACATGGGCTTGACAGAGCTAGGTCTTGGTCCAGTAGCAAGGGTTAACCAAGACGACTGGAGACCAGCTCTACCGCACGGACCAAGTGCGCGCACATATCGCAGTGTGGGCTGGCCCGTGCTGCCCCTGGGTCCTCGCCTCTTCTGGCTGAGCAGATGACTCCATGGACTCGGCTCATGGAAGGCAGTAGGAAGCACAGCTGGTACCAAACATAGCAAGCACTAACTTGGTCTTTCAACTTCCAATAGTCTAACTGTCATGAAGCTGCCAGCATCATTAGTGACCAATAGTTTGCTTGCTTTTGTGTGCATATATACAGAAGGACTGTGCGAGTATATGTATATAATTACAGTCAGATTTACAGCAAAACCAACTTTGGCCTCCTCTGACCCCCACCTTCCCCACATTAATATTCTGAGCTGCCAAGGATAATTTGCCATGAGTTATTGTACGGTAGTGTAGGGGTATGGTAGCATAATGGTTATATTACTGGACTAGTAATCCAGGGCAGCTGGGGTAATTTACATACAGTTAATTAAATAAATCTGGAATTTAAAAAAAAGCTAGTATCTGTAATGGTGACCATGAAACTACCGGATTGTGGTAAAAATCCATCTGCTTCACTAATATCCTTTAGGGATGGAAATCTGCCACCCTTAACCGGTCTGGCTTATATATGACTCCAGACCCACAGCAATCTATTGACTCTTAACTGCTCTCTGAAATGGCCTGGCAAACCGCTGTGACAAAATCACTGTGGGAGTATCTTCACCACAAGGACTGCAGCTCACCACCACCTTCTCAAGGGACAATTAGGGATGGGCAATAAATGCCGGCCTTGCCAGCGACGCCCACATCCTGTGAACAAATATATTTAAAAAAAACATTGCATGCCAAGCAATTTATTTGAAGCTCTGTTGCCATCTTGATGATAACAGTATGTGGATCCTATCTTGTGACATGCATTGCAATACCTGGAGGTTTGCATTTCTTGCCAAGACGGAGCATGCTCAGTGTAACCTGTGAATGACTGCACAGATTTTTGGGAGCCACTGTACAAAGTGCCTCAAATGGCAGCTGCCACAAGCAAGTTGGTATTTTTACTCTGTGATGTTGACAGCAGCTGTCTGGCAGGAATGTGAATGAAATTAAAATGACATCATGTTTATTCAGGAACAGCAGCCCGGGCCTCAGATCAATGGTAGCAACATTCAGATGTGACTGAGCCGAAGGAAAACTTTCCTGCATGTCTCATTATTTAACATTTGTAAAGCATCCAATGGAAAATAATTGCAGAATCCCTGTAGAAGCTATCATGGCATTTGACTCCAGGATTCATTAGTGAGATAAAAGCTGAACCATGGATAGTGAGGAGACAGTCATTTGACTGCGGAAACAAAACTAACATAAATCAGGGTCGTAAGGACTGATCAATTTAAAGGCTGGATTATGTCTTTTCTCTGGGCTGTGAAGATTGCATTTCATAAACAGAACTTGCGTACGTTCCCTAAACTTATACGGCAGTGGTTTTAAGCACTTGTGCGTCGCCAACCTGCCATTCCCCGCCCCCCATATTCATTTTAATGGACGGGAAAATCATGGGCTGTCAAGCACAGACGTAGACAACCCCGGCCATATGCTACACAAAGAGCTTCCAATTAGGGCTGTCAAGTCAAAAACTGGATGTGGGGACAAGATGGGGATGGGACCGGGATAGGATCTGGGATTGAGTTGTGAAGTTTGCTTTGCCACTGCTGAAAATCAATTGCACATGTCAACACTCTTAATAAATGTCTCCACCTCCCCCCTAAAAAAGCAATTGGACAGGTGACAACCCTATTTCCAATCATGCAGAAAAATCAGTTTGTACACATTCACGTTGATTTCAAGATGGTGCTTAAAATAACCATTAAAGCCACTCAGAAAAGTTAAAGGAGAACGGCTGCCAATGTACATTAAAACTTTGTCGTCGCAAACTTGTG
The DNA here is from genome assembly GCF_044704955.1 of Pristiophorus japonicus. NCBI lineage: Eukaryota > Metazoa > Chordata > Chondrichthyes > Pristiophoridae > Pristiophorus > Pristiophorus japonicus. Next base: position 30,950,647 of record NC_091996.1, on the reverse strand, counting down.
AGACCACAACAGTAATTCTATGGTGGGAGGGCATGTCATTGTACTGCAAGCTCCCTCTCCTGACTATTCATTGACAGGCCGCTGGGAAGAGAATTCCTGCTACTGTGCTGCCTACAGTTGTTCCTTTATTTACGAGATTCACATTCGGAAGATTTAAATATTATTGGGCGTCTCTGCTGATTCCAAAACCAGCCACAGCTGTGTAGTTTGTTTAAACAGGAACAGCTTTCTCATGGAGTTGCTAACTTGTTTGTTTTAAGTGGGGGATATGTTATGAAGACATTTGTCTTATCTGAGAGTGACCTCCACAGGCTTTAGAGGAACTTCACGTAGGAACAAAGTTTGGTTCTAAGGTCTGTAACAACTGAACTGATACTACTAATTAGGCTTGACTGTATAATGCAACCTCCAGCGGCTTGCTGTGTACAGTACTGTCAAATATTGGTTTTGAATGCAGTTTTTACTGTTGTTTCAGCCTCTCATTTTACTTACTCCTCAATTATGATCGCTTGCCACCATCAGCAAGGAGGATGATAGAACAGTTTGCTAGTTTCCTCATGATCTTTAGCAACAGCACTTCCCTGCTCCTTGACTCAGCTAATGGGCGGTGTGTCTGCAGCAAGAGATGGACAAAGCCTCTGTTTTTCCCAAAGGTGGGCCGCAGTATTTCCTCCAGCTCTCCTGACTGCAATTCCTTGCTTAGAGATTAACAAAACCCATAACACACGTGGTCGTCTGACTCGCGTGCCGCCCACTGGGACTTGGACGTTGGATCTCAGAATTCGAATGTTTATTCGTCCTTTTCATCCCAGGATTTTTTTTTAGGGGTTCAAAAACTGCTCAAACCAGATTGGCAGCCATTGGTACAGGATGACACCTTATTAGCCATTGCAGTGCCTTCAGAGTCAACACTGGCATCACATTCAAATACCTGGAATGCTTGTAGCCACTTGGGTTTTTGGTGTCGTGTTCATTGCTATAGAGTTTGAATATACAGTATGATGGAGGAAGGGATGGATTACTAGCTAACATCAGATGCTAGTCATGCACATTGATGACTAAACTCCCCTTTGTGAGAACAGGATGTGCCTTCACACACTAATAGCTGCATTGGAATTCACACGGTGCTGGTTTGAATTTGAAACCAGGTTTGATAATAATTCTTCATTGGTGACTTCAGATGTGTTCTGGGCTTTTAGAAGCTTATACACTGCTCTGCCTGACAGTGGAATTTATTTGTTTAACTATTCGCGCTTCCAAAGAAAGAAAAGAAAGACTTGCATTTATATAGCGCCTTTCACGACCTCAACATGTCCCAAAGTGCATTACAGCCAATGAAGTATTTTTTGGAGTGTAGACACTGTTGTAATGTTGGAAACTCGGCAGCCAAATTGCACACAGCAAGCTCCCACAAATAGCAATGTGATGATGATCAGATAATCTGCTTTAGTGATGTTAATTAAGGGATAAATATTGGCCAGGACACCAGGGATAACTCCCCCGCTCTTCTTCGAATAGTGCCATAGGATCTTTTAGGTCCACCTGACAGAGTAGACGGGGCTTCGGTTTGAAAGACAGCACCTCCGACAGTGTAGCACTCCCTCAGTACTGGAGTGTCAGCCTAGATTTTTGTGCTCCAGGCTCTGGAATGGGATTTGAACCCACAACGCTCTGACTCAGAGGCAAGCATGCTACTTTCTCAGTCCTGGCTGACAATAAGCTCTCAATCTCATTCACCATTGATTGATTTTGCACTATTGATTCAATATGCACAATGCACCAGTTCAGAAAGGAGAAAGGTAATTGTGAATAGTAGTGTGGAAGTCTATAAAAGCAAAGCATGCAATTCAAATAATGAAGCCACAGGTTTGAGGTGCTTATTCTGAGTTCACTATCCTACAATGGAATTTATTGCTAATGATGTGGAATCTATATGGGTAGAGCTGCAGAACACCAAAGGGCAAAAAACGTTAGTGGGAGTTGTGTACAGACCTCCAAACAGTAGTAGTGATGTTGGGGAGGGCATCAAACAGGAAATTAGGGGTGCATGCAATAAAGGTGCAGCAGTTATAATGGGTGACTTTAATATGCACATAGATTGGGCTAACCAAACTGGAAGCAATACGGTGGAGGAGGATTTCCTGGAGTGCATAAGGGATGGCTTTTTAGACCAATATGTCAAGGAACCAACTAGGGGGAGGCCATCTTAGACTGGGTGTTGTGTAATGAGAGAGGATTAATTAGCAATCTCATTGTGCGAGGCCCCTTGGGGAAGAGTGACCATAATATGGTGGAATTCTGCATTAGGATGGAGAATGAAACAGTTAATTCAGAGACCATGGTCCAGAACTTAAAGAAGGCTAACTTTGAAGGTATGAGGCGTGAATTGGCTAGGATAGATTGGCGAATGATACTTAAGGGGTTGACTGTGGATGGGCAATGGCAGACATTTAGAGACCGCATGGATGAACTACAACAATTGTACATTCCTGTCTGGCGTAAAAATAAAAAAGGGAAGGTGGCTCAACCGTGTCTATCAAGGGAAATCAGGGATAGTATTAAAGCCAAGGAAGTGGCATACAAATTGGCCAGAAATAGCAGCGAACCCGGGGACTTGGAGAAATTTAGAACTCAGCAGAGGAGGACAAAGGGTTTGATTAGGGCAGTGAAAATGGAGTACGAGAAGAAGCTTGCAGGGAACATTAAGACGGATTGCAAAAGTTTCCATAGATATGTAAAGAGAAAAAGGTTAGTAAAGACAAACGTAGGTCCCCTGCAGTCAGAATCAGGGGAAGTCATAACGGGGAACAAAGAAATGGCGGACCAATTGAACAAGTACTTTGGTTCGGTATTCACTAAGGAGGACACAAACAACCTTCCGGATATAAAAGGGGTCGGAGGGTCTAGTAAGGAGGAGGAACTGAGGGAAATCCTTATTAGTCAGGAAATTGTGTTGGGGAAATTGATGGGATTGAAGGCCGATAAATCCCCAGGGCCTGATGGACTGCATCCCAGAGTACTTAAGGAGGTGGCCTTGGAAATAGTGGATGCATTGACAGTCATTTTCCAACATTCCATTGACTCTGGATCAGTTCCTATGGAGTGGAGGGTAGCCAATGTAACCCCACTTTTTAAAAAAGGAGGGAGAGAGATAACAGGGAATTATAGACCGGTCAGCCTGACATCGGTAGTGGGTAAAATGATGGAATCAATTATTAAGGATGTCATAGCAGCGCATTTGGAAAGAGGTGGCATGATAGGTCCAAGTCAGCATGGATTTGTGAAAGGGAAATCATGCTTGACAAATCTTCTGGAATTTTTTGAGGATGTTTCCAGTAGAGTCGACAAGGGAGAACCAGTTGATGTGGTATATTTGGACTTTCAGAAGGCTTTCGACAAGGTCCCACACGAGAGATTGATGTGCAAAGTTAAAGCACATGGGATTGGGGGTAGTGTGCTGACGTGGATTGAGAACTGGTTGTCAGACAGGAAGCAAAGAGTAGGAGTAAATGGGGACTTTTCAGAATGGCAGGCAGTGACTAGTGGGGTACCGCAAGGTCCTGTGCTGGGGCCCCAGCTGTTTACACTGTACATTAATGATTTAGATGAGGGGATTAAATGTAGTATCTCCAAATTTGCGGATGACACTAAGTTGGGTGGCAGTGTGAGCTGCGAGGAGGATGCTATGAGGCTGCAGAGTGACTTGGATAGGTTAGGTGAGTGGGCAAATGCATGGCAGATGAAGTATAATGTGGATAAATGTGAGGTTATCCACTTTGGTGGTAAAAACAGAGAGACAGACTATTATCTGAATGGTGACAGATTAGGAAAAGGGGAGGTGCAAAGAGACCTGGGTGTTATGGTACATCAGTCATTGAAGATTGGCATGCAGGTACAGCAGGCGGTTAAGAAAGCAAATGGCATGTTGGCCTTCATAGCGAGGGGATTTGAGTACAGGGGCAGGGAGGTGTTGCTACAGTTGTACAGGGCCTTGGTGAGGCCACACCTGGAGTATTGTGTACAGTTTTGGTCTCCTAACCTGAGGAAGGACATTCTTGCTATTGAGGGAGTGCAGCGAAGGTTCACCAGACTGATTCCCGGGATGGCGGGACTGACCTATCAAGAAAGACTGGATCAACTGGGCTTGTATTCACTGGAGTTCAGAAGAATGAGAGGGGATCTCATAGAAACGTTTAAAATTCTGACGGGGTTAGACAGGTTAGATGCAGGAAGAATGTTCCCAATGTTGGGGAAGTCCAGAACCAGGGGACACAGTCTAAGGATAAGGGGTATGCCATTTAGGACCAAGATGAGGAGGAACTTCTTCACCCAGAGAGTGGTGAACCTGTGGAATTCTCTACCACAGAAAATTGTTGAGGCCAATTCACTAAATATATTCAAAAAGGAGTTAGATGAAATCCTTACTACTAGGGGGATCAAGGGGTATGGCGAGAAAGCAGGAATGGGGTACTGAAGTTGCATGTTCAGCCATGAACTCATTGAATGGTGGTGCAGGCTAGAAGGGCTGAATGGCGTACACCTGCACCTATTTTCTATGTTTCTATGTTTCTATATATATGAGGCAGATTTTATAATGAGCACCTTGGCACAAAGCGTCGTTTCCATTTTTATGCTCCCCTAATCCCAATTTTCAATCTTAATATTAGGCAAGCTATGAAATAGTTGCACTAATCTCCAGTCCTGATATTCCACTAATGATCTTGGTCTGCAAAGCTTTTTGCTGGACATTAATGCGTAAAATTTGATGAAGATTTGTTTTGAACTTTAACACATTATTTTATATCTTTTTTGGTCAGCTTATATTGAGTTCACACACTGCTGCACAAATTGGTGTTTTACATTGATTTCATTGACCAGGCCGTGTGAGTTTATTTGATGTGGATCTGGTAAGTTGACACTCCAGGGCTAGAAATCTGTTATAGCCAAGTTAGGACAAAAAATGGTGAATTATTGCCATGCGAAATGCTCTAGCCTGCAGGCAACATTCGTCCTCACTGCTCAATAAAATGATTGGAGTCTTCAATCAAGTCTATAAACCCAAGCTCATTGACGTTACACTTAAAGGCTGGACCAATATCGGGTGCAGTCTAATCACAACTGATGATCGCCACAGGCTTTTTTCACTAGTTAAAGGCGAGTTTCAGTGATACTGCAGGACCTCATTCTCAGCATCGTTGGCTATGCAGCTGCCTCAACAACCATAAAAAGGACAAGGAGAAGGAGCACTTGTTTCCAAATCCTCATGGCAGATCTTTGCCTCGGGGAGGGAGCCCGCAGGTTTTCCCAAAAAGCTTTGGAGGCATTGGTTTTAGCGCTGGAGAGAAGGCGGGCAGTCCTGTACCCACCAGCTGGCATGAGGCCCTAGCCACAAGTCTGCCACACTATGTGGAGAGAGGTGGCACACCACATCACAGATCGCCTGTCCAGGAGACTGATTGTCTGGCTGCCTCCTTCCTCCCTCCTGTTCCTCGTCTTCTTTCTCCTCATCCTCTTCCTCCTCGGCCTCCTTTCTCTGTGCACATGTTCCCGACTTTCTCGCTGCCTATGCTCCCTCCGCCATAGATCCTGGAGGGCGAGGTGGCTTGCCAGTACAGCCCGCATTAATCTTACCAAGTGTTGCAGTCTGAATCTTTGAAGAATAAATATAGTCACTTTGTACATGCCACAAGACTCCTGATATAAAAGAAGCTTGAAATTACTCAATGAAACTGTTGCAGTAGCTGAAACGAACAAAAGGACACTGAAACTGCACTAAGCCGACAAGTGCGAATGATTACTGATGATTCCTTTAAATAACGTCCCTGCAGTCGGCTTCCTAGTGCGGCATGCTAGCTCTCCCTGTCGACGTTTATTCCAGGTGGTGAGGTAAGTGGCTAAAAGAAAATTGGGAAATCAGGCGTTCAGGGAGCATTGCACACTCACTGATGCCATGATCTCCCTGGCGTTGAGGATCCTGGCAGCCAGCATTATGGCGAGGGAGGGGGGTGGTCCCGATTTGGCGTGCGGAGCTGGATTTGCCTTGCCCCGTTGATACTGGTCTCAATGCCGCATTAGCACCATCTACTGGTGCTACCGGATGGTGCTAAGGGGACGAATCTTTCCTCCTGAGTCAACTATCTCCAACCACCTTCACTGTGGGGTTCAGAGCTGAGCTGTAGTCAAATAACCTACCAATGGTTGCTGCCCAGGTCCACCTGTGAAGAAGGTGTACAAAATATTGTGGGGCCTGGACATAGTGGATAGTAAGGGTCTATTTCCATTGGAGGGGGCTACTATGAGGGGGCATAGCTTTAAGTTGGTTGGTGCAAGGTTTAGAGGGGATTTGAGTGGGGCTTCTTTACGCAGAGGGTTGTGGGGATCTGGAACTTGTTGCCTGGAAGTGTGGTGGATGCAGAAACCCTTACCACTTTTAAGAGATGGTTGGATGGGCACTTAAAGTGCAGTAACCTGCAGGGTTACGGACCTAGAACTGGTAATTGGGATTAGACTGGATGACCTTTTGTTGGCCAGCGCAGATATAATGGTAAGTACTGCAGGGAATCGAATACGGCCAGGGTGGTCTCCTGGATTGGTTTCGGTTGCCTGGATGGGTCGGAGAGGAATTTTCCCAGATTTTTTTCTCCCTAAATTGGCCTGGGTTTTTATCTGGTTTTTGCCGGTTGGGGGAGTGTAGAATGTTTCATTATAGGGGGTGTCGCAGTTGTGTGAGGCGGACTGGTTGGGCTGGGTGCTCTTTGCCTTTCTGTCATTGTTCAAAGATTTATATGTAACCTTCAGGGCTGCTGACCAAGGGCCGTGCGGCTCTTTGTCGGCCGGTGTGGACACGATGGGCTGAAATGGCCTCCTTCTGCGCTGTAAATTTCTATGTTTCTATTTTTCTATGTAGCTCACAATGTTATTGCTGCACCACATGTTTGTGCAGTTTTCTCTCTCTGATCCCCATCCATAGTGAGACTAATATCTCTATACATTGTGTTTGAGTAATCAGATTCAAAACAGTGAGACTGGATAATACAGTCCGTTTAACACTTACAACTTGCAGTATATCAATGAGCTAAGCAAAAGAGGCACTGAATGAGGCAGGGCCCCAAGGATTAAGTTACGAGGAGAGTTTACACATATTAGAGTTGTACTCCCTCGAATTTAAAAGGTTAAGGGGTGATTTGATGTAAATTTTTGAGATTTTAAAGGGAACAGACAGGGTCAATAGAGAGAAACCGTTTCCATTGGTTGGGGAGTCTCGGACTAGGGAGCATAGTCTAAAAATTAGAGCCAGACCTTTCAGGAATGAAATTAGGAAGTTTGAAGTTTGGAACTCTCTTCCGCAAACAGCAATTGATGCTAGATTAATTGTTAATTTTAAATCTGAGACTGATAGATTTTTGTTACCAATGGTATTAAGGGAGATGGGCCAAAGGCTATATGGAGTTAGGACGCAGATCAGCCATGATCTCATTGAATAGTGGAACAGGCTTGAGGGGCTGTATGGGCTACTCCTGTTCCTATGTTCCCATGTTCCTAGGCACTGTTTGTTTCAGCGAACAATATGTAGAAGTTTTTTAGTACATTGAATTGTCTCAAGCAGTAATCTATTACTTTCATGTTCCAAACATTTATTCTTCTGCAATAACACAATGCCACTTGGTATTAAAAATGTTGAGTGACTGCATTAGTTTATTTCAAAATTTGGGTATAGTATGACCACTCTCCTCTAAATGGTACCTAGTACACATCATGCAGCAATTTGGTGATTTCTACATTTATTGTAACCAATCTACCCAGTTCATTTCTCACATCGCAACTCAATTTCATGTAACCCTTTTTGTCTCGGAGATATGGATAGAATAGGCTGATGGCACCATAGTAACTAATTCCGCTGATTTAACTGACAAGAGGCTTCCTTCTAATTGCTCGTAATTCTTCTGCAAGGAATTCTCAAAAATGGCACTGCACTCCAGCCGGGAGCTCAGCTGAGAACCAGGGCAGGCAGATTTGAAGTTAGGCAGAGAACCTATGGTCCAAAGAACTATTCTCCAGTTGCGAGCCTAGGCAGGTTATGGTGGTCATTACAGTCAAGCCTGACTGTGTCCTTGCCAAGCCTCCACACAGGGCTGACCTGAGCAATTGGGAGCAAGGACCCTGGCTAATTGTCCCCTCCATTGCCCGGGTACATTAAGACTCATTGTGGTGCTCCTCTAGGCCCTTTGATCGAGCTTAGATCAGCTAACACAGCACAGACCAGCGATTGGACCTGTGATTTTATTGAGTTTTGTTGTGTACTGCCACACAAGACCAGACCTTTTTATCTTTATAAGAATCATCCTTCATCAGTTTTGCTGAACCTAAAAGATGTAGGCCGAGAAATTTGTCTCAGGAGGTGGCACAATATGGGCAACCTCGAATTGGCCACCCGTTATACACAACGCCTGATATTCAATTCCATTCCTGCTGCCCGAGACGAGGTTCTAGTCCGTAGAATCACTTCTCTCCCAAACTAAAAGAGTTGTTTTTTAGTTTAATTAATTAAATCAGGAAATGTTCTATGGTTATTTACATTTCTGCACAGTCACATTTTACTCATTGCTCCTCCTCCAAGATGTTACTAGTTCTCCTTCTTTTTGGATCCCGATACTAAGAACCATTGCCCAGCGGTGAGGGGAGGCAGGTGATGTGTTCCCTGAACTGTCTATGTTGCCCTCCAACTGTCCACTAGAAGGCGTGAGAGAGCAGCCTTGGCATCTGGTGTTTCCTCCAATCCTGACATTCACTGGGAGCCTCTTCTCTTCCGACAACCCAAACAACATTGGGAGCTCCGTGCCAAAAGAATCCTGGATACAAATCAGAACTCCCCCATTCCATTGTTACAGCACGTTAGAGAAACAACCTGTGGTACCCCTCGGCCAAAATACATTCAAAAAATATTTAACGTTAATACAGAAATTTTAATTTGAGGAAGTTGTATTATAGAAAAGAGCATGAAACCTTTACGTTCAGTTTATATAAACAAGGGATCAAATGAGGTTTACAAAATATATAAAATATTTTAAAATTGTAGCCCTTGTGTGATGTGACTGATGAATATAAAGCGAGTTGCAACAAATAGGTACTTCAGTTAAAAATGCATTCTAGGGAGTTGAAATTAAGAAGCTCATTGATTCAAGTGGCCACTTGTATATTCACGAAGAGCTCTTTATTTTCTTTACTATCTGTACAATAGGCCAAATAACTATGGGATGGTGAGAAAGATCTTCCTACGCTGATTTTATTATCAAGCGTGAGATGTTTTTATTAGGACACAGTGTTCACTGAGGTAATCTTTCTTTTGTGTATGGCGATTAAAGTCTTCCTTTGAGCACAGAAGTTTAACAATTTCCAGCTCAGTTATTAATGAAAACAATAAACCTGAAATTATTGAAAATGTACTTTGCTTGTGTTCACACTGTAGTTGTTCCACCCACAAATATTTTCATGGGGACACCAATGCCATTGTTTCACTTAACTCCAGGCGGTACACTTAAGCTGGGAGGAAGCCTTGGTCCAGTCCGTTATCTCTCCGTACCCCAGCTGAGTTGCTGGAATCTGGTAAAACTTGCATCTGTGGAAAAGCCTAAATCACCTGAGGCTGTGATCTGACGGCCGGTGTCCAAAATGTTCGGAGCCCAGTTCTTTGCTGCTGTTGTTACTGGGCCCAGTGGTACACAGGCTTTACTCTGGTCAGAACCGTGCACATACGTTCAGAGACTTCAATGATTAAATGATTATTGAAGAATCATTCAAAACATGACAGCTAACTTACTAAAATACACAAAAATACCCAAGAGGTCAGACTTTATCTTGGGAGGTTGTATTACGTTAGAAGCGCTATATAAATGCAGTTGTTGCACCACCACACCTACGCCGCGAATATGCCGTCTCCAGAGAATACAACCTACCACCAATCCGTCTCAAATCTAGAAGGCCATTTTGGACCATCGTCAAAGCCATTCAGCGATTTCCCCTCGGCCTTAATGAAGAACTGCGACAAACGGAATGGATTTCTTATAAAGGAGCCCACAGTACAACCTAAAGGATCAAACCTTCCTTGCAAACAGTGGACAACCATCAACATCAACCATCTCAGAACCGGTCACGGTCGATGCTGCCATCTTCTCCATAGGTGGGAGATTAAAGCCTCCCCATCATGCGACTGTGGAGCTCCTAATCAGACCCTGGAGCACATCATTGAACACTGCGCTCAGAGGGAATTCACAGGCAGCCTACAAGATATCCACGCTGTTACACCGGGAGCTTTGGCCTGGATATCCAACTTAGATATTGACTTTTGATTTGCTTTTGCTACTACCATATGAAAGAAGAAAAGTCATTGTACATAAGAACTTAAGAACATAAGAAATAAGAACAGGAGTAGGCCATACGGCCCCTCGAGCCTGCTCCGCCATTCAATAAGATCACGGCTGATCTGATCATGGACTCAGTTCCAGTTCCCTGCCCGCTCCCCATAACCCCTTATTCCCTTAACGTTTAAGAAATTGTCTATTTCTATCTTAAATTTATTCAATGTCCCAGTTTCCACAGCTCTCTGAGGCAGCAAATTCCACAGATGTACCTTGAGCTATACTAATGTATGTGTAACTTTATAAATTAAAAGGCCTCAAAATTGTGTTATTATTTCTGCTACAAAATGAAAACAAGAGGAAAACCTGTTTCTGATTTATTTTCCAAGTACTGGAAGTGGACACTGACAGACTCTTGGGGACCATCTGTACCCTGAAGTTTAGTTGTCAGTAATGAACAGAATATCAGAACGGCAGGCACAGGGGCTGTAACATGGTGGGCTGCGACCCGACTGGAATCACGCCAGCATCGCTGTGCCCTCCAGCGCTGAAAACGTCGGTGTTTGCAGGTCTCGTGGGAGGGCGCTGTATTTGCTGGCAAGCTAATGCTGCCCGCCCCACTATGGGTACATCTTGGGCACCCGCTTGCTCCATGCTGCTTTAAACCTCAGTCCTGGGGAGGCCTCAGATCTTCTGCGCAATGACCCGATTGTCTGACTTTTCGGCAGGTGCTCATAGAATCATAGAATCATACAAATTTACAACACGGAAGGAGGCCATTTCGGCCCATCATGTCCGTGCCGGCCGACAAAGAGCTATCCAGCCTAATCCCACTTTCCAGCACCAGTCCGTAGCCTTGTAGGTTACAGCACTTCAAGTACATATCCAGGTACTTTTTAAATGTGGTGAGGGTTCCTGCCTCTACCACCCTTTCAGGCCGTGAGTTCCAGACCCCCACCACCCTCTGGGTGAAAGAAATTCCCCTCAAATCCCCTCTAAACCATCTACCAATGACTTTAAATCTATGCCCCCTGCTTGTTGACCTCTCTGCTAAGGGAAATAGGTCCTTCCTATCTAGGCCCCTCATAATTTTATACACCTCAATAAGGTCTCCCCTCAGCCTCCTCTGTTCCAAAGAAAACTAGATTTTAGTTTTTTTTTATTTGGCTATCTGAAGAGGTCCAAGCTGGTGTCTACTTGGTGATTCCCTCATAGGCCCTTCTGGAGGCCAGTGCTCCTCACTTGACTTGGCCTTTGGAGCGGGGAAGCAGGGACTCCCAGTATAGAGGCTCCCTGCCCTCCAACCCCACACATGTGACATGGCTGTCTTTGTAAAAGACGGTCGGAAACTCTGCCTCTGAAAAGGTTGCACATGAAATCCAAACTGTGGTTGGGACCTAAAATAAAAAGAGAAAGTGCTGGAAATATCCAGCAGGTCAGGCAGCATCTGAGAAACAGAGTTATCGCTTCAGGGCGATGAACTTTCGTCAGAACTGGAACAAGTTAGAGATGTAACAGGTTTTTAAGCAAGTACAGAGGCAGGGAAAGGGGGGAGGGGAGGATTGAACAAAAGGGCGGTCTGTGATCAGGTGGAAGGCAGGAGAGATTAAATGACAAAAGGCAAAAACGGGATGGTAATGGGGCAAGTAAAGAAACAAAATGATATGTCCTTACTATACAGTATAAATGCACAGGAGGCCCATACTTGAGAGAAAGTCACTCTGAGACCAGTTACCTTTATTACCAAGAACTCAAGAGCTGAAGGTGGGTGGAGCTTCCCCTTTTATACCCGAAAGTCCAGGTTAGGAGTATCTCCCACAAGTTCACCCCCTTGTGGTCAATGTTCTCAAGGTATACAACTTCGGTCAGCTTATACATGGGTTACAATGACAGTTGAATACATGACATCACCTCCCCCCCAAAGTCTTATTGGGATCACAGATTAAGTCTCTCTGGTGGTTTACGCTCCCTTGTAGAGCGCCTGAGTTGGGGCTCCGGTTGTTGGGCGCTGGCCTGAGTGTCTGCTGTTTGCGGTGCCTCAGGTCTGTCCAGACTGCTCACAGTGACTGGGCTCTCCTCCACTTGGTTCCGGTGTTCGGTCACCTGTGGTGGAGTAAACTCTATGTCGTGTTCTTCCTCTGCTTCTTCTATGGGGTTGCTGAACCTCCTTTTAGTTTGATCCACATGTTTGCGGCAGATTTGTCCATTGGTAAGTTTAACTACCAAAACTCTATTCCCCTCTTTGACAATCACAGTGCCTGCAAGCCATTTGGGCCCTGCAGCGTAATTAAGGAAAAAACAGGGTCATTGACATCAATACATCGCGCCCTCGCATTCCTGTCATGGTAGTCACATTGTGACTGACGCCTGCTCTCAACAATTTCTTTCATAGTAGGGTGTATAAAGGATAACCTGGTTTTGAGCGTTATTTTCATTAGCAGCTCTGCAGGTGGAACCCCTGTGAGCGAGTGTGGTCGGGATCTATTGGCCAACAGGAGGCGTGATAAGTGGCTTTGTAGGGAACCCCCTTGGATTCTGAGCATCCCCTGTTTGATTATCTGCACTGCTCGTTCCGCCTGGGCATTTGAGGCCGGCTTGAATGGTGCTGTTCTAACATGGTTGATTCCATTGCCTGCCATGAAGTCCTGGAATTCAGTGCTTGTGAAGCACAGGCCATTGTCACTGACCAAGACGTCTGGTAGACCATGGGCGGCGAACATTGCCCATAGACTTTCTACCATGGCAGAAGATGTGCTTGAATTTAAAATGGCACACTCAATCCATTTGGAGTAGGCATCTAGTACAACCAAAAACATTTTTGCCGTGAAAGGACCCGCGTAGTCCACATGGATGCGTGACCATGGCTTGGCGGGCCAGGACCAGGGGCTAAGGGGAGCTTCCCTGGGTGCGATGCCCAGCTGAGCACACGTGTTGTATCTGTGAACACAAAGTTCCAGGTCTGCATCTATCCCTGGCCACCAAACGCGTGACCTGGCAATTGCCTTCATCATGACAATGCCCGGGTGCTCATTGTGAAGTTCTCTGATAAACACCTCTCTGCCCTTCTGCGGCATGACTACTCGGTTTCCCCACAGTAGGCAATCGGCCTGAATCGAGAGTTCATCCTTGCGCCTATGAAATGGTTTAAACTCCTCAGGGTATGCCCTGTACGTGGCTGCCCAGTCCCCATTCAGGATACATTTCTTAACTAAAGACAGTAGTGGGTCTTTATTTGTCCAGACTTTAACCTGATGGGCTATCACAGCTGTGCTTTCGCTTTCGAAAGCTTCAACAGCCATGACCATCTCAGCATCATGCTCAGTTGCCCCCTCAGTGGTGGCTAGTGGGAGCCTGCTGAGTGCATCGGCACAGTTTTCAGTGCCCGGTCTGTGCCGAATTGTATAGTCACAGGCGGCTAACATAAATGCCCACCTCTGTATGCGGGCCGATGCATTTGCATTTATGGCCTTGTTGTCGGCCAAAAGGGACATTAGGGGTTTGTGATCCGTCTCCAGCTCAAATTTTCTGCCAAACAGGTACTGGTGCATTTTTTTTTTAACTGCATATACACATGCTAGCGCTTCCTTTTCTACCATCCCGGAGCCCCTTTCTGCCTGGGACAGACTTCTGGAGGCATAAGCTATCGGCTGTAACTGACCATTGGCATTCACATGCTGCAACACACACCCGACCCCATTGGACGACGCATCACACATTAAAACAAGTTTCTTACACGGGTCATATAATGTTAACAGTTTGTTGGAGCATAACAAATTGCGTGCTTTATCAAAAGCCCTTTCCTGGCTGTCCCCCCAGACCCAATCGCGACCTTTGCGTAGGAGCACGTGTAGCGGCTCTAGCAGCGTGCTCAATTTGGGAAGAAAGTTGCCAAAATAGTTCAGGAGCCCCAGGAACGAACGCAGCTCCGTCGTGTTACGGGGTCTGGGTGCTCTCTGGATCGCTTCCATTTTGGATGCAGTAGGTCTGATCCCGTCTGCTGCTACCCTCCTCCCCAGGAATTCTACCTCTGGAGCTAAGAAGACGCACTTCGCCTTTTTCAGTCGCAGCCCTACCCGGTCCAGTCTGCGTAGCACCTCCTCCAGGCTGTGGAGGTGTTCTTCAGTATTGCAACCCGTGATGAGGATGTCGTCTTGAAAAACCACCGTCCTTGGAATTGACTTGAGGAGGCTTTCCATATTTCGCTAAAAGATCACGGCGGCCGAACGAATCCCGAACAGACATCTGTTATACTCAAACAATCCCTTGTGTGTCGTGATGGTGGTCAGCTTCTTCGACTCACTCGCCAACTCCTGGGTCATGTAAGCTGAGGTCAGGTCCAATTTTGAAAAAAGTTTGCCACTGGATAGCGTCGCAAAGAGGTCCTCCGCTCTCGGTAGCTGGTACTGGTCTTGGAGTGACACCCGATTGGTGGTGGCCTTGTAATCACCACATATCCTGACCGACCCATCCACCTTGAGCACCGGCACGATTGGGCTTGCCCAGTCACTGAATTCGACTGGCGAGATTATGCCTTCCCTCAGCAGGTGGTCCAATTTGCATTCTATCTTTTCCCGCATCACGTGCGGCACTGCTCTGGCCTTGTGGTGTACTGGCCTGGCGTCCGATGTGAATCACTACCTTGGTTCCCATGAAAGTGCCAATGCCGGGTTGAAATCATGAGTTAAATTTGTCCAGGACCTGTGAGCATGATACTCGCTCCACAGAAGAAATTGCATTGACATCGCCCCATTTCCAGTTCATGACAGCAAGCCAACTCCTCCCCAGTAGTGCGGGACCGTCCCCCGGGACAATCCAGAGTGGCAACCTGTTCTCCGAATCTTTGTGGGTCACGACTATCGTAGCGCTGCCTAGCATCGGAATGATCTCCTTTGTATATGTCCATAGCAGTGCATCAATCGGCAATAATTTTGGCCTCCTGGCCTTGGACACCCACAACCTTTTGAACTGTTTGATACTCATCAGGGACTGGCTGGCCCCCGTGTCTAGCTCCATTAATACTGGGATGCCATTGAGGAGCACTTTCATCATTATCAGTGGCGTCCTGGTATATGAGCTGTATATGTGCTCCACATGAACTCGCTGAACTTCAGCTTCCAGCGATTTCCCCCAGTATTCATTTGGCCTCGTAGGGCTTACATCGGGCCCGTCCTCCTCGTACATCAACCTGGCTGCAGGCTTCCTGTACATATGCACCAAGTGATCGCTGATGTTGCAGTTTCTGCAGGTATATTGCTGATACCTGCAAGCTCTGGCTGGGTGTTTACCTCCACACCTCCAGCAAGAGATGAAAGCCCCATTGTTGGAAACAAAAGGTCCATTACCAGTCGATCGTCTCTGATTGTCTCTGTAACTGTCCTTAAGCGCACCATTAACAGGTGTTGATGGCCCCATTACCGGCCGCATTGTCCATTGTTATGGCATGAATTGCCGTTCAGCTAGCCATTGTCTCTGTTGAATTCCCCCTTTTGGTTCAACTACATGCTGGGGCATGTCCGATTGCCCTTGTCTGCCTAGAGAACTATGTGCCGCGTTAACAATGTTAACTCGAAGGATAAGGGGTAAGCCATTTAGGACCGAGATGAGGAGAAACTTCTTCACCCAGAGAGTGGTGAATCTGTGGAATTCTCTACCAGAGAAAGTTGTTGAGGCCAATTCACTAAATATATTCAAAAAGGAGTTAGATGTAGTCCTTACTACTAGGGGGATCAAGGGGTATGGCGAGAAAGCAAGAATGGGGTTCTGAATTTGCATGTTCAGCCATGAACTCATTGAATGGTGGTGCAGGCTCGAAGGGCCGAATGGCCTACTCCTGCACCTATTTTCTATGTTTCTATGTTTCTATGACTCCCTGGTCGTTTGCCGTAATTGAGTCAAGATTTTTGTCATAAATCATTCTGGTCTCTTCCTCCCCTGAGATAATTGTCTGGGCTATCAGAGCCGTCGCTTCCAAGGTCAAGTCTTTAGTCTCAATCAGTTTCCT
Source organism: Pristiophorus japonicus (assembly GCF_044704955.1). Taxonomy (NCBI): domain Eukaryota; kingdom Metazoa; phylum Chordata; class Chondrichthyes; family Pristiophoridae; genus Pristiophorus; species Pristiophorus japonicus. Next base: position 30,934,291 of record NC_091996.1, on the reverse strand, counting down.
GAAAACCTGAGCGTGCCCGATGCCCTTAATAAAAAATGTCTCGCAGAATCTCCGCTCTGCATGCATCTGGGAACTTACATAGGTTCGTCAGTCGCCGGAGATCTGCCACGAAGTCTGGAACGCTTTGCCCTCCTCGCCGCCGGTGCGTGTAAAACCGGTGTCTCACCATGTGCGTGCTGCTCGCCGGTTTAAGGTGTTCCCCGATCAACTTACTGGGCTCTTCGAACGTCTTGTCCGCCGGCTTCTCTGGCGCTAGAAGGTCCTTCATCAGGGAGTACGTTCTGGATCCACAAACCGTCAGGAGGTGAGTCCTGCGTTTGTTGGCTGAATCCTGTCCAAACCATTCCTTAGTGACAAAACTTTGCTGAAGTCTCTCAATAAAGTCATCCCAAACATCACCAACACAGTACCTCTCTTCTGTGCTGCTAGTGGCCATGCTCGCGTGGTTTAAATCCCAATTTCTCATTGCTAACGCTTACTATACAGTATAAATGCACACGAGGCCCATACTTGAGAGAAAGTCACTCTGTGACCAGTTACCTTTATTACCAAGAACTCAAGAGATGAAGGTGCGTGGAGCTTCCTCTTTTATCCCTGAAAGTCCAGGTTAGGAATGTCTCCCACAGTTTACCCCCTTGTGGTCAATGTTATCAAGGTATACAAATTAGGTCAGCTTATGCATGGGTTACAATGACAGCTGAATACAGGACACAAAAGATGGGTCTAGAGGAGTTGTAAATACAGCAGGAACAGTGAGGTCAGGGGAAAGAAACGGCGAGAGACTGTGGAGGGAGGTGATCGGGGCCCAGGGGAGGCGTGAGGTCGGGGCCAGGGGCCCAGGGGCAGCATGGGCCAGCCCACACTGCGATATGTGTGCGCACTAGGTCCGTGCAGCAGAGCTGGTCTCCAGTCGTCTGGTTAACCCTTGCCACTGGACCAAGACCTAACTCTGTCAAGCCCGTGTGGTGATTGGTGTGCAACGGCCGCCCCACATTAAAAAAATCCACGCACAGGCATCTTCCATCCTTCAGGATATAGTTCAGGATCTGGAATTTTAGGTCCTTCATTGGAACGCTTGTGAACTTATCCTTTTTTTGGCGTGGAAGCAAGTCATCCTCGCTTCGAGGGACCGCCTATGATGATGAAATGGCAACAGCAGAACCATTACCAGCACCTGCTGTTCGATAACATTACCACCCCATTTTGCCTTGCACCATCGCTAACTATTTCCAGATCAGCGACCTGAAACATTAGCTCTGTTTCTCTCTCCACAGATGCTGCCTGACCTGCAGAATATTTCCAGCATTTGCTCTTTTTAGTTCAGATTTCCAGCACCCGCAGTGTTTTGCTTTTGGTAGGCGTGGTTGGGAACTGGCGCGTCCAGCTCACGGCCTTTTTCTGAGCTGTTTTCTACCGGGGTCCTGCAGGTGTTAATGGCAGGAGTTTGGTGGAGTGACCAGGGTAACTTCTCCCTGTTATTTTAAGCGTGCATTTGCAAAGTTATCAAGGAACTGCAATATCCAAAGCTTTAAAATAAATACAGGTACTCTAAACATGTGTGGAAAAAAGCAACAAACGACAAATGCTCCTGAAGCAAGAATGAGTGGGAGGTTTGTTTATACATCACTATACTCTTCACAATTGCTGCTTTCCCCCTTCAGTTTACTATTTTGCTGCAGTTATTCCAGATGGCAAATAAACAGAAACATATGATATTCTTTCAAATAAAAATATTAATGTTTAAGATTTAATTTTTTGAACTTTTTTCTCCTAATTTGATTTTTGAGGGTGCAGAAAAGATTTATGAGAATGGTTCCAGGGATGAGGGACTTCAGTTACATTGATAGACTGGAGAAATATAGAAACATAGAAAATAGGTGCAGGATTAGGCCATTCGGCCCTTCAAGCCTGCACCACCATTCAATATGATCATGGCTGATCATGCACTTCAGTACCCCATTCCTGCTTTCTCTCCATACCTCTTGATCTCTTTAGCCGTAAGGGCCACATCTAACTCCCTTTTGAATATATCTAATGAACTGGCCTCAACAACTTTCTGTGGTAGACAATTCCACATGCTCACGACTCTCTGAGTGAAGAAGTTTCTCCTCATCTCGGTCCTAAATGGCTTACCCCTTATCCTTAGACTGTGACCCCCAACATCGGGAACATTCTTCCTGCATCTAACCTGTCCAATCCCGTCAGAATTTTATATGTTTCTATGAGATCCCCTCTCAGTCTTCTAAATTCCATTGAATATAAGCCTAGTCGATCCAGTCTTTCTTCATATGTCAGTCCTGTCATCTTGGGAATCAGTCTGGTGAACCTTTGCTGCACTCCCTCAATAGCAAGGATGTTTCCAGTAGAATGGACAAGGGAGAACCAGTTGATGTGGTATATTTGGACTTTCAGAAGGCGTTCGACAAGGTCCCACACAAGAGATTGATGTGCAAAGTTAAAGCACATGGGATTGGGGGTAGTGTGCTGATGTGGATTGAGAACTGGTTGTCAGACAGGAAGCAAAGAGTAGGAGTAAATGGGTACTTTTCAGAATGGCAGGCAGTGACTAGTGGGGTACCGCAAGGTTCTGTGCTGGGGCCCCAGCTGTTTACACTGTACATTAATGATTTAGATGAGGGGATTAAATGTAGTATCTCCAAATTTGCGGATGACACTAAGTTAGGTGGCAGTGTGAGCTGCGAGGAGGATGCTGTGAGGCTGCAGAGCGACTTGGATAGGTTAGGTGAGTGGGCAAATGCATGGCAGATGAAGTATAATGTGGATAAATGTGAGGTTATCCACTTTGGTGGTAAAAACAGAGAGACAGACTATTATCTGAATGGTGACAGATTAGGAAAAGGGGAGGTGCAAAGAGACCTGGGTGTCATGGTACATCAGTCATTGAAGGTTGGCATGCAGGTGCAGCAGGCGGTTAAGAAAGCAAATGGCATGTTGGCCTTCATAGCAAGGGGATTTGAGTACAGGGGCAGGGAGGTGTTGCTACAGTTGTACAGGGCATTGGTGAGGCCACAACTGGAGTATTGTGTACAGTTTTGGTCTCCTAACCTGAGGAAGGACATTCTTGCTATTGAGGGAGTGCAGCGAAGGTTCACCAGACTGATTCCCGGGATGGCGGGACTGACCTATCAAGAAAGACTGGATCAACTGGGCTTGTATTCACTGGAGTTCAGAAGAATGAGAGGGGACCTCATAGAAACATTTAAAATTCTGACGGGGTTAGACAGGTTAGATGCAGGAAGAATGTTCCCAATGTTGGGGAAGTCCAGAACCAGAGGTCACAGTCTAAGGATAAGGGGTAAGCCATTTAGGACCGAGATGCGGAGGAACTTCTTCACCCAGAGAGTGGTGAACCTGTGGAATTCTCTACCACAGAAAGTTGTTGAGGCCAATTCACTAAATATATTCAAAAAGGAGTTAGATGAGGTCCTTACTACTAGGGGGAATCAAGGGGTATGGCGAGAAAGCAGGAATGGGGTACTGAAGTTGAATGTTCAGCCATGAACTCATTGAATGGCGGTGCAGGCTAGAAGGGCCGAATGGCCTACTCCTGCATCTATTTTCTATGTTTCTATGTCCTTTCTCAGATTAGGAGACCAAAACTGTACACAATATTCAAGGTGTGGCCTCACTCAAGGCCCTGTACAACTGCAGTCAGGCCTCCCTGCTCCTATACTCAAATCCTCTCACTATGAAGGCCAACATGCCATTTGCTATCTTCACCGCCTGCTGTAACTACATGCCAACTTTCAATGACTGATGTACCATTACACCCAGATCTCGTTGCACCTCCCCTTTTACTAATCTGTCACCATTCAGATAACAATCTGCCTTCCTGTTTTTACCCCAAAGTGGATAACCTCACATTTATCTACATTATACTGCATCTGCCATGCATTTGCCCACTCACCTAACCTGTCCAAATCACTCTGCAGCCTTTTAGCATCCTCCTCACAGCTCACACTGCCACCCAGCTTAGTGTCATCTGCAAACTTGGAAATATTACATTCAGTTCTTTTGTCTAAATTATTAATGTATATTGTAAATAGCTGGGGTCCCAGCACTGAACCTTGCGGTACCCCATTAGTCACTGACTGCTATTCTGAAAAGGACCCTGGGGAAAGAGAGGCTGGGATTGTTCTCCTTAGAGCAGAGAAGGTTGAGAAGAGATTTGCTAGCGGTGTTCAAAATCATGAGGGATCTGGACAGAGTAGATAGAGAGAGACTGTTCCCATTGGCAGAAGGGTTGAGAACCAGAGGACACAGATTTAAGGTGATTGGCAGAAGAACTAAAGACGACATGAGGAAAAACTTTTTTATGCAGCGAGTGGTTAGGATCTGGAATGCACAGCCTGAGAGGGTGGTGCAGGCAGATTCAAATGTGGCTTTCAAAAGGCAATTGGATAAGTACCTGAAGGAAAAAAATGCAGGGCTACGGGGAAAGGACGGTGGGTGTGGGACTAGCCGAATGGCCTCCTTCTGTGCTGTAACCATTCTATGATTTAAAGTCACATAATTCCTAATATAACAAGCATGGGTTGAAAATTGTGTTGGATTATGAGAATTAGATTGCAAAACTTCAAGACCCACAGATTATTTACTATCTTCTTGAAACAAAGTGAAAATTGTTGGTCTTGGGTTGTTTTTTAAATGTTTGTGTTGGAATACACATTCAGTACCGAAAGGATAGTACTTCAGCTCAGTCCTCTAGCATTCTTGGATACGAAAGCTGTTTCACTGCCTCCAATGGTGCAAATCACTGTGTTCTATTTCTTTCATATAAAAAGCGGTCAGTTTATCAGGCCATTTTAGTGAATAAGCAAGCTGGCTGATTCAACATGGCAGCTGAACAATTTATTAACCATACAGATCAGAGTCGACAGTTTAAACGGATTATTTTAGGTGAACATTTGAATGGAAAACAACCGTTGTGTATCTTAAATTACAATGTGGCGTTTGTACTTTCACAGGTACTGAACTCTTGTAGAACACACAGAAGCATTTTTCGGTTTCCTGGATCTATTACTAGCGAAAACTTGATACGTCCTCTTCCCCCTGCAGCTATCAACTCTTGTTGCTGAGATTATATGTGTGTGTGTGTGTGTGCGGGGGGGAGACTATCACTGGGCTGGCAATCCGTGTTGGCTAGCTGCAGAGGGCATGCTAACACTGGTGTGAAACACTGTTTAAACAGATATTAAGGAGGAAGTCAGCACTCTCCAAAATGTGGTAAAAGCTAACAGTGTACTCGGAAACCCGAACTCGGTTGTAACTGGGCTGTTCTCCCTCTGAACTTTCTGCAGGGCGCTGGGAAGGGTGAGAGCAAATGGCCTGACTGCATCGGTTCTGTAGTTTAGCCGCAAGGATAAAAACACGTCTTTATTTCCAGTTATTTCACAAATTAATAATTAGTCCACGCCCATTCCCCCAAATCCCCTATTTATGTGCTCTCTGGTTTACGTGTTCTTTCCCATTTCTCTATCCGCCTTTTCTAAATAAGAAATCGCAAGTTTACACTGGAGAATATGAACCTTCGCATATTCTTAGTCCCACCAGCTGTATGAAGTTCCTGTTTATTCAGGAAGCAGAGTTACAATTCTCGAACAGTAAATAGCCTCCTATATTTTTTTTAGCGGGGCTTGTATAATGATTAATAGCTCTTTCATGTGACCCTGAGGCTTGAGGATTACTTTGGAATCTGAATAAAGACAATGTATAATTATGATAAGTGCGAATGTCTGTGCAATTCGCAACAGTGACATTCTCGCTCAAGCCGAACGTGCATTCTGTGTGTGCAAGCACTTACAGACATTATTCAAATGTCAAACATTAAAACCGGAGGTGTGATACGGTTAAAAGTTCTGCAGTGTTGACAATATTTACAATAGTCTGGTCTCCAGATAAAACCCAACAATCTAACGTCCCCCCCGTCGCAAGACTAACTTTCTTCAAACTCTTCGAGTTTTTAAAAATAATGTTAGAAGCGACCGCATAGTTCCAAATTCTTATAACAAGTAGGCTCGTTTTAATCTTGTTGCGTTGGCGATTAAATCCTACTCTAAAGTCTATGCCTGATTTGACAAGAAACTAAATGGAATGGGTCCGGAAGCAGAAGCACATTTAAAAATGAAGAGGGAGTGGGTATAAAGTGACAATGAAAGAATACTTGAATTATGGGTGCAAGGTAGGACGAGGAAGAAGACTGCCCGTGGAATAGGTGCTGCAGATCCAGCGGCGTTTGTGCACCATTCAGTCAAGCCACCGAAGAAGCGATAATATCTAGCGAGCCCATTAGGAACATCTCCATCAGTTTCCCATCGCGGCTCCCCCGCAGTACCTTCACTCGGAGCAAACACAATTATAAACTGAGATGCAAAAACAGGGTTTGCAACCAGAATGGTGATCAGTAGTGCATCTAATAAAGCCATTAACTCATTTTTGGCATTAAATCTTTTTTTAAAAACATTTATCCAAGACCATTAGTCTGGTGCACTAAATATTAACCATACACTAGAGCATTTGGATGTGTGTCTGTAACGCATTATTAAAAAAAAATGACAAAGACTGTTTCAGGAACCTTCAGAGTATTAAAGATGATAAATGGCGGAGGTTTGGTTGTGCATTTAATCACTGTACGGTGCCGCATTCTAACAAAACTGGATACAAATCCCTCATCTGACATCTGCACTTTCGCTTTCCCGGAGCAGAGAGTTAATGAACTCGGCTGGGTCATTGGACGCAGTGCAGTACGGAGGGAAGGCAGTTAGTCAATGGAGTGCAGAAATAATCAGCAGAGCTTTCAGCTTGAGCACAGCTCCCCCTCCACAAGCCCCCTGCCCACACAGCAGCATTAGCACAGGCCATGGACCACAGTGACATGCCTGCTCTCCCACTCAGAAATAAGACGATCCAATCCGACACACTACAAACGGGGAAAAATGCAGCTAAAATGTTTTTTTAAGGATACTTATTACATTTTCCTACCTTTAAAAAAAAATCTTTGCTCTATATCCAGACCACATATTATTGCCCTCAGGGCAGAGAGCGACTTAGGAACAGGAGTAGGCCATTCAGCCCCTCGAGCCTGTTCCTCAATCCAATTAGATCATGGCCAAGCTGTATCTTAACTCCATATACCCACCTTGGTTCCCTAGCCCTTAATACTGCTGCAAAAATCTAGCAATCTCAATTTTGACATTTTTAATTGATCTAGCCTCAACAGTTATTTCGGAGAAAGTTCCAGATTCCACTACCCTTTGTGTGAAGTGCTTCCTAACATCAACAACAACAACTTGTATTATATAGCACCTTTAACATAGTGAAACATCACAAGGCGTTTCACAGGATGAGATGAAAAAATTTGACACTGAGTAGAAATTCGCGCAGGTGACCAAAAGTGGTCAAACAGGTAGGTTTTAAGGAGCGTCTTGAAGGAGGAAAGGGTGGTAGAGAGGTTTAGGGAGGGAGTTCATGAGTTTGGGTCCTAGACAGCAGAAGGCATGGTCACCAATGTTTGAATGATTCTAATCAGGGATACTCAAGAAGACAGAATTCGAGGAGCGCAGATATCTTGGGCGGTGGGGGGGAGGTTGTGGGGCTGGAGGAGATTACAAAGATGGGGGGGGGGGCAGGCGAGGCCATGGAGGGATTTGAAAACAAGGATGAGAATTTTGAAATTGAGGTGTTGCTTAACCGGAAGCCAATGTAGGTCAGCGAGCACAGGAGTGATGGGTGAGCGGGACTTGGTACGAGTTAGGTCACGAGCAGCTGAGTGGCCCCAAGCCTCTGCCAATTGGCAGCATGTGAAATGAGGCATGCAAGAGTAGCCTGCTAATGACCTTTCCCTCCAGTCTTCCCTCCCTCCCAGCAGGAAAATCACATGGCCTTGGCTGAGCAACTCCCCACAGTGATAGAGGCGACTTGGGGCACTCGGAGCAGTGGGAGATCGAAGCTGCTGCCCAGCGCTCTGTGTGCCAGGGTAGGCTGGTGCCCTGATACATCGCCCTGCCGTAAGAAAAATAAGGAAGTGACACATTTCCTGTAAAATAAGAATCTAAATGGAGTGGAGCAGCAAAGGGATCTGGGAGTATAAATCACTAGAAGTTGCAGTGCAGGTTAATATGGTTATTACAAAAAGCAAACCAAGTACTAGGGTTTATTTGAAGAGGGATAGAATTGAAAAATAGCAATGTTATGCTGAGCTTGTAGCAAACCATTGGTTAGACCACACTTGGAGTACTGTGTACAGTTCTGGTTGCCATATTATAAAAGTATATAGAGAGATTGGAGAAGATGCAAAGAAGATTCACAGGGATGATAGCAGAAATGTGAGGTTATACCTATCCAGAAAGGGTGAACAGGCTGGATCTCTTTTCACTTGAGTGAGGGTGACCCAATAGAGGTCTTTAAAATTATGAAAGTTTTTGATAGAGTAGACACAGAGAAAGTGTTTCCACTTGTGGGGAGGAGCAAAACTAGAGACCATCAATATAAGATAGTCACCAATAAATCAAGTAGGGGATTCAAAAGAAACTTCTTTACCCAGAGAGTGGTGACAATGTGGAACTTGCTACCAAAGGGAGTGGTTGAGGCAAATAGTATCGATGCATTTAAGGTGAGGCTGGATAAGCATATGAGGGAGAAGGGAACAGAAAGATAGGAGGAGGCTCGAGTGGAGCACAAACGCTGGCATGGACTGGTTGGACCAAATGCCCTGTTTCTGTGCTGTGCATTCTGTCATTCTACCATCACTAAGATACATTATTTTTAAAAAGTTAAACAATTAATAAAGAAGTGATAAATTACCTCATTGGCTAGCAGTGGGAAACAACTTCTTTACAATGAATAATTAGTGAAAGTTATAGAAAAGGGTAATTCTCGGAGGATTTGTGCTCATTTTAAACACACTTTGTGTTTTTATTGTAGCAAAGCTACTGTCATAATTCAAAGTATCCCTTGCTCTGAGCCAGGTATGTTTAATGTCCTACACTGGCCAACACTGCAGGTGAAGTTAAAATGTTGGCCAATATGGGACATAGAAAGTAATGCCTAATAGCTCTTATATTAAATTGTGAACACTCAATAAAACAGTACTCAAAGCTTCCTGACTTCCAAAGCAAGTGCTCTACTTGGAACTCCTACACGGCAAGCGAGCCCCAGGTGGGCAGAAGAAACATTACAAGGACATCCTCAAAGCCTCCTTGATAAAATTCAACATTCCCACCGACACCTGGGAATCCCTGGCCAAAGACCTCCCTAAGTGGAGGAAGAGCATCCGGGAGTGCGCTGAGCACCTCGAGTCTCGGTCGCTGAGAGCATGCAGAAACCAAGCGCAGGCAGCGGAAGGAGCGTGCGACAAACCAGACTCCCCACCCACCTTTTCATCCAACGACTGTCTGCCCCACCTGTGACAGAGACGGTAATTCCCGTATTGGACTGTACAGCCACCTGAGAACTCACTTTTGGAGTGGAAGCAAGCCTTCCTCGATTTTGAGGGACTGCCTATGATGATGATGATGATGATGATGATGACTCAAAGCTTCATTTGATAGGCTATCTTGTGTTACCAAAATAATGACTCCCTTTTTTCCACAAGCGATTCAGGCCCCACATACCCCGCCCTCCCGGCATCGCACACTTGGCAGCATAGCACTCAGTCCCTGGATCCTGCATTCCAGATCCCTCTCTAAACATCTCCATCCCTCCACCTCACTACCCTCTTTTAAAAACCTCCCCAAAACCCATCTGTTTGACTAAACTATGAGTCGCCTTCCTCATCTCTCCTTTCCTGGCTTGGTATACATTCTCTATTCATCTACTTGTGAAGCACTTTGGAATGTTTGTATGTGTTAGAAGCACTATATAAATGGAAGCTCTTGTTGGTAGAATAAAGACAGGATGTTCTGTTTGTTTGATAAATGCAAGTAGCAGTAATATTGTGATAAAAGATAGTCAGGTTGGCTCAAAAGAAATGGAACGTCTTCAATAGTCAAAAGTATTCGAGGTTCCATTCAAAGCCCACTCCTCACCATCTTGCGTTCAGTTGGGGCAGTAGTTGGAGTGTTCTAATTAACCTTCGTGCTGCAGCGTTCATGAAAAAAAATGACCAGTTAGTGTTCCCATTCCTGATTGCTATCCAACAATGTCAACTGGGAAGTGAGCCTGTCTGGATGTCCGGAGAGGGCAGCATCAGGCTTGGCTGTGATTCAGCACCTTGGTCCAATAGCCTGTTGACACTTGAACCCCGCAATCCCTGAGGACGGAGAGTGAGAGGTTGCACCGCGAGTTGGAGAGAGGGATGGAATTTGGGCACAAATCCAGATCTGCCTCATTGGAAAACTCGGTACGTTCAACAACAACAATTTTCATTTATAGAGCACTTTTTAACGTAGAAGAAATCGCCCCAAGAGGGCGTTCACAGAGGTCTAATTGGACAACAATGGATGGTGTGCCAAGGAGATTTTAGGAGGGACGTGTTATGTATGCATGCCTACAATGTTATGATGTACTGTAACACTGAATGTACCTTCACCCTGTACACACCTTACCTGTACACCAGAGGGTGCTGCTGCTGGAAACCTAAGGGTCACCTGCACACTACAAGTAACCCAGTATAAAAGGGAGCTCACCTCTTGGTGTCCTCACTCTAGGAGCTGCAATAAAAGACTATAGTCTGTACAGTTTAAGTACCATACCCCTGCCTCGTGGAGTCATTAACAGAGTGTCTACATACACAATAGGGTGACTAAAAGCTTGGTCAAAGAGGTGGGATTTAAGGAGGGTCTTAAAGGAGGAAAGGGAGGTAGAGAGATGGAGGAGTTTAGAAAGGGAATGGCAGAGTATGGGGCCTAGATTTGTGTGTGTTTTAGCCTGGCTTTGTAAAAGCACAGCTGCCACTGGTGGGACGGGGCGCCGTTGTAGGGCGGGCACCTGTTATGGAGGTAGTTCGAGGTGAGACCATGAAGGGATTTAAACATAAGGTTGAGAACTTTAAATTGGAGGCACTAAGAGCCAATGTAGGTCAGCAAGGACAAGGGTGATAGGTGAGTGGGACATGGTGCAGGATTGGATAGGGCAAGAGAGTTTTGGATGAGATGCAGTTTACAGAGGGTAGGTGATGGGATGCCATGCGGAGAGCACTGGAATAGTCGACTCTGGAGGCGACAAAGGCTTAGATGAGCATTTTCAGCAGCAGATGGGCTGAGGTACACAGAGGCGGCTGATGTTATGGAGTTGGAAATAGGTGGCCTTTATGTTGGAGAGGATATGGGGACAGAAGCTCAGCTCATGGTCAAATAGGATGTCGGGATTGTGGTTCAGACTGAGACTATGGCCAGGAAGGGGGATGGAATTGGTGGCAAAAGTGCAAAGTTTGGGACAGAGACTAAAGACGATGGCGTTGGTCTTTTCGATGTAACGGTGAAATTGATGCTCGTGTAAGACTGGTTGTCAGGCAAACACAGATGGGGGGATGCACTGTAATAGAACGTAAACTAGGAAAATATGCCATATAGTGTACTTTCCTCATCTATGCCTTTAGCAATGCTGGGTTCCAGGGTTGCCCGTTTACCCCTGGCATCCAGCAATGTGGGGATGGGGGCGCGGGGCTGGGCATTCAAAAATTTCAAGACAACTGATCACAGAGCAATTGATTGCATTGACAGAACCAGCAAAAGAAGCTAAGAGAACAGTTTAAAAAAAAGGATGTGACTGCTGTCAACCAATCAGAAGCATTCTGCGCATGCCCGCTTCAGGTTTGTCACAAGAGCGGGCTCATTAAAATAAAAAAAAACTGCCAGGAGGTAGCGGGCTCGTGTAAAATAAAACCAGAATCATCATGCTTCCTGTTCCAGATTAATGCACAGTAAGCTTCTGTGCAGCTTCTGGTCATTGGCAGCAGTCACTCTGTTTAATTTTAATGTTAACATTGATTCTGGAGCCATGTGGGCTCACTTCGGCTGTGGCCGATGCTTCAGCCGCCTCAATTTAACCTTCATATTGATTGGACAAAGCAAATTGACCAGGGCAGCCCTGCGGAAGAGTTCATGGAGTGTATCCGGGAGAGTCTCCTTGAATAATACGCTGTGGAACCAACCAGGGAGCAGGCTATCTTAGATCTGGTCTTGTGTAATGAGACAGGATTAATAAATCATTTCGTAGTAAAGGATCCTCTAGGAATGAGTGACCATAGCATGATTGAATTTCAAATTCAGTTGGAATGTGAGAAAGCTGGTTCTCAAACCAGTGTCCTAAGCTTATATAAAGAAGACTACAAAGGTATGAGGGCAGAGTTGGCTAAAGTGGACTGGGAAAATAGATTAAAGTGTGCGACGATTGATGAGCAGTGGCAGACACTTAAGGAGATATTCCATAACTCACAACATAAATATATCCCAATGAGAAGGAAAGAGAAGGGATAACCATCCGTGGCTAACTAAGGAAATAAGGGAGGGAATCAAATTGAAAACAAGGGCATACAAAGTGGCCAAGACTAATGTAAGGCCAGAGGTTGGGAAATATTTAAAAGCCAGCAAAGAACGACTAAAACAATGATAAAGAGAGGGAAGATAGATTATGAGAGTAAACTAGCACGAAATATAAACACAGATAGGAAGAGTTTCTACAGGTACATAAAAAGGAAAAGAGCGGTTAAAATAAATGTTGGTCCCCTAGAGGATGAGACTGGAGAATTAATAATGGAGAACAGGGAAATGGCAGAGACGTTGAACAAATATTTTGTATCGGTCTTCACAGTAGAAGACACTAAAAACATCTCAATAGTGGATAATCAAGGGGCTATAGGGAGGGAGGAACTTAACACTATCACTAATGAAGTAGTACTCGCTAAAATAATGGGACTAAAGGCAGACAAGTCCCCTGGATCTGATGGCTTACATCCAAGGGTCTTAAAAGAGGTGGCTGCAGAGATAGTGGATGAATTGGTTGAAATCTACCAAAATTCCCTGGATTCTGGGGCGGTCCCAGCAGATTGGAAAATTGCAAATGTAACGCTCCTATTTTAAAAAGGAGGCAGACAAAAAGCAGGAAACTATAGACCAGTTAGCCTAACATCTGTCATTGGGAAAATGCTAGCATCCGTTATTAAGGAAGCAGTAGCAGGACATTTGGAAAAGCATAATTCAATCAAGCAGAGCCAGCATGATTCAATGAAAGGGAAATCATGTTTGACAAATTTGCTGGAGTTCTTTGAGGATGTAATGAGCAGGGTGGATAAGGGGGAACCAGTGGATGTGGTATATTTGATTTTCCAGGAGGCATTTGATAAGGTGCCACATAAAAGGTTACTGCACAAGATAAAAGTTCACGGGGTTGGGGGTAATATATGAGCATGGATAAAGAATTGGCTAACTAACTGAACACAGAGGGTCATTTTCCGGTTTGGCAAACGGTGACTAGTGTGGTGCCACAGGGATCGGTGCTGGGTCCTCAACTATTTACAATCTATATTAATGACTTGCACGAAGGGACTGAGTGTAATGTAGCCAAGTTTGCTGATGATACCAAGATGTGGGAAAGTAAATTGTGAGGAGGACACAAAACATCTGCAGAGGGATATAGGCAGGCTAAGTGAGTGGGCAAAAATCTGGCTGATGGAGTATAATGTGGGAAAATGTGAGGTTATCCACTTTGGCAGTAAAAATAGAAAAGCAAATTACAATTTAAATGGAGAAAAATTGCAAAGTGTTGCAGTACAGAGGGACCTGGGGGCCCTTGTGCATGAAACACAAAAAGTTAGGATGCAGGTACAGCAATTAATCAGGAAGGCAAATGGAATGTTGGCCTTTATTGCCAGGGGGATAGAGTATAAAAGCAGAGAAGTCCTGCTACAAATGTACAGGATATTGGTGAGGCCACACCTAGAGTACTGCGTACAGTTTTGGTCTCCGTATTTAAGGAAGGATATACTTGCATTGGAGGCTGTTCAGAGAAGGTTCACTAGATTGATTCCAGAGATGAGGGGGTTGACTTATGAAGATAGGTTGAGTAGGCTGGGCCTGTACACATTGGAGTTCAGAAGAATGAGAGGTGATCTTATCGAAACATATAAGATAATGAAGAGGCTCGACAAGGTGGATGCAGAGAGGATATTTCCACTCATCGGGGAAACTAAAACTAGGGGACATAATCTCAGAATAAGGGGCCGCCCATTTAAAACTGAGATGAGGAGGAATTTCTTCTCTCATAGGGTTGTAAATCTATGGAATTCTTTGCCCCAGAGAGCTGTGGAGGCTGGATCATTGAATACATTTAAGGCGGAGATAGACAGATAAGGGAGTAAAGGGTTATGGGGAGCGGGCAGGGAAGTGGAGCTGAGTCCATGATCAGATCAGCCATGATCTTATTGAATGGTGGAGCAAGCTCGAGGGGCCAAATGGCCTAATCTTGCTCCTATTTCTTATGTTCTTATGTTCTTAAATATTTTGGCCACATTTCCTAGTTGTCCTGTCCAGGATCTTTAAACAAGCCTAACTCCAGGACTCCTGATGGGGTCTAGGTTGTTGACAAAGGGTGCTGGAAGCTCTGCACCTCCTCAGACCTGCCTCCCTCTCCCACCCCGAGGAATTTCAGGCCTCACTATTTAGTCTCACACATGAAAATTGGTCACTTTTATGAGGTACTCCTGGTGCCTCTAGGAATGTTGCATGTCATCATTTTCAAGAGTGGGAAGGAGAAAACTGGAAAAGGTAGAAAAGAGTGAAGCCATTCTCGACATAAGAACATAGAACATAAGAATTAGGAACAGGAGTAGGCCATCTAGCCCCTCGAGCCTGCTCTGCCATTCAACAAGATCATGGCTGATCTGGCCGTGGACTCAGCTCCACTTACCCGCCCGCTCCCCATAACCCTGAATTCCCTTATTGGTTAAAAATCTATCTATCTGTGATTTGAATACATTCAATGAGCTAGCCTCAACTGCTTCCTTGGGAAGAGAATTCCACAGATTCACAACCCTCTGGGAGAAGAAATTCCTTCTCAACTTGGTTTTAAATTGGCTCCCCTGTATTTTGAGGCTGTGCCCCCTAGTTCTAGTCTCCCCGACCAGTGGAAACAACCTCTCTGCCTCTATCTTGTCTAGCCCTTTCATGATTTTAAATGTTTCTATAAGATCACCCCTCATCCTTCTGAACTCCAACGAGTAAAGACCCAGTCTACTCAATCTATCATCATAAGGTAACCCCCTCATCTCCGGAATCAGCCTAGTGAATCGTCTCTGTACCCCCTCCAAGGCTAGTATATCCTTCCTTAAGTAAGGTGACCAAAACTGCACGCAGTACTCCTGTCTGTTCCCACAAGCTGGGCTGGTGATGAACCTCTCTGACTATGTGTGGCAATTACAATGCCAAGCATAAAAAAATGAAAGGAAAAAAAATGGCTGAAATATGAAGGTTTGAAGTTACTTACCTTTAAATCATGGTGATTCCTTTTCATTTCAGAGACTTGACTCCCCACAGCCTGAACAATGGGAATGGGACGATGGACGGTCATTTCCCCTAAAACATATTTCACTGAAGTGCAGCCTCCATGAGGTGAGCCCTTCCCACACTACCCCAGAAACCACACTGGGTGCAATGTGGCCAGTGTTCCAATGAGATGGGACCTCTTCTTATTTCCTGCCTTCGGCTCCCTGATTAACATTGTTACAATGTGCGGCAAGTACTGGAAACTCCATGCTGCTCAGTGAAGCAGTCCAAGGAGTGGCAAATAATAACTTGAACAAGAGATCGGATACATGTCAGAAAGTACAAAGTTCGCTATTAACAATTTTAAGTTTGTGAATTTTCTTTAAAATGTAATTTCCCGCTACTTAATCCTTACAGCACTGAACTTAGATGCTTTGACATCGACATTGCTGCCCTAAGCGAGACACGGCAGGCAGGGGAAGGCCAGCTCAAGGAACATGGTGGAGGTTATAGCTTTTTCTGGAAAGGCCCACCTGTGACAGGGTCTGTGGCTCTCGTGTTGGACTATCCAGCCACCAAAGAATTCACTTTAGGAGTGGAAGCAAGTCTTCCTCGATTCTGAGGGACTGCCTATGATGATGATGATGCTATCTCATTTGGACACAGAAAATAAAATGAGTTCACTTTCTCTGCACCTTGCACTGCGTCCTGCCGCTTTGTCATTGTATAGAAAAGGAAATGTTATTGGTCTCAAAGCCAGCTGAACAAAGAGGCAGGGCCCAGCGGCGTTCCCTGTGGAAAGGAGCGAAGACGTCAGATTTGAGGGCAGTGGTGAACTTCATCACCAATGACAGAACTCGGCAGAGCGACTGTCCCTGCAAGTCCTTGTGGAGCAGGAGCTGCATTGCTGAAAAGCCTGAGCTTCCTCGTGCATTGGGGTAAAAAGTCGTCTTGGGCATCAGTGCAAAACGGGCGGTAGCGCAGGGGCCACCTGTTGTACACTCACCCGATTTTCAGCTTCATTGAAGTCAGTGGGACTGAATATCGTGAGGGGCGTAAAACAGGCGGTCGTCGCGACCTTGCCCCTTTTGTACTACAAGCCCCCCCCAGCCATGACGACTTTCTACCCTATTGTTTTCTCCACCAGGCCCAGGTCGCTGACTAAGGTTGTACTAGCCCACTGTTGCAGTCATTCCTACTGAGAATCTGGTACCTCCTAGGTCACCTTCTCCTATGCATCTCCTTGCTTCATGTAACCTTAAGCTCATTCAAAACTCGGCTATCCATGTCCTAACTCGCACCAAGTCCCGTTCACCCATCACCCCTGTATGCGCTGACCTACATTAGATCCGTGTTAAGCAATGCCTCGATTTCAAAATTCTCATCCTTGTTTTCAAATCCTTCTATGACCACGCCCCTCCCTATCTCTGTAATCTCCTCCAGCCCCACAACCCCCCCCCAAGATATCTGCGCTCCTCTAATTCTACCCTCTTGAGCATCCCTGATTATAATCGCTCAACCATTGGTGGCCATGCCTTCTGTTGCCTAGGCCCTATATCTGTAATTCCCTCCCTAAACCTCTCCGCCTCTCCACCTCTTTTTCCTCCTTTAAGACTCTCCTTAAAACCTACCTCTTTGACCAAGCTTTTGGTCACCTGCCCTAATTTCTCCTTATGTGGCTCGGTGTCAAATGTTTTGTCTCATAACATTCCTGTGAAGCGCCTTGGGATGTTTTAATACGTTAAAGGCGCTATATAAATACTAATTCTTGTTGTCTGTGTCTGCTCGTGGCCAATACAGCCAGTTTTTAAGACAAAGAATTTGCTTTATACTATTCACTTCTGTCGCTGCTGACAGGTCCAAATATTCCTGTTTGTTTCGGTCACTAACTCCAGGAGAGAAAAGGATTAACATACCTCTTGAATTGACTGTGCAGTTGCTGCTGGTGTACGATTTCCTGATTAATAACCAGAACCAGAAGTCCTTCGCCCACCACCTTTTGATAATGTTTCCTAGTTTTATTTTTGGCGGGGTAGAAATGCTAAGCACAGACAGGTGGTCCATTTGCAATTTCTAGTGAAGTCCCACCTCTCCTCACTCACATCTCGCTTTTCCTTACAAAAATTAGCCAAGCGATGAAAACATAACTCCGAATTCCAAAATGGCTGACAATGTTGGGGAGAAGCGACAGTGCGACAAGAGGGTAATAAGTTATTTTAAAATAACTACTGTAAGAAAAAATATTTACAACTACGCATTGGTTCAGATGGGCTCCAGACACCAACTCATTCAGCTTTTACCGATTTTAATGATGCCATGCAAATCTTTTAATCTGACAAAGGAAAAAAAAGAAAACCAGACATAAGCCCTGATGTTAAGCCTGGTTGCTTGACAGGAACGGGCTGGGGTGGCTGGTTGAAATTGCAGCAGAGTATTTAGCACTACACCACCAATGCACGCCTGCTATCCAGGCACCATTGTAGCAGCACGCTTCCTGGAGGTGGCAGAGGTATAAACTGCAGTCAGGTCATCATCATAGGCAGTCCCTCGAATCGAGGATGACTTGCTTCCACGCCGAAACACCTGTTTTTCGCGCTAGAAAATGTGGCTAAAAAAACCTTACCTATTCTCTGGCTCCCTGCATGTCTTCTGCAGCTGGGCGTGGCGCAGCACGAGCTGTAGGGGGTGGAGCCAGGTCCCTGCGCTGAAAACAGTGCCGGGACCTCTGCACATGCGCGCTACAGTGGATAAGGCTCCTCCCACCCGACTGGACCCGACCCGACCCCCGCTCTCCCCCCCCCACCACCGGCGTCCCGACCTCCGCTCCACCCCCCACCGGACCTCCGCGACTCTCTCTCCCCCCCCTCCGGCCTCCGCGACTCCCCCCCCCCCGACCTCCGCGACTCCCCCCACGGACCTCCGCGACCCCCACCCCCCGCCCCACCGAGAGCCGACGCCACTTACCTGTAAATCCAGTCCGAAGTCTTGGGCCCGGCCGTTCAGCCTCCTTTTCTCCCTTCCCCCCGCCCTCTCTCCTTCCCTCCCTCCCTCCTCTCTCCTTCCCTCCCTCCCTCCACTCTCCTTCCCTTCCCTCCGTCCCTCCTCTCTCCTTCCCTCCCTCCCTCCTTCCCTCCCTCCCCTCCTCTCGCCTTCCCTTGCTCCCTCCATCCTCTCTCCTTCCCTCCCTCCCTCCTTCCTCTCTCCTTCCCTCCCTCCCTCCTCTCTCCTTCCCTCCCTCCCTCCTCTCTCCTTCCCTCCCTCCCTCCCTCCCTCCTCTTTCCTTCCCTCCCTCCCTCCCTTCTCCCCTCCCTCCCTCCCTTCTCCCCCTCTCCCCCCTTCTCCCTCTCTCCCCCTCCTCCTCCCCCCTTCTCCTCCCCCTTCTCCTCCCCCCGCCTCCCCTCGCCTCCCCTCTCCTCCTCCCACCCCCACCCCCACCCCCACCCCACCCTCCTCTACCCCACACCTCCCTCCCCCTTCCTCCCCCTCTCCCCACCACTCCCCTTCTCCCCCACACCCCCCTTCTCCCCCTCCCCTCACTGTCAGAAACACAGACACTGACAGACAGTGAGTGAGAGACACTTAGACAGACAGAGAGATAGAGACACTGACAGAGACTCACTGGGAGGGGCCATCCCAGCATGCTGTTGGAGGACTCCTGGTGCTGCAGTCGGTAAGTAGAAAATGTTTTATTTATTGATTAAAATTTTTTTTTTTATTTTTATTAATTTTTTTTGATTGATTTATTGGTTGATTTATTGATGTATTTATCATTTATTATTGATGTTGGCTCTTTATTTGTAAAACTGAAGTGTTTAATGTTTGTAAACTTCCCTGTAAACTCTAGCCCCCCCGCTTTCCCTACGCCTAATTTGTAACCTACGCCTGATTTTCTAAAGTGCAGACAAGGTTTTTTTGAATGTACAAAAATCTTCACTTACTCCATTCTAAGTTAGTTTGGAGTAAGTTTTCACTGAAAACAGGCGTAAGTGGCCGGACACGCCCCCTTTTGAAAAAAAAATTCTGTTCCAAAGTGAAACTGTTCTAACTGACTAGAACTGGAGCAAACTAAATGCCGAGAATTCAAATTTCTAAGATACTCCATTCTAAACCAGTTGCTCCAAAAAAACAGGAGCATCTCAGGCCGAAACTTGGCCCCATAGAAACATAGAAAATAGGTGCAGGAGTAGGCCATTTGATCCTTCGAGTCTGCACCACCAGTGAATATGATCATGGCTGATCATGCAATCCCACTCCTGCCTTCTCTCCATACCCCCTGGTCCCTTTAGTCGTAAGGGCCACATCTAACTCCCTTTTGAATATATCCAATGAATTGAACTCAACAACTTTCTGTGGTAGAGAATTCCACAGGTTCACAATTCTCTGGGTGATAAAGTTTCTCCTCATCTCGGTCTTAGATGACTTACCCCTTATCCTTAGACTGTGACCCCTGGTCTGGACTTCCCCAACATCGGGAACATTCTTCCTGCATCTAACCTGTCCAATCCCGTCAGAATTTTATATGCTTCTATGAGATCCCCTCTCATTCTTCTAAATTCCAGTGAATATTAACCTAGTCGATCCAGTCTTTCTTCATATGTCAGTCCTGGGTGGAAGATGCCTGCGCGTGGATTTTTTTAACATGTGGTGACCGTTGCACACCAGCCACCACACAGGCTTGACAGAACTCGGTCTTGGTCCAGTGGCAAGGATTAACCAAGATGACTGGAGACCAGCTCTGCTACACGGACCTAGTATGCACACATATTGCAGTGTGGGCTGGTCCATGCTGTCCCTGGGCCCTCGGCTCTTCTGGGCCCCGAACTCTCATCTCTCCTGGGCCCTAGATGAAGGAATTGAGTGTAATATCTCCAAGTTTGCATATGACACTAAGCTGGGTGGCGGGGTGAGCTGTGAGGAGGATGCTAAGAGGTTGCAGGGTGACTTGGACAGGTTAAGTGAATGGGCAAACGCATGGCAGATGCAGTATAATGTGGATAAATGTGAGGTTATCCACTTTGGTGGCAAAAACACGAAGGCAGAATATTAGCTGAATGGCGGCAGATTAGGAAAAGGGGAGGTGCAACGAGACCTGGGTGTCATGGTACATCAGTCATTGAAAGTTGGCATGCAGGTACAGCAGGCAGTGAAGAAGGCAAATGGTATGTTGGCCTTCATAGCTAGGGGATTTGAGTATAGGAGCAGGGAGGTCTTACTGCAGTTGTACAGGGCCTTGGTGAGGCCTCACCTGGAATATTGTGTCCGGTTGTGGTCTCGTAATCTGAGGAAGGACGTTTTTGCTATTGAGGGAGTGCAGCGAAGGTTCACCAGACTGATTCCAGGGGTGGCAGGACTGACATATGAGGAGAGACTGGATCAACTGGGCCTGTATTCATTGGAGCTTAGAAGGATGAGAGGGGATCTCATAGAAACATGTAAAATTCTGACGGGACTGGACAGGTTAGATGCAGGAAGAATGTTCCTGATGTTGGGGAAGTCCAGAACCAGGGGGACATAGTCTAAGGATAAGGGGTAAGCCATTTAGGCTGAGATGAGGAGAAACTTCTTCACTCAGAGAGTTGTTAACCTGTGGAATTCCCTGCCGCAGAGAGTTGCTGATGCCAGTTCATTGGATATACTCAAGAGGGAGTTAAATATGGCCCTTTTGGCTAAGGGGATCAAGGGGTATGGAGAGAAAGCAGGAAAGGGGTACTGAGGTAAATGATCAGCCATGATCTTATTGAATGGTGGTGCAGGCTCGAAGGGCCGAATGACCTACTCCTGCATCTATTTTCTATGTTTCTATGTTTCTGATCACTTGTCTCTATGAACTCTTGCCGCTCCTTTGCCCCAACCTCGCTGCTCCTGCTGTACCTGCCCGCACTGCAGTCAGTTGGGGGCCTCATGAATATATTTAAATTGAGGTCCGAGACTCACATAGAACCATAGCACCACTTTAATGTACAATTGTGGCATTCCCACCCAGTGTCAGACCCCCACTAAAACCTGGTGGCAACTGACTTGGAGCCAGAAGAGGCCCAGAAAAGTCAGCAATTTGTTTTCTTTCTTCGTGGGTTATAGGAGCAGAAGTGTGTTCCTCCGGGACCCACACGTAATCCTTGGACATCCCCCGCCCCGGGTTTCTCTCGCCCGATACAATCCCTCCGCCTCCCATGAATCAGGGCCGGCCTTAGGGAAAATGGTATCCTGGGTGAATGTGTACTTCGGCGGTGTTTCTTTGAGTTGTGGTTGTATCCGCAAAATGTTCAGAAATAAGTCTATAATCTCAAAGGTGTTTTTATAATTTAAATAATAAACGTTATAAATCATAAAAAAAATAACATTATAGCTAAGGGACAAATAAACTGAACATTAAATTAAACACTCAACTAATAAATAACAATAACAAATAAAAAACTTTGTTCACAAGATATTTTGAGCCACATCATTCTCGATAGACAGGATGGACAGCGAAAAGAGCCTGTCATCTTCTGTGGTCGATCGCAAATATGTATTTATGAGCTTCAAGTTCAAGATGCTCCGTTTGCTGCTCCCCACCGACACGGGCACGGTTAACATAATCCTGAGCGCAACCATTGTCACCGATACGGGCATGTTAACGGGATCCTGGGCACTATCCATTACCACCGATACGGGCACGGTTAACAGGATCCTGAGCGCTATCCATGTGTTTGGGAACTTGCCGTTGACAGTTGTAGATTGTTCTTCTTGAGGTGCACTACAGTCAGTTGGATCCAGACTTTGGAGGTAGCCAAGATCTTCGCAGAGGTCAGTGGCGTTAATGGCAGACCCTCTTGACCACTAAGCCCCCCCCTGACCAAGGCGCCCACCCGTAAGGCGCTCCCTGCTCCTAATCGATTTCCTACCTATCGGGGAACGATTGTTTAGGTCCCTGGCGGCAGCCTATTTCCACCCGAAATCCCGCTCCCGCCCACCAGCCAGCTAGCGCTTCCCTCTGGGTTAAGGCGAGAGTCTGTCGGGACCCATGCAGGTGAAACAAGGGCGTTAAAACCTCCTGGGCCTCAGGCTGCGAAAGGCCGGGTGGTTTCCAATCCACCTCAGCCCCCAGCTGTACGACTCCCACTGTCAATTAAAATCCAAGTTGGCCAATGGCAGATTCAAGCCAAAGTGCACCAAAAAAGAAGTCTGCTGGTAGTATATAGATGGATTAATTGAAGGTATATTTTATAATGCTGCTTACTATTTAGGATTAAAAGAAGCTCTAAATCATCAGAGCTAATGCTTCTCCAATCCAGGTCTCTCCAAGGTTTACGCTACAGTTTGAACATGTTCAAACATATTTCTCATTCTCACAAAGTTAAACCAATGATAGAAATGAAACAAGCTTCTTGCAGTTGTCAGCATGATTTCTGTTTTTCAGTGGAGCCAGTGGGTGTAAACATTGGATTTAATTTCTCTTCTTTCACAGTATGCTCTGAATTATATCAATGCTGTCGAGGTCATCCACCCACGGTTTGTGGGAAAAGTGCTTTTACTAAAATCTTTCCTCATGTTTGCTCATGTTTCAAAACATCTTAAAAACCAAAGTCCTATGGTTTGTGCTAGGCAGAGTGAACTATTGCTTACATGGGATATAGGCTGGAATACAGCTTGCAATTAAAACTATCCCTACCATTTATTAAATTATAAATCCACATTTTTAACCATGTGCGTTATAAATGAAATTAATTAGCAACCGAGATGCACACTGGGGAAATGCCGCAGTAGACGAGAAAGGTAATATACACGATGCCAAAAAGGATCTCTGAGGACTTCAGCGATGTGGGAATACTGTACCACTAAACAAAGAAGAACATCTGTTTCTTGATTGGCAGATATGATTACTAACACAAAGATAACTGCAACGGTTGAAGTGTCCGTCGCACATTCCTGAATTAAATTTCATGTTGTCAGCTGGCCACCAAGAAAAACCCTCCACATGGAGCAGGTGTGCTGGCCTGCCTTGGGAAAAGTGTCCCAGCTCCCTCCTTCTTTCCCTGAGTTCTACCAAGGAAGTTTAATTGTAATATTCTAATTAATGGTCCAATAATGCTCCTCCCAAAATCCAAAGGGAAATGGTATGGAGATGAAGAGTTGTGAAGGGACAGGGATGTGGTTTGGAAGGAAGACAGGACTCAATATCATCATCATCGGCAGTCCCTCAAAATCGAAGAAGACTTGTTTCCACTCTAAAAGTGAGTTCTCGGGTGTCTGTACAGTCCAATACGGGAATTACAGCCTCTGTCACAGGTGGGACAGACAGTTGTTGAAGGAAAGTGTGAGTGGGACAGGTTTGCCGCACGTTCCTTCCGCTGCCTGTGCTTGTTTTCTGCTTGCTCTCGGCGATGAGACTCGAGGTGCTCAGCGCCCACCCGGATGCTCTTCCTCCACCTAGGGTGGTCTTGGGCCAGGGATTCCCAGATGTCGGTGGGGATGTTGCACTTTATCAGGGAGGCTTTGAGGGTGTCCTTGAAACGTTTCCTCCGCCCATCTGGGGCTCAGTTGCCATGTAGGAGTTCCGAGTAGAGCGCTTGCTTTGAACATAAGAATATAAGAACATAAGAAATAGGAGCAGGAGTAGGCCATATGACCCCTCGAGCCTGCTCCACCATTTAATATGATCATGGCTGATCCGATCATGGACTCAGCTCCACTTCCCTGCCCGCTCCCATAACCCCTTAATCCCTTATCGGCTAAGAAACTGTCTATCTCTGTCTTAAAGTTATTCAATGTCCCAGCTTCCAACAGCTCTCTGAGGCAGCAAATTCCACAGATTTACAACCCTCTGAGAGAAGAAATTCCTCCTCATCTCAGTTTTAAATGGGCGGCCCCTTATTCTAAGATTATGCCCTCAAGTTCTAGTCTCCCCCATCAGTGGAAACATCCTCTCTGCATCCACCTTGTCAAGCCTCATAATCTTATACGTTTCGATAAGATCACCTCTAAAAATTCCAATGAGTAGAGGTCCAACCTACTCAACCTTTCCTCATAAGTCAACCCCCTCATCCCCGGAATCAACCTAGTGAACCTTCTCTGAACTGCCTTCAAAGCAAGTATATCCTTTCGTAAATATGGAAACCAAAACTGCACGCAGTATTCCAGGTGTAGCCTCATCAATACCAGGTATAACTGTAGCAAGACTTCCCTGCTTTTATACTCCATCCCCTTTGCAATAAAGACCAAGATTCCATTGACCTTCCTGATCACTTGCTGTACCTGCATACTAACCCTTTGTGTTTCATTCACAAGTACCCCCAGGTCCCGCTGTACTGCAGCACTTTGCAATTTTTCTCCATTTAAATAATAACTTGCTCTTTGATTTTTTTCTGCCAAACTGCATGACTTCACACTTTCCAACATTATACTCCATCTGCCAAATTTTTGCCCACTCACTTAGCCTGTCTATGTCCTTTTGCAGATTTTTTGTGTCCTCCTCACACACTGCTTTTCCTCCCATCTTTGTATCATCAGCAAACTTGGCTACGTTACACGCTTTTCTTTCTTACAAGTCCTTGCATTCAAGTCGTTAGATTGTAAATAGTTGGGGTGCCAGCACTGATCCCTGTGGCACCCCATTGGTTGCCAACCAGAGAATGAACCATTTATCAGTTTTCTGTTCGTCAGCGAATCCTCTATCCATGCTAATATATTACCCCGTGAACTTTTATCTTGTGCAGTAACCTTTTATGTGGCACCTTGTCAAATGCCTTCTGGAAGTCCAAATACACCACATCCATTGGTTTCCCTTTATCCACCCTGTTCATTACATCCTCAAAGAATTCTAGCAAATTTGTCAAACATGACTTCCCCTTCATAAATGCATGCTGACTCTGCCTGATCGAATTATGCTTTTCCAAATGTGCTGCTACTGCTTCTTTAATAATGGACTCCAACATTTTCCCAATCACAGATGTTAGGCTAACTGGTCTATAGGTTAATACTTTTTGTCTGCCTCCTTTTTAAAATAGGGGCATTACATTTGCAGTTTTCCAATCTGCTGGGACCTGTTGGAGGCGATGACTCATAATGGGAGAGCAGTAGCAGCCAAGTTCATGGCACCATGGGTGTCTATGCTGCACAGGAGGGCAGGAAAAAGAGTGGGAGAGCTATAGTGATAGGAGATTCTATTGTAAGTGGAATAGATAGGCGTTTCTGCGGTCGCAATCGATGGATGGTACTCCAAGATGGTATGTTGCCTCCCTGGTGCAAGGGTCAAGGATGTCTTGGAGCGGCTGCAGGACATGTTGGAGGGGGAGGGTGAACAGCCAGTTGTCGTGGTGCATATAGGTACCAATGATATAGGTAAAAAACGGGATGAGGTCCTACAAGCTGAATTTAGGGAGCTAGGAGTTAAATTAAAAAGCAAGACCTTAAAGTTAGTAATCACAGGATTGCTACCAGTGCCACGTGCTAGTCAGAGTAGGAATTGCAGGATAGCTAAGATGAATACGTGGCTTGAGGAGTGCAGGAGGGAGGGATTCAAATTCCTGGGACATTGGAACCGGTTCTGGGGGAAGTGGGACCAGTACAAACCGGACGGTCTGCACCTGGGCAGGACCAGAACCGATGTCCTAGGGGGGAGTGTTTGCTAGTGCTGTTGGGGAGGGGTTAAACTAATATGGCAGGGGGATGGGAACCTATGCAGGGAGACAGAAGGATGGAAAATGGGGGCAGAAGCAAAAGATAGAAAGAAGGAAAGTAAAAGTGGAGGGCAGAGAAACCCAAGGCAAAAATCAAAAAGGGCCACATTACAGCAAAAGTCTAAAGGGACAAAGGGTGTTAAAAAGACAAGCCTGAAGGCTCTGTGCCTCATTGCGAGGAATATTCCTAATAAGGTGAACGAATTAACTGCGCAGGCAGCTATTAACGAATATGATATAATTGGGATTACGGAGACATGGCTTCAGGGTGACTAAGGCTGGGAACTCAACATCCAGAGGTAGTCAACATTCAGGAAGGATAGACAGAAAGAAAAAGGAGGTGGGGTAGCGATGCTGGTTAGAGAAGAAAATAACTCAATTAACATTAGCTTGAATGATGTGGAATCTGTATGGGTAGAGCTGCAAAATATCAAAGGGCAGAAAACACTAGTGGGAGTTGTGTACAGACCACCAAACAGTAGTAGTGAGGTTGGGGACAGCCTCAAACAAGAAATTAGGGATGCGTGCAATAAAGGTACAGCAGTTATCATGTGCGACTTTAATCTACATATAGATTGGGCTATCCAAACTGGTAGCAGTATGGTGGAGGAGGATTTCCTGGAGTGTATTAGGGATGGTTTTCTAGAGCAATATGTCGAGGGACCAACTAGAGGGCTGGCCATCCTAGACTGGGTGATGTGTAATGAGAAAGGACTAATTAGCAATCTTGTTGTGTGAGGCCCCTTGGGGAAGAGTGACCATAATATGGTAGAATTCTTTATTAAGATGGAGAGTGACACAGTTAATTCAGAGAATATGGTCCTGAACTTAAGGAAAGGTAACTTCGATGGTATGAGACGTGAATTGACTAGAATAGACTACTTAAAGGGTTGACGGTGGATAGGCAATGGCAAACATTTAAAGATCACATGGATGAACTTTAACAATTGTACATCCCTGTCTGGAGTAAAAATAAAACGGGGAAGGTGGCTCAACCGTGGCTAACAAGGGAAATTAGGAATCGTATTAAATCCAAGGAAGAGGTATATAAATTGGTCAGAAAAAGCAGCAAACCTGAGGACTGGGAGAAATTTAGAATTCAGCAGAGGAGGATAAAGGGTTTAATTAGGAGGGGAAAATAGAGTATGAGAGGAAGCTAGCTGGGAACATAAAAACCAACTGCAAAAGCTTCTATAGATATGTGAAGAGAAAAGGATTAGTGAAGACAAATGTAGATCCCTTGCAGTCAGAATCAGTTGAATTTATAATGGGGAACAAAGAAATGGAAGACCAATTGAACAAATACTTTGGTTCTGTCTTCACGAAGGAAGACACAAATAACGTTATGAAATACTAGGGGACCGAGGGTCTAGCGAGAAGGAGTAACTGAAGGAAATCCTTTTTAGTCAGGAAATTGTGTTAGGGAAATTGATGGGATTGAAGGCCGATAAATCCCCAGGGCCTGATAGCCTGCTTCCCAGAGTACTTAAGGAAGTGGCCCTAGAAATAGTGGGTGCATTGGTGATCATTTTCCAACAGTCTATCAACTCTGGACCGGAGGGTAGCTAATGTAATAATGTAACACCACTTTTTAAGAAAGGAGGGAGAGAAAATGGGGAATTATAGACCAGTTAGCCTGACATCAGTAGTGAGGAAAATGTTGGAATCAATTATTAAAGATGAAATGTAGGAAGAATGTTCCCGATGTTGGGGAAGTCCAGAACCAGGGGTCACAGTCTAAGGATAAGGGGTAAGCCATGTCGGACCGAGATGAGGAGAAACTTTTTCACCCAGAGAATTGTGAACCTGTGGAATTCCCTACCGCAGAGAGTTGTTGATGCCAGTTCGTTAGATATATTCAAGAGAGAGTTGGATATGGCCCTTACGGCTAAAGGGATCAGGGGGTATGAAGAGAAGGCAGGAAAGGGGTACTGAGGTCAATGATGAGCCATGATCTTATTGAATGGTGGTGCAGGCACGAAGGGCTGAATGGTCTAACATGCACCTATTTTCTATGTTTCTATGTTTCTATGTTTCTCCGCAGAATCCAGGGAATTTTGGTACATCACAACCAATGCATCCACAATCCCTGCCGCTATTTCTCTTAAGATCCTTGGATGCAAGTCATCAGACGCAGGGGATTTATCTGCCTTTAGTCCCATTATCTTACTGAGTACCACCTCCTTAGTGATTGTAATTGTGTTAAGTTCCTCCCCCCTTATAGCCCCTTGACTATTCACTGTTGGGTTATTGTTAGTGTCCTCTACCGTAAAGACTGATACAAAATATTTGTTCAGAGTTTCTGCCATCTCCATGTTCCCCATTACTAATTCCCTGGTCTCGTCCTCCAGGGGACTAACATTTACTTTAGCCACTCTTTTCCTTTTTATATACCTATATATAAACTCGCTATCTGTTTTTATATTTTGTGCTAGTTTACTTTCATAGTCTATCTTCCCTTTCTTAATCATTTTTTTAGTTGTTCTTTGCTGGCTTTTAAATCTTCTGTCCTCCCACTAGTTTTGGCCACTTTGTATGCCCTTGTTTTTAATTGGATACCATCCTTTATTTCTTTAGTTAGCCACGGATGGCTATTTTTTCTTATACACCCTTTTCTGTTCACTGGAATATATTTTTCTTGAGAGTTGTGAAATATCTCCTTAAATGTACACCACTGTTCATCAACCGTCCTACACTTTAATCTATTTTCCCAGTCCACTTTAGCCAACTCTGCCCTCATACCTTCATAGTCTCCTTTATTTAAGCTTAGTACGCTGGTTTGAGATCCAACTTTTTCACCCTCCATCTGAATTTGAAATTTAATCATGCTATGATAACTCATTCCGAGGGGATCCTTTACTAGGAGATTGTTTATTAATCCTGTCTCATTACACAGGACCAGATCTAAGATAGCCTGACCCCTGGTTGGTTCCGTTACATACAGCTCAAGGAACCCGTCCCTTATGCACTCTATCAACTCCTCCTCAAGGCTACCCTGACCAATTTAATTTGTCCAATCAATATGGAGGTTAAAATCACCCATGGTTATTGCTGCTCCCTTTTTACAAGCCGCCACTATTCCCTGGTTAATACCCTGACCAACGGAGTTGCTACTGTTTGGGGGCCTATAGACTACGCCCACCAGTGACTTTTTCCCCTTATTATTCCTTATCTCCACCCAAACTGTTTCAATATCCTGATCATTTGAGCCAATATCGTTTCTCACTATTGCAGTGATTCCATCCTTTATCAATAGAGCTACTCCACCTCCTTTTCCTTTCTGTCTGTTCTTCCGGATTGTCAAATACCCCTCAATATTTAATTCCCAGTCCTGGTCACCTTACAACCACGTCTCTGTAATGGCTATCAGATCATACCCATTTATATCTATTTGTGCCATCAACTCATCTATTTTGTTACAAATGCTACATGCATTTAGACAAAATGCCTTTAAATTTATTTTTTTACCCTTTTTACCTGCTTGTTTCCTCTCTCCTTCAAACTCACTTTCTTTATTTTTGCTTTCGAATTCCAGCTTTACTCCCCTCCCTACGGAATCTATTTTCAGGTTCCCATCCCCCTGCCAAGCTAGTTTAAACCCTTCCCAACAGCACTAGCAACCCCCCCCCTCCCCCCAACGAGGATATTGGTCCCGGCTCTGTTGAGCTGCAACCCGTTCGGCTTGTACAGGTCCCACCTCCCCCACAAGCGGTCCCAATGCCTCAGGAAACTAAAGCCCTCCCGCCTGCACCATCTCTCCAGCCATGTATTCATCTGCTCTATCCTCCTATTTCTGTACTCACTAGCTCGTGGCACTGGGAGTAATCTGGAGATTACTACCTTTTGAGGTCCTGTTTTTTAATATCTCTCCTAGCTGCCAAAACTCTGCCTGCAGGACCTCATCCCTCTTTCTACCTATGTCATTGGTACCGATGTGGACCACGAACTCTGGCTGTTCACCCTCTCCCTTCAGAATGCCCTGCAGCCGCTCAGTGACATCCTTGACCTTGACACCAGGGAGGCAACACACCATCCTGGAGTCACGTCAGAACAGAGTACCGGTTGGAGATCGAAATGGACTCAGCGGACTCCTGCACTATCTGCCTAGTCCTCCTCTTCTGTCTGGCAGTCACCCAATCCCTCTCTGCCTGCAAACTCTTAAGCCGTGGGGTGACCACCTCTAGAAACGTGCTATCCATGTAGCTCTCAGTCTCATGGATGCACCGCAGTGACTCCAGCCGCCGCTCAAGCTCCGAAACACGGCGCTCGAGTTGGTGCAGCTGGAGACACCTCCTGCACGCGTGGTTGTCCCGGCTGAGCGAAGCATCCAGGATTTCCCTCATGCCACAGGATGTGCAATCCATGGGATTGAGCTGCCCTGCCATCCCTCTAGTTACACTCGGAACTATCAAGTAGAACTAAACGCTAAACCTTAGCAAATGACCTTGAGAGTCTTGTGTTGGGGATGCGGACGATGTGACCCACCCAATGGAGCTGGTCGAGTGTGGTCAGTGCTTCGATGCTGGGAATATTGGCCTGGTCGAGAACACTGATGTTGGTGCGTCCATCCTCCCAGGGGATTTGCAGGACCTTGCGGAGACTAATGGAGCGGGGGTGGTTGACACACATATGGAATGTAGAAGTGTTGGTTCAGTGCTCGAGTATGTTCTGTTTAGGATTTATTTTGACAGACCCTGTGCTGCCAGAGTGTTGCAAGTAATCAGCGCACACTGGAACATTGTGGGTAGCATGTTGGCGATCGTCCACTATATGCTGGCTGAGTGCAAGGCCCCAACCAATGCTGCTGGGTCCTGCAAAATCCACCCTCATATGTCAAGCTTTCGGGTCATTTAATCTACGCCAGATTGCATTGCTGCTGAAGAGGATTCTTTTTCAATGCGTGTCTCTGACTTCAAGAAAGGACACGAATCAAACAAAACCACTAAAAGCAGTCAATTGGGTCTGCCCAGAATCCTCCCACACTTATTCTGAAATGGCGCCGGCACATTTACACTTGAAAAGTTCTCTTGTGTGATAAAGAATCATTTTATCAAAGAAATTTGTTTACAACTTGTATTACTCCCCCTGTACGCCACACTGTTTGAACATTAATCTAATCGCATTTATTGAGGTGGTAAACAATACAATCGCCTTACTGTAAATCGTTAAAGGATCCACGTGATTTCTAAAAAATATAATTTTCTTTCCAAAAGCTCGTTTGGACTAAATACAGTTATTCAATTGCTTGAAACACTCAAATGAGGCAAAAGTCTCATGTTAATGGAGACTGCATGTTCTCTGTAATTAATGACTAGTGAATAACTTGCGGGAATGCGATTGAAGGAGACAGTTTCTGAGATGCTGTTTCAGTAGCCGATAATTAATTACAGAAAAAACAAACATCCTAAGTCCTTTCTTCTAAACATGAATCAGAATTGGCATTGCACTGGTATTCGCTATCACTGGTGCTGTGTCAAAGTATCAGCATTCTTTTAAAAACTATTTATGGAAAGTCAGGTTTGTGTTAATAGATTTTTTTTTTAAATGCTGCCTTCAGGAACCATTGACATTTCATGTAATCATACAGATGTGAACAATCCCTTTAATATTATTATTTTGATTGATAGGTTTTAGTTTGTACTCTGCTTGAGAAAAAGCAAGAAACTATAGATCAGTTAGCCTAACATCTGTGGTTGGGAAAATGTTGGAGTCCATTATTAAAGAAGCAGTAGCAGCACATTTGGAAAAGCAAAATTTGGTCAAGCAGAGTCAGCATGGATTTATGAAGGGGAAGTCATGTTTGACAAATTTGCTAGAATTCTTTGAAGATGTAATGAACAGGGTGGATAAAGGGGAACCAGTGGATGTCGTGTATTTGGACTTCCAGAAGGCATTTGACAAGGTGCCACACAAAAGGTTACTGCACAAGATAAAAGCTCACGGGATTGGGGGTAATATATTAGCATGGATAGAGGATTGGCTAACAAACAGAAAACAGAGAGTTGGGATAAATGGTTCATTCTCTGATTGGCAACCAGTAATTAGTGGGGTGCCGCAGGGATCAATGCTGGGACCCCAACTATTTACAATCAATATTAACGACTTGGAAGAAGGGACTGAGTAGCCAAGTTTGCTGACAATACAAAGATGGGAGGAAAAGCAATGTGTGAGGAGGGCACAAAAAATCTGCAAAAGGACATAGGCAGGCTAAGTGAGTGGGCAAAAATTTGGCAGATGAAGTATAATGTGGGAAAGTGTGAGGTCATGCACTTTGGCTGAAAAAAATCAAAGAGCAAATTATTATTTAAATGGAGAAAGATTGTAAAGTGCTGCAGTACAGCGGGACCTGGGGGTACTTGTGCATGAAACACAAAAGGATAGTATGCAGGTACAGCAAATGATCAGGAAGGCCAATGGTATCTTGGCCTTTATTGCAAAGAGTATAAAAGCAGGTAAGTCTTGCTACAGCTATACAAGGTATTGGTGAGGCCACACCTGGAATACTGAGTGCAGTTTTGGTTTCCATATTTACGAAAGGATATACTTGCTTTGGAGGCAGCTCAGAGAAGGTTCACTCGGTTGATTCCGGGGATGAGGGGGTTGACTTATGAGGAAAGATTGAGTAGGTTGGACCTCTACTCATTGGAATTCAGAAGAATGAGAGGTGATCTTATCGAAACATATAAGATTATGAGGGGGCTTGACAAGGTGGATGCAGAGAGGATGTTTCCACTGATGGGGGAGACTAGAACTAGAGCGCATAATCTTAGAATAAGGGGCCGCCCATTTAAAACAGAGATGAGGAGAAATTTCTTCTCTCGGGGGGGGTTGTAAATCTGTGGAATTCGCTGCCTCAGAGAGCTATGGAAGCTGGGACATTGAATAAATTTAACACAGAAATAGACAGTTTCTTAAATGATAAGGGGATAAGGGGTTATGGGAGCGGGCAGGGAAGTGGAGCTGAATCCATGATCGGATCAGCCATGATCATATTAAATGGCGGAGCAGGCTCAAGGGGCCATATGGCCTACTCCTGCTCCTATTTCTTATGTTCTTAAAATAGAATAAAAAGATGCAACACATGAAACAGTAATAATAGAACAAGTAAAAGAAATAGTAATAATGACTGAACAAAAATTGTCTTTAACTTTTATGTTGTGAAGATCATTTTACATTTGGCTTGGGTTGTGGGATGTTTGATCCAATAAAGCCAATGGTTGTTTCAAATAAATGGACAGCTTACTGAAAATATAAAATATAAAACAAGAATGCAAAGCACATTTATTTTTCTTGTTATTCCATTCTCTGCTATATTTCAAAATATCAGCAGCTAAGTTATTGCTATATACCAGTAGCCTGATATATTAGAAGACATGAAGAAGTAGATTTATGTGGGCATAAGGGAGGCAAAAGTCCCGTGAATGAATCTTCATGTTTGCTCGAGGAACAAATATAATTTCAAATGTCCCCTCAAAATTGGCTGTTCTTATTTCTTAATGTTAGATGATCTTCCCTAATGGTGGTGGTGGGGGTGCGGCTAGTAACACTATTTTGGCTAAGATCGAAAGGTAAGCAAAGAGGGATTATAGAATCATAGAAAAATTACAACACAGAAGGCAGCCATTTGGCCCATCGTGTCCGTGCCAGCCGACAAAGAGCTATCCAGACTAATCCCACTTTCCAGCTCTCGGCCCGTAGCCCTGTAGGTTACGGCACTTCAAGTGCACATCCAAGTACTTTTTAAATGTGGTAAGGGTTTCTGCCTCTACCACCCTTTCAGGCCGTGAGTTCCAGACTCCCACCATCCTCTGGGTGAAAAAAATTATCCTCACATCCCCTCTAAACCTCCTACCACTTACTTTAAATCCATGCCTCCTGGTTATTGACCCCTCTGCTGAGGGAAATAGGCTCTTCCTATTCACTCTATCCAGGCCTCTCATAATGTTATACACCTCAATTTTATACACCTCAGCCTCGTCTATTCTAAAGAAAACAACTCCAACCTATCCAATCTTTCCTCATGGCTAAAGTTCTCCAGTCCAGGCAACACCCTTGTACCCTCCTCTGTACCCTCTCTCATGCAATGACATCTTTCCTGTAATGTGGTGATCAGAACTGCATGCAGTACTCTAGCTGTGGCCTAACTAGTGTTTTATACAGTTCAAGCATAACCTCCCTGCTCTTATATTCTATGCCTTGGCTAATAAAGGCACGTATTCCAAATGCCTTCTTAATCACCTTATCTATCGGTCCTGCCACCTTCAGGGATTTTTGGACCTGCACTCCAAGGACCCTTTGTTCCTCTACACTTCTCAGTGTCATACCATTTATTATGTGCGCCCTTTCCTTGTTAGCCCTCCCCAAATGCATTACCTCACATTTCTCCGGATTGAATTCCATTTGTCACTGTTCTGACTGCCTGACTAGTACATTGATATCTTCCTGCAGTCTACAGCTTTCTTCTTCATTATCAACCACACGGCCAATTTTTGTATCATCTACAAACTTCTTAATCATACCCCCTACATTCAAGTCCAAGTCATTGATATATACCACAAAAAACAAGGGGCCTCGTACTGAGCCCTGCAGAACTCAACTGGAAACAGTGACTAAAACACCTGTCAACCATTACCCTTTTTCTTCCTGCCTTTGAGCCAATTTTGGATCCAACTTGCCACTTTGCCTTGGATCCCATGGGCTTTTACTTTCGTGACCAGTCTGCCATGTGGAACATTATCAAAAGCCTTGCTAAAATCCATATAGACCACATCAAATGCATTGCCCTCATCGACCTTCCTTGTTACCTCAAAAAATTCAATCAAGTTGGTCAGACACGACCTTCCCTTAAGAAATCCATGCTGACTGTCCTTGATTAATCTGTGTCTTGCTAAATGACGATTTATCCTGTCCCTCAGAATTTTTTCCAATATTTTCCCACCACCGAGGTTAGGCTGACTGGCCTGTACTTATTCGGTCTATCCCTTCCCCCCTTTTCAAACAATGGAACAACATTAGCAGTCCTTCAATCCTCCGGCACCACACCTGTAGCCGGAGAGGATTGGAAAATGATGGTCAGAGCCTCTGCTATTTCCTCTCTTGCTTCCCTTAACAGCCTGGGAAACATTTCATCCGGGCCTGGGGACCTATCCACTTTCAAATATTCTAAACTTTTTAATACTTTCTCACTACGTTTATTTCATCTAATATTTCACACTTCTCCTCTCTGTCTGCATCGTCCCTCTCCTTTGTGAAAGCAGATGCAAAGTATTCATTAAGCACCATACCCATGTCTTCCACCTCCACACACAGGTTACCTTTCTGTTCTCTAATAGGCCCCAATCTTTCTTTAGTTATCCTCTTGCTCTTAATGTAGTTGTAAAACATCCACCTGCCCAATTTCATTCCTTGATTTTACGTGACAACATTTTTTTCATGCCATCTCTTTAAATTCTTAATTTTCTTTTTAATTTCACCACTACACTTTCTATACTCCTCTCAGGTTTCTATTGTATTGAGCCCTCGGTATCTGTCATAAGTTTCCCTTTTTCTCTTTATCCAACAGGCTCTAGATTTGTTAGTCCCACCCTGTTTCTTTAAGGGAACATACTTGCTCTGAACCCTCACTATCTCCTCCTTGAATGCCTCCCACTGCTCTAATACTGATTTATCTTCAGGTAGCTGTTTCCAGTCCACTTTAGCTAAATCACATCTCAGTTTAGTAAAATTAGCTTTTCTCCAATTATTCCGGGTCTATCTTTGTCCTTTTCCATAACTAACTTAAATCTAACTGAATTATGATCACTACCACCAAAATGCTCTCCCACTGATACCGCTTCCACCTGGCCAGCTTCATTCCCTAAAACTAAGCCCAGAACCGCCCCCTTTCTTGTTGGGCTTGCTATGTACTGGCTAAAAAAGTTCTCCTGAATGCATTTTAAGAAACCTGTGCCCTCTATACCTTTCATTCTATCCCAGTCAATATTATGGCAGTTGAAATCCCCTACTATTACTGCCCTATTGTTGTTGCACTTCTCAGAAATTTGCCTACATATTTGCTCTTCTATCTCCCTCTGACTGTTTGGGGATCTATAGTACATTCCATGTCAGCTCAAGAATAACAAGGCGCAGATGGAATCCCCGCCGAGGCACTAACGTATGGCAGTGAAGCGCTATTGGCATGAATGCATGACCTCATCTCTCTTATCTGGGAGGAGGAGAGCATGTCGGGAGATCTCAGAGTTGCTGTAATCATGACCATCTTCAAAATGGGACAAGTTCGACTGTGGTAACTACAGAGGAATCTCCCTGCTATCGGCCACTGGGAAAGTCATCGCAAGAATCCTCCTCAATTGTCTTCTTCCTGTGGCCGAAGAGCTCCTCCCAGAGTTGCAATGCAGATTCCATCCACTAATTTTCTTTGTTTCTATGTTTCTAAGGGGTACAATGGACATGATATTCACTGCGCGACAATTATGAGAAATGCAGGGAACAGCATCAGCCCTTGTACATGGCCTTCTTTGACCTCACCAAGGCATTTGACACTTTCAACCATGAGGGCCTATGGATTGTCCTCCTCCGTTTCGGCTGCCCCCATCCTCCACCTCCTCCACGATGACATGCAAGCCATGATCCTGACCAATGGATCCACCACAGACCCAATCCACGTAGAGACCGGGGTCAAGCAGGGCTGCGTCATTGCGCCAACCCTCTTCTCGATCTCCCTAGCTGCAAAGCTCCATCTGACGCTCAACAAGCTCCCCGCTGGAGTGAAACCAGTGGGAACCTGTTCAACCTTCAGCACCTCCAGGCTAGATCCAAGACCGTCCTATCCTCTGTCATCGAACTACATTACGTGGATGACACTTGCGTCTGCCCCACTCAGAGGCTGAACTCCAAGCCATTGTCAACATCTTCACTGAGGCATACAAAAGCATGAGTCTTACACTAAACATCCGTAAGACAAAGGTCCTCCACCAATCTGACCCCGCCACACAGCACTGCCCCCAATCATCAAAATCCACGGCATGGCCTTGGACAACGTGGACCATTTTCCATACCTCGGGAGCCTACTATCAGCAAGGGCAGACATCAATTACGAGGTCCAACACCGCTTCCAGTGTGCCAGCGCAGCCTTCAGTCACCTGAGGAAGAGAATGTTTGAAGACCAGGACCTCAAATCTGGCACCAAGCTTATGGTCTACAGGGCAGTAGTGATACCCGCCCCCCTATATGACTCAGAGACGTGGACCATATACAGCAGACATCGCAAAGCGCTGGAGAAGTACCACCTTTGCTGCCTCCACAAGATCATGCAAATCCACTGGCAGGATAGATGCACCAACGTCAATGTTCTCGATCAGGCCAACATCCCCAGCACTGACCACACTTGACTAGCTTCGTTGGGCGGGCCACATCATCCGCATGCCCTACACGAGACTCCCAAAGCAAGTGCTCTACTCAGAGCTCCGACACCGCAAGCGAGCCCCAGGTGGCAGAGGAAGCATTACAAGGACACCCTCAAAGCCTCCTTGATAAAGTACAACATCCCCACTTGCACCTGGGAATCCCTGGCCCAAGGCTGAAAATGGAGGAAGAGTATCCTGGAGGGCACTGAGGACCTTGAGTCTCGTCGCCAAGAGCATGCGGAAATCAAGCGCAGACAGCGGAAAGAGTGTGCGGCAAACCAGTCCCACTCACCCTTTCCTCCAATGACTGTCTGTTCCATCTGTGACAGAAACTGTAATTCCTGCATTGGCTGTACAGTCACCTGAAAACTCACTTTTAGAGTGGAAGCAAGGCTTCCTCGATTCCGAGGGACTGCCTATGATGATGATAAATACATTCCCAGCAGTGTGATTGCCCCTTTTTTGTTCTTCAGTTCAACCCATATGGCCTCATTTGATGATCCTTCTAACATTTCATCCCTCCTCACAGCTGTAATTGTTCCTTTAACCAATATTGTGATCCACTTCTTTTTTACCCCCCTCTCTATCCCGTCAGAAAACCCTGTAACCAGGAATGTCGAGCTGCCATACCTGCCCTTCTTTCAGCCATGTCTCAGTAATAGCTATAATATCATGCTCCCTTGTGTCTATCTGTGCCCTCAGCTCATTTGCCTTATTCCAGAGACTCCTTGCGTTGAAGTATATACCATTTAGCATTGCCAAACTCCCTTGTTGTCTATTTTCTAGGCTTTGTTTCTTTTACCTTCCAAATTTGCTTACTAATGTTCTGCCTTCCATTTCTAGCTTTTCTTCTCTACCTTCTGAATCTATTCTCAGGTTCCCACCCTCCTGCCAAGCTAGTTTAAACCCTTCCTAACAGCTCAAGCAACCACCCCCACCCCCACGAGATTATTGGTCCCGACTCTGTTGCGGTGCAACCCATCCGGCTTGTACAGGTCCCACCTCCCCCAGAAGCGGTCCCAATGCCTCAGGAAACTAAAGCCCTCCCGCCTGCATCATCTCTCCAGCCACGTATTCATCTGCTCTATCCTCCTATTTCTGTATTCACTACCACACTGCACCAGGAGTAATCTGGAGATTACTACCTTTGAGGTCCTGCTTTTTAATCTTTTTCCACCTCCTTAAAAGCTGCCTGCAGGACCTCATCCCTCTTTCTACCTATGCCATTGGTGCCAATATGGACCACGACCTCTGGCTGTTCACCCTCCCCCCCTCAGAATGTCCTGCACCTCACACCCTTGACCCTGGCACCAGGGAGGCAACATACCATCCTGGAGACATGTCTGTGGCCGCAGAAGCGCCTGTCTGTTCCCTATACTATCGAATCCCCTACCACTATTGCTCTTCCACTCTTCTTCCTCCCCCCTATGCAGCTGAGCCACCCATGGTGCCGTGGACATGGCTCTGGCTGCACTCCCCAGAGGAACCATCGCTCCCACCAGTATCTAGAACTGAAACCTGGTTAGCAAACGAGATGCACTCAGGGGACTGTGTCCTTATCTGCCCGGTCCTCCTTGTCTGTCTGGCGGTCAGCCATTCTCTCTTTGCCTGCACACTCTTATGCTGTGGGGTGACCACCTCCTGAAACGTGCTATCCACAAAGTTCTCAGCCTCACGCATGCCCTGCAGTGACGCCAGCCGCCGCTCAATTTCTGAAACCCGGAGCCCGAGCTAGCGACACTTCCCGCACACGTGGCCGTCCAGGACATCCTGCACGGCACAGGATGTGCATTCCATGGGACTGAGCTGCCCTGCCATGCCTCTCTTTATTAGATTATTAACTAATGTGTTATGTCTGTAATGTACTTGTGAATGACTCCACGAGGCAATGTGTTGTACTCAAACTGTAGTGACCTTGGTCCTTTATTCATAACTCCAGAGTGAGGAAGCTGCATGGTGGCTCCCCTTTTATACAGCCCCTGCCACCAGGGCAGGAAACCCCGGTCTCCACCAGTTGCACCCTCTAGTGGTGCCAGCATAGTATATACACAGTATAAACCTTATTGATAGTACATCAGGTAAACAAGTCTCCATCTTATGCAACTATACTTTGTCTGCACAGAGAGTATATCTATAGTCTGCATATATAACATAATGTATACCCCTCTGCTCCAACATCGAGAAGAAAAGACAACAGCGATACTCACCAACCAATCAAGTACCTGTGACATCCTTCCTTATTTTTTTTTTGAAATACGCCATATGTATTATCAAATAAATTCCTGAGCAACACCATTCTTGTCCCCAACAGAGCTTCTGTCCCTAGAATATTTAAAAATGCTGAACTAAATTTGCTTCCAGATATCAGTTAAACCAGGAGATATCAATTCATATATGGCCTGGTTTAACTGTTATTGCTTACAGGTTAGTCACATAATTAGTGTAAATAAAGGAAAATACAGCTTTACTATTCAACATAGCAGCATAGCTGCACAAGTTAGCTCAATTCAAAAAATGGGTCCCTTTTCATTAGCACAGAGAAGGTTAAGAGGAGATCTCATGGAGGTGTTTAAAATAATGAAGGGTATTGACAAAGACAATAGGGAAAAATATTTTCCACTGGTCAGTGATTCAGTTATCAGAAAGCATAAATATTCTCGGGATGTCGACGACTCTGGCAGGGGTTCCCCTACTGCCCAGCCATTCTTGCACTGAGGAGGTGGTTGTGGGTCTTTCTGAACAGCTGTAATTCTTGCGGTGATGGTGTTCCAACAATGGTGTTCGGGAATTCCAGGTTACTGTCCAGCAACAATGATGGAAAAGGTGATATATATGAACACAGCCAGGATGGTGTGTGACTTGGAGGAGAATTTGGAGGTGATGCAATTCCTTCTAGTAGTAGAGATCATAGAAACATAGAAAAAATAGAAAATAGGTACAGGAGTAGGCCATTCGGCCCTTCGAGCCTGCACCACCATTCAATATGATCATGGCTGATCATTCACCTCAGTATCCCTTTCCTGCTTTCTCTCCATACCCCTTGATCCCTTTAGCCGTAAGGGCCACATCTAACTCCCTTTTGAATATATCTAACGAATTGGCCTCAACAACTTTCTGTGGTAGAGAATTCCACAGGTTCACAACTCTCTGAGTGAAGAAGTTTCTCCTCATCTCGGTCCTAAATGGCTTACCCCTTAACCTTAGACTATGACCCCTGTGACCCCTCGCAGGGGAGGGAGATGCAGTTGAAGTTAGCTTGGTTATTTGGTGCAATGCATCCTGTAGATCTTAATACTGCAGGCACAGTGCACCTATGACGGAAGGGGCGAATACTGAGTCCAGTGGCAGGGGTACTGATCAAGTGAACTGCTTTGTCCTGAATGGTGTTAAGCTTCTTGAGTGATGTTGCGGCTGCACCCATCCAGGCAAGTGGGTTAATGTTCTGCTACAGTCCTGACTTGAGCTTTGCAGATACTGGAGATGCTTTGAGGAGTCAAGAGGTGGCCCACCCATCATGGTGTACCCAGCCTCTGCCCTGCTGTTGTTATGGCTGGTCCCGTTAAGCTGCTGGTCAATAGTGACCCCCAAGATGTTGGCTCTGGCTGAGGTATCCCAAGAGAAAATAAATTGCTGCTAGCTGCTCCATTGATACTGCATGTCTGAGATCTATCGTCTTTGGAAATTTATATAGCGGGCCCCATTGTAGTATGTGTATAAGTGGATCATGTACACTGCGTGGGACTGGGGGGCAGGGGTGGTTCTGAAACAGACCAACATCCTATCACACTCACCTCCAACTGCGACATCATGAC